>NC_133787.1:6116588-6234767 GCF_003597395.2 Chelonoidis abingdonii | reverse complement strand
CGGCGCCCGTGCAGCCCCATCGCCCGGCTCCCCGCGGGGGCTGCGGGCTGCTTCCTCCCGCGGCCGGGCGCCTAACGCGGTACCTCAGGGCCCGGCCTCGCTCGCCTCACCGGAGAGCTCCGCGCGCCGCAGCACAGGTACCGGCTCTGCCGCGGGTCCGGCCGGGCCAGGGGGCGGGGGGGCCGGAGCCCCTGTGTTGCAGCGGGGGCAGCGATCAAAGCGCCAGCCCCCGGGACTCTCCGTGTGAACGTGCTGGGCTCCGCTTGGCTCCCGCATCCCCCCCGAGCTGCGTGGGGTTGCCCCGCTCACCTGGGGCGAGGCGGGGCCGGCTGATCCCTGTGGCCGCAGGAGCGTGTTTGCCCGGCGGAGGTGGGCAGCGCTTGGCGAGGGGATTGCCCTTTGAATGCCCCGGTGCCCGCCTGGGGAACCGCTGGCCCTCGCTGGATTTCAGCCGCCAGCTGGAGATCTGTGGCCAGTGGACTCAGCCGCCTGCAGGACTCCCTCGTGCCGGGGCTGGCAGGGAAGCGGGCTGAAAGGTCCCGCTTGTTTAAGCCGCGCTGCTGCGAAACTACGAAAGCTGGGAAATTGGTTCCCCTGTAGGGCTCAGTGCAGGGTCACTGGGTTTCAACTCTGAACAGAGCCCACTGGACTCAGCTGGTGTCTGTTCTCACCAGAGCAGCTCCCCTCACCCCCCTAACAAATGAACAGCATCGGCTGAGGTTGGGCCAAATCTTGGTACCTTAGGCGTGGGGGCCAAATGGGACTACGCATGTAAAACGAACAGGCTGGGGCCAGCTGTGTCTTTGATCCTTCTGGAAGGACCTGAGTTTTAAGGCGCACCTGGCCATGTGGTTGTATGGGTGTTTTTCAGTTTCTTGCTAATGAGGAAACTTGGAGTGGGGTTTTGGTCAGAATGTTTTGATGGCTCTGGGACTGGCAGGCTGCTGGTGAGCAACTCCAGAGATCACAGAGGAGTCTTCACTGGGTATGTCTACACTGTCCTTGGGAGCGTGCCTGGCTCAGGCTAGCTGCTGGCCTCCAAGCTCCCGCTGTCCTCCTTTGTCTGAGCTCCCTGGGCAAGCCTGAGTTTCTCCTGGAGCTGCAATGTCCCCACCCTTATCTTTAGCACACTAGCTAGAGTAAAGACTGCGTGCTCTGCTTTTCCAGTCAAAAGGAGCTAGAGGATAAGGGGTTCAAGCTGGGGGACAACTTTCTTTGGGGGTTTGTATGAAAAAATCCAGAACTTTGCCAGCCCCAGGATATATTACAATGTGCTATAAGCAGCTCAGGTTAGGATGCAAGGACAGTTCGGTGTGAGAGTGATTGAGTGTGTGTTTCCCATTTAAATCTCTTCCTCATGCCTGCTGGATTTGTCTAGCCAGCCCCAGTGTCTAGGGAGTCCCCCAACTAAGGGTGGGATGAATTCCATTGCCATTAAACAGCAAATCCTCCAACTGCCCCCCACACCTACAGCTGCTCAACACAGCTGAGCTAAAGGAGCCTCGAAAAACTTCTCACAGCAGCAGGGTAGGGCTCAGCTATGTGAGCAACTGTTGGAGAGCACTAATGGTCTGACCACAAAGGCAGGCAGGTATGGATAGGCCCGGCCTGGGGGCTGTGAAGGAGCATTAGGCAGTAGCTTCATTCCAGGTAGGGCTTGGCAATCACTTTATCAACTGATCTAGCTGTACAAGGTCTGACTGGAGAGCCTAGTTCAGTGTTTTTCAACCTTTTTTCATTTGCAGCCCCCTAAAAAGTTTTGAGTGGAGGTGTGGACTCCTTTGGAAATCTTAAACCACTGGCCTAGTCCCAGCAACAGTCTTTTCCCTTGCCAGGGGCCCTTCCATCTCTTGTCCCTAGGACCCTATAGCCGGTTCACCTCAGCAGACACACTCTTGTGGTGGTGGACCATGTTGAATTGCCTGCAGTGCCAGCCCTGAAGAGATCTGAACACTGAGGATTCACTGAACTTTTTGTCTCACCCACCCCTGCATTTTAACAAGGGGGAGTTCATCTGCCCCTCCTGGTACCACCTCAAGTGAGGTCTACTCAGCCTTCCCTTGCAGAACCGCGGACACCCCAGAGAACCCTTGTTCTCCCAAGTGTGGATTTCAGATCATGCCAGCTGGCTCCTACTGGTTCCAGCTAGCAGTTAGGATTTGTCCAGAGCAACAAGTGCATTGATCTGCTGCTGGTTGCTGATCTTCCAGCAGAAGCCACAAGAGACAGTTAGAAGCCTCTGAGAGGTTCCTGCAATGACCGCTAGGGATAGGTCTCTGCTCCAAATCTCTGCCTTTAAGGGACATAGCTGGAGTTTGCACTGTTGTAGCTGTGTTGATCCCAAGATATTAGAGACACAAGGTGGATGAGGTAATATCTTTTATTGGACCAACTTCTGTGGGTGAAAGAGAGCTGAAGAAGAGCTCTGTGTAAGCTCGAAAGCCTGTCTCTTTCGCCACTAGAAGATGGTCCACTAAAAGATATCACCTTACCCACCTTGTCTCTCTAATAGCTGGAATTTGTGTATTTCCTGTCCTGAACACACAGTGCTGTGCTAGAAACATCTTTAATGCACTGAGAGCCACCTGCGTTTCTGTAGCCCCACAGATCGGGGAGGGGACAGAACACTCTGAGATGGGAGCTGGAACACCTGCCTGGCTGATTTAGATTGCTTGGGGAAGCGTGCTGGGTGGGAATTTTGTGCTGACACACTCTGCCCTGCACTGTCTATGTGGCTCTGATCTGCAGCACTCGCACAAATCAGGCCATGATAAATGTTACATATTTGATTGCCGTCCAAATCTTAATCCAGCGACTTGGAGAGAGCGGAGTGGGCAAAGGGTGAGGAGGAAGGAAATTGGAAAGCGACAGGTTTGTAAACAGCAGCAGTAATGGTGGGAAAGGGGATCTCTGCTGGTGCTTTAAAGCCATAGTGGTGTACGGGTGAGTGCAGTTCCCAAACCTTGCAGCAGCACGGATGTGTTTTTGATGGAGGCAGTTTTCCTAGCTGTGTGGTAGCAGCCATCTCTCTCAGTGAAACAGCCCAGGGGGCTGCTACAGGACTATTGAGTCCAGCCTAAGGGTGGGATAGGAGCTCGGACTCTGTGGCCCATTTAGTCCTTGGCTGTTCTGTTGAGACCACCAAGGAAACTAATTGGTGCCGGTATGGGTGGTGGTTTCATCATATGGACACCTGCTCATGCGTAACCAAACCGAGACCCACCAGCTCATTTCCCAGCAGCTCCAAAGCAGCTGTTAAACAGCACCAACGTAGATGAAAGGCTCTGCAATCCCCTTTTTGAGGCTGGCATCTTAAAACTATGGTTTGGTGGAGGGAAAGAGTGCAAAAGGCATGACTGTGAGAACGGGAAAGTCATGACACGTGGTGCTGGAATGAATGCTAGGTTGTGTGTCATGGGACATGATGGGAAAAGCCAAATACAAACCCTTTATTTTAGAAGGGCTTATGGCTGTTTATTAACAGTTAACGAATAAGTCATGACCATTCACGACCCCCTGCTGTACTGCCCAGGACCCATGCTGAGCCAGAGTACAAGACATTTGTGGAGGAGGCTGGTGAAGTGTGCAGGTGACAAAGCACTAGGAGCGGCGCTAGGGTTTTTGGCGCCCTAGGCGGGGGTCCTTCCGCGCTCCCAGTCAGAGGCAATTCGGCAGCAGGGGGGGCCTTCTGCGCTCCCGGTCTTTGGGGCACTTCAGCAGCGGATCCCGGGGCGAGTGAAGGACCCCCCGCTCCGAGTTACCGCCGAGGGCAGGAAAATGCCACCCACCCACATCCTGGCGCCCTAGACGACTGCCTGGGTCGCCTAAATGGAAGCGCCGGTCTTTCAAAGCACTAACACAGCCCAAGGAGTTGTTCCCTTGGCACAAGGCAGCCAGAAAACAGGTCAGGGGAAGATCATCCCGTTAGAGGGGGGATCCCACAGAGCCAGCATAGCAACTCCTCTGCCACACCCATTCCTGGCTGTTGACATAGGGAGTGTGGCTTAAGCGTGGACCCCACCTATCCCCAGCTTCCATAACAGGCCCTTAGAGTCACTAGCACTGCAGCCAGTGTAAGCAACAGCAGGCATGAGACTGGTCTGATTGATAGTGGGGACCGGAGCAGCATACAGACAAGGCAGCCCAGGATCAGGGGCTATCTCAAAGCCATCTTTGCCCTCACCCCAATGTGCACACCAGGGTTGAGATTGTGTGCACAGAAGGTGAAGCCCTGTGGAGCTTGGGGATGAAGCTAAGAGACTTCGGTGACCTCAGGATTTGGGGCTACTTCAGGAACTTAAATGGCCTTCCAGGATAAACTAGAATACCAGTGGGGATGCTCCAATCCACAGCAGCCTCCCGTGGGTGGTTCTGTAGTCCCGAATAGCCCAGAGCCTTCACAGGGGATGTGCTAAGGACATATTCCCTCCTGCTGCCTCAGGTCAGGGTGGGGGTGCACTGGTCTGTGAGTGAGGCACTCTGGGGTGGACTGGCAGGGGGTGCAGGTAAGGGTGAATTTTCTCCCTGGCTCTTGTAGCATAGTTCCTACCTCTATATATTGCTGGGAATCTGTCCCTGGGTCCCAGGCTGAGGATTAGGGCCCATGACTCATTGGAAAAAATCCTTAAGTGGCCTAGGTTTTGTCACTGAAGCCATAGTGTGACAGACACTCAGCCTCACCTGTTATGGATCCCAAGGGACAACCAATCCCCCACTCCTCAATGAAATCCCAAGAATGCATGCCCAGCGCTGCCTTTCCCTTTCCAGGGGAGAGCACAAAGGCTCTTGTGAGGTCTGATGCATGGCCCCAGGTTGTGTGACTCACTCCAAGCTCCGCTCTGTGGGACTTGGCAGATTGCCGATTGCGCTTGGGTGTCACATGGGTTTATGCCATCCCCTAGGAATTCTGCATTCATTGAAATGCCACAAACATTCAGGCAGCCGTGATCAGACTACAAAGGAGTCTATAAAGCACAGTGAGGCTGCTTTACTCAACCCAGGAACATTTCCAAGGTCTGTCTTTGCACACAATGCTGCCAGCTTTCTCAGGACTTCCAAAGTCACAGACAAATCTTTGGGTCTGATTCTGCATTCCTATACCCTGCTTTTACCCCTGTATTGCGCCATGAACCTCCATGACATTTTCCTTGGTTGACATGCATTCAAGTGAAAGCAGGATCAGGCCCTTTTTATGAGGAGGAGGCAGAGACTCAGATGACATTGCCCTGTGTTTGCCACACCTATGACACCCAGGATCAGAATAATGTGTCTCCTGCCTAGCAGGAGGGGAGCGAGGAAGAGAGGCCCAGCCAGGAGTCAGCACAGACAAAGAGGAGAGTAGGGCTTGTTCCATAATGAGTTTCACGCTTCTAAATTGTTGACCTATTTAGGCACTTGCAGAGGGATTGTCTGCAGGGATCTGGGGGCATGATGCTAATACTTAGCATCTCTCCTCCCAAGATTTCAAAGCCTTTTACATTATCCCTGTCTTATACATGACGGTATCTGAGGCACAGAGAGATTAATGTGTTTTGCTGAACAGCACCCAACAAGTCGGCCAAGCTGGGAATAGATCCCAGATCTCCAGACTCCCAGCACTAGCCACTGTACCATCCAGAACCTCTGTCTTTTTTGCTCTTTCCCACATGTTCACCGGTGCCCATAGGTGAATGTCACTCCACAGCCGTTGTAACACTCAGCGAGTGGCATTTATCTTGCACCTTGTATCTGGAGATCCCAAAGCAGCCAACAAAGTGATTACAGTCCGTGTGTGTGCAGGAAAACATCAAGTGCACATGTGTGCATGTCTGGATCACTTTACCCCATCCTGCCATCCCACCGCATCCACCTACGGAAATGCGCCACTAGAGAGGAGGGCAGCAGCAGCAGTTTAAAAGCATGCTGTCATGCTGTCTGGTGTGGTTAATGCCGTGAGTGCCAGCCTCAGGGCTGACACCACAAACTGGTGATATGTTCTATAATTAGATATCACCACCCCAGTAACCAATATGACCACCTAGATCACTGTAACAGTCAGGCCATGGAATCAGACACAGTCCCCTTGGGCACTGCAGTCTGTCTTTGCCACTCAGGCAAGCTGGACTGTGTGATAAATGGTCACTTACTCAAAAGTCACAAAATATTTACATTGCTCCCAGTCCCAAGAGACCCCAAATCAGTTTGTACCTTACATTTCACACTGAAGACAATGCCGGTAGCCAAGTCTATAGTAAACTAACTAGGAAAAAGAAATGAGTTATTTACAGGTTAGAGCAGGCAGCATATAAGCAGAGGTGAACTACAGTCTGTGGTTCCAAAAGATGACAGAGATGTAGTCATCTGTCCACTGAATGTCTTTTAGGGCTAACCCAGGTCAACCCTGGGGAATCTCTGCTTTTGTTTCCTAGCTTCAGCCCTATGAGAGTTACAGACCTCAAAGAGATAAGTTTCTTCTTATGAGCTTCTCTATATTCCCTTCCCCTGAAGCTCAAACCAATGGGATGAGAGCTCCAGCACGTAACCTCTTCATGGGTGGATGGGGTAATCAACAAAGTGTTTGTCCTACAATGGAACCATTTAGTCTTGATGGTCCTTCTTGAGGGGCGGGGGGACCCACTCTTCCTGCCTAGGTTCATGAGTTCAGACCAAGCACTTTTACAATTATAAAGCAAAAACTACATATTACCTTATAGCACGGGACACAGACATCACAGGTAAGATTAATACATGCTGCAATTTATTGTGTTTAATGTTTAGACTCATCTTTACAAATCTAATGCCTACCTTGAACAATACTAACATACAGGTGAGCTGTTCTGGTTTCCAGCTATGAATTTGTAAGTGCTCAGATGAAACTAGGCTGACCAGATAGCAAGTGTCAAAAATTGTAGGTCGGGGTAATAAGTGCCTATGTGAGAAAAACCCAAAAATCAGGACTGTTCCTATAAAATCAGGACATCTGGTCACCCTAGCTGAAACCTACAGCCTTGGCAAGAGCTGGCACCTGGTTTACCAGCATCATGCATGCATCAGCACTTCATGTCTGTCTAGTATAGGTGGAAGAGTATTGTAACCCGTTGAAATCACAGGAGAATTTTAGGTAGAGAGAAGACACGAGCTGGAATGTGGACAATCCACCAAGGCAAAGCATCATGGTATCTTTCACAACCATGAATGACCCAGATGAAGACAGCATCTGCCCCCAATGCTATATTATGGTCTCGTTTCAACACTGACTGTGAGAGTAGGGTGCCCTCTCAGCACTGCTGCCTACAGCACCTGGGTTTTCCACGGAAGTCTCCTGTTCAGGTGGGTAGCTGGATCCTCTTGTCTTTTAGATCTCTGGACAGCAGCACCCAAGTCTCAAAGCAAAGTGAGGACTGGTCACCTTCTAGTCCCTTTAATGCTACAGTATTTGTCACAGGCATGCATCTTGGTTCTTTCTCTGCCCTGCTGGTTAGACCATGGACAGTCTAATCCTGTTGTTCAATTCTGAAAAGATAGCAGGAGAGTAGACATCAGGCTGAGTGCTATGGTATGTTGAAGCAAGCTGAACTCAGCGGGACAACTCTGCATTTGGTGTGTAGGAAGCCAAAGGCGAGGGACATTGAGGCACTGACGATGCTTGTGCAGCCCCTAACCTCAGTGGATGGTTCTCAGAAATAGGATTGCAAAAGGCAACCAGGACATTGTGGTGATCATTGCAAGCCACTGACTGGTCGGCCTTGTGACATTATTTCCAGCTACCCAACTTCAGAGCCATGTGTAAGGCAGTGTCCAGTGGGGAAATGTACCAGTGGGTCAGCTCCCCAGGCCCAGTAGAAATATGCACCAATGTGATTGATACTTCCTTTTTAGTATCTTAGCAACATCTTGGCCATGGTCACTGCTGAATCCAACATTCAGCTCCAGACCCTGCAGTGCTGAAAATGTTTCTGTTGCTGTCTGTTAAACTCTTATCTGTTCATGTGGCCACAGCATCACAGACACGCAGCTTGCTTGTGTACTAAGTATATGGGATGAGGCGCTATTATTCCTTGTTTTGCAACTCTGAGAAGAAGATACAAATGTGCTTCCAAACCACACAGCAAGGCCTGCGTATCTGCAGGGAGCAACTTCCTGCTCTGGCTCAGAGAAAAACACTCTTCATGAATGAGAAGATGGAAGAGTCAAAGACGGAATAAGTAGGTTGTCTAGGCTTTCCCAACTACTATGTCCTGCCTATTGAGTATCTAGTGAGGCAACATCACCACAGGATGATATTAAACCCTGACAATTAATTAGCAATACTATATTATTGTGGGAGAGCTTAGAGCCCAGCACCCCACGGTGCCAGGCCCTGTACATACGCACAGCAGGAGGCAGCTCCGGCCCAAAGAGCATACAATCTGAGACCAACAGAGGGTGGCCGTACAATCATCCCCATTTTACAGACGGGGAATCGTGAAGCTCAGAGAAATCAAGGGACTTGCCCGTGGTTATATAGGGAGCTTGTGACAGAGCTAGGAACAGGACCCTAGTCTATTGCTTTAACCTAACCTAACCTGCAAGCCACAGGATCACTCATCTGAAACAGCAATCAGTCCAGAAAGCTTGAGGATGGGTGGCCACGAACCCATCTCCTTTACATTCCATTGATAGCTCTTGCAGAAGCTACAGCCTTTCCAATTCATTGAGCAAAATGCTGCAAAGCAGGTGCAACCAGCATCGCATTTTTAGCCAACCCAGCTAGAACATTTTAGGAAATGAGCAGTCTGAACCTTCAGCACGCAGACAATGGCTCTTACCAAGTAATCTTCCTGAAAGCCACAAATGCTGATAACTGTCTGCACCTATACTTCCCTCTTCCACTGTCTACAGCTCACAAGGTGAGGTTAGCAGTCAGTTATTTCCTCACCCTGCTGTCTCATTCCGAGTCAGCTAATTTAGTGGCTTGAGCCAGCTCCCAGCAAAGTCAGGAGTCTTTGCATTGACTGTAATGAGAGTTCAGCCTCCTGTGCAGTCATGTCTATCCTTTTTTCCTTTTTGAGGGTATGGCTACACTTGAAACTTCAAAGCACGGCAGCGCTTTGAAGTGCGAGTGTAGTCGCAGCGCCAGCGCTGGGGGAGAGCTCTTCCAGCGCTGCACGTACTCCACATCCTCTACAGGTGTAGCTTGCAGCGCTGGGAGCCGCGCTCCCAGCACTGCAGCACTGTTTACACTGAAGCTTTACAGCGCTGTATCTTGCAGCGCTCAGGGAAGTGTTTTTTCCACACCCCTGAGCGCAAAAGTTGCAGCGCTGTAAAGCACCAGTGTAGCCATGGCAGTAAAAATCAGACTGTAGGACTGATAGGTTCAGTTTGTATACCATTACCCATAATGCATCACGCTTGATGTTTCTTTGAAGCCATTATTAGTGATATTGGGTATTTAGTAAAAGATAGAGCTGGCTGAAGACTAGAAAAATGTTTGGCAAATCTTAGTCTCCATTCAGCTCAGCTGTATTCAAATCCTTTAGTGATAGCAAATACACAATGCTTCGAAACCGTTCTGCATGATTCAGATGAATGATTGTGTATTCAGCCCACTTGCAACTCAGATGGCCCATTCTGCAACTCAAATGCCAACATTATGAATAATGTGTGAGCTGCTATTTGTTCGTCAGGGATGTTTTTGAGTTGTTTGCACATCCCAACTAGCTCTTAAAATGAGAGGCAAAAACACTTCACAAAGGCAAAAATTCAGTAAGCGAAAAAATTCAGTAAGCGAAATCAGTAAAGAAACTCTGATCAGCTCTACTAGCATGTAGTATCTCAGACAAGAGGAAGCAATAGCAGGACTTGCCTCTCCCTCTTTTACAGGGTAAGCCAGGCTCTCAGAGGGCTTCGAACTCAAGTGAATATAGCTCCCCAGTCCCATTATGGGGCAGGTCAGCAGATATTATCTCCATTTTACAGATAGGGAAATTGAGGCAAAGAACATTGGCATATTTTTCAAAAGGTTACGGAGCAGGCAAAGCAGGGAACAGAACCTAGGTCTTCTCACTACCAGTCATCCACTTAAGATATAAGACCATCCTTCTCCAGAAGGAAAAAAAATCAAATAGCAAATGAAACACACCTTCCAACAGCATCGCTAACCCCAAGCATTTAAACAGCATGAGATTTTTTTTAAAAAGCTGCATTCTTTTTATATGCCTCCCGGTTTTTGAGCCTTTTGCATTCATGTTTCTGAGCTTTTATCCATCACCACCAGGGCGCAACACTTCTATGTAGTTCACATTCTATATAGTCTCATAGTCAGCCTTACTGCAGGAGCTGGGGCTTTAAGAACATTACTTAGTATCACAAGACTTGCAATAAAAATCGTGAGAGCTGGTAACATGGTGCCAACATCCTGCTAACCATTGTGTGCCCAGCTCTTGGGTGTAAGTCCAATTTCACTGACACTAATTTTATACCCATGAGACTGACTCCTGTTCTTACTCCTGATTTATACTGGTGTTAGTGAGGTCAGAATCAGGCCCACTTTGTTTCTGGTAGCTGGCACCCTGCATTTGCTGCAGCCATCTAGGACTGTTCCTCATGCTGAGTAGTCCTATACTCCATACTGATTTCAGGTACCCCTATGCAAAAGGCTATATATGGAGGGCCAAAGTGGACTCAGGGTGGGGCACAGACCCTGGGCTGGATGTCTTTCGGTGTGAGTTAGGGGACAGACTCCTGAGCCTTGCACAAGTGACATCTACCTCCGCCTGACCCCAGGATCCCAGCCCATTACATGGCTGCTTTTGCAGTGCAGGGTTTCTGCCATTGGGGGCAGGAAGGCAGGGAGGGAGGTGCTCCATCCGACCCTGCATCCCCTTTGGTTACTTAATGCCCTTGAGACCCATCTGTACTCTGTGATTAAGCAGGAACTTTTATGCGCTATTGTTCTCAGTCCAGCCCATTGAAGTAACGGAATAGCAGGCCTTGAGGTGGGTTCTAAATATACCACAAGGCCCATTTCTAGCTGCAGCCTGGAGGAGATAAGGCTGTTCGTGCTGCCAGGGAGGAGGAAGGCGCTGCGGGTTGGCGTCTCAGGATACAAGGATACAGAAAATCCCCAGTTTGGCCTTGCAGAGCCTGTGGGGAGAAAGGATCTGCCTGGCCCCAGGAGATAGTGGCAGGCTTGGACAGGTTGTCAGATCTCAGGCTGGTTAGATGCTGGGCGTCTGCAATGAGTTTCTAAGAACAGGAAAGCTCTGAGGCAAGGGGAGTGTCAACGGTCTGGTGTTTCCATGCAAGACCACACAGCCCACCATCTGACTAATGTCTGTCTAGCTAATGCCAGCCTGTGCAGATGGTGCATCGGGGCCTTGTGACTACACTGACCCAAAGGGAGAGCCTGGCACAGGGGGGCCAGGCTCTGGGGCAGCAGCAGCCAGACAACCTTAAGCCTTGTCTCCACTAGCAAAACTCAGGCCTGCGGTAAACCTCCCTCACGCCCCACCAGGCTAGACACTAGATCCTTGGCAAGACACCTGAGCTCTGCCTCTAGCAGTGCTTTGCACCACTGCCGCTGTCAGCGGAGCTGTGTGGGGCGCAATGCTGGGCCTGATTTTTGCTTGCATGGATGCATCATCTGAGAGCAGCAACCACCAGACAACACTAGGGCACAGCGAGGGGGGAGCAGCGAGCTTGGGGACAGTCCAGTTCTAGGACAACAGCCAGGCCTATTATTTTGTATTCCCATAGCACCTAGGGGTCATGGACCCGGACCTGTAGAGCAGCGAGGGGAAAGCCCAGCCCTAGAGAGCTGGGGGGGGCGGGGGGGAAGTGGGGGAGGATAGCTCAGTGCCAGCCAGCTGTGGACAGCAGCAGCAATATGACAAGAGCACAGCACTGAGGCAGCAGCTGCCTGACAGCCCTAGAGAACTGCTGGGGGATGACTCACAAACCACTATGTGGGGCAGTTTTCAGCTTTAGTTGCTATCCCCTGGGTTCTGGGCTGAGGGCTGTCACCACCCTGTGATGCTCTGCACCTCTCCTCTGCTGTTCCACATGCCTGCCCTGGTCCCTTGTTGCCCTGCACACCATGTCCTCATTTACACCTTTGCAAGAAGCTGTGAATCGCCTCCATTCTGACCTGGGAGCCTTTGCAGCCCTGTTGTGTTGCCGTGAGCAATTACTCAAGGTGCAGAGTGATGCCGAAGAGCCTGCTGAGCTGTCCAGCTGCACAGTCTGGTCAGAGGGATCCCAGCTGTGTTTCAGAGGCCGATGCTCCAGACAAGCAAGCAAAATCTTGGTGCTTCTGTCCCCTCTGGGCTCTCTCTGGTGCAGAAGCCCAGAGCCTCCCCACAAAAGCCCAGCACGATCTGTTCTTGCGGAGCCCTGCAAGTCAGCATCCAGGTGGCCTGAGAGGTGCTGCTGAGTGAGCACCACCATCTGGATCTGATTTGTCATTGTCCCGGGGCCCTTTTGTGCCAAGCAGCTGCCGGCCAGGCCCAAGGACCCCCCCCCCCTTACACACAGAGCCCCTCAAGGTTCACAGAGGAGAGGGATGGCAGGGAGAGGGATGGCCATGCCTAGCATGTCTGCATGCAGCCGAAGCCCCATGGAGCAGGGCCAAACCCTTCCCTGGACAGAGGAGGTGCAAGCGCAACACTGGCTCTGCCCCAGGTAAGGAACTAGGCTAGGAGAGAACATATGACACAGAAGACAAGAGAGCAGATGCAGAGGAGAGCCATCCAGTCCATTTCTTTGATAAGCAGAGCTGGGATTGCAAGCCCAGCAGCTATGAGCCAGGCATTCGGGGGGCTGCCAATCCAGAGCTGTTCCCACAATGCCCGAGCCTTTGATGTGACAGGGCAACCTTGGCACCCCTACAGGCTGGTGTCAGCAACCGTTCAATTTCAGCGATGCCCAGCAGGTTGAATTTAGTCCTCAGAGCCCCAGCACAGCATGCATGGTAGAGAGTGCACCGCCCCCTCTGTGCAGAGATGTCACTCTGCATCTCCAGTAGGTATGAGGGGAAAAAAGGGGTAACAATGTGCAGTCCCCTGCATTGGCTCAATGGGCCAAGACCCCTGCTGGGAGCTGGCACCAAGCAGCTGCTGCGGTGACGAATGGCCCTGTGCAGAAGCAGGGAGTCTCGTTATTCCCTTGAGAGTCCGTTACAGGGGCCTGTATCTGCCTCCCCGGGGGGCTTTACATCTCAGCCATTGTTCAGAGCAAGAAACTGTTCTAAGTGTTGCACTGCTTCTGGACAGTGGGTGCAGCCCTCACGGAGGGAAATACCAGCTGCCCCGTGAAGAATTTTGCTTTCGGTCAGATTTTCTGTAATTAGCATTTGTAGATAAGAGTCGATAAAACCTAAACCAACCAATGACATGTTTCCTGGAGGGTGGCAGCAGAGCCAGGTGAACACAGCATTGGATGAAGCCAAATTCCCCCGACATCCCCATCCAGAGTTGGGATCCTGCTGCATGGTGTCCTGCTACAATATAAGTACATCAGTACAGACCAGCCCTGGACACGCACACTGGCAATGCACCATCGGCCTGTCCCAGCGCAACTGTCTCCTGGTCTCCAATCCAAAATGCAGAGTTGGGCTTGACTGACCACACACTAGAGCTCGGATTATTGTGCTGGGTAGTCACCTGGCTTTAGTGTGAAGCAGAGGAAGTCAGGCTCTGCCTGCATGGGGGCTGGAGATCTCCTTGTGAAGAAAAGGCCCTGAGGAACCAGAGAGAAGTGCCAACCTAGGGTGTGGAACACAGCATGAGTGCCTCTTATGAGAGCACCAGAGGTCTGCCTGCCCCTCCCTGCAGCTCCTCTATTTCAGGATGACCAGTGCTGGCAGGATGTAGGCTGCCTCCAAAAACACCATGGCGTATTCTTCCCCATGTGTCTTGTGACTCTATGGGCCTGCATGGGAAAAGCTCCCCAGGGGAAGCAAAGCTGCCCAAATCCACCGCTGTCATGCCCATGCCCAGGAACAAGATCCATTTCCCACCCATTCCCATGTGGTGGTTTTTCAGTCGTCTGGCAAAGGTGAGCAGAGTGCAGGTGGCAGGAGAGAAGGGTTTGGGGATAGCATGAAGGAGTCAGTCTGTGCGCACAGGGTGAAGACTGTGAACCTGGAGCACCCCTGTAAGTAGTTGCTTAAATAAGGAGTGAACTTAGTTTAAAAAGAAAGAAAGGAGCTCTCTCCTGATATGACCTAGCATGCAGTACATGAAACAAGGAAAAGCTAAAAGTAAACTCCTGTGTCCCTAGTAAATCAGATTTGATTGGTGCCACAAAAAAGGAGTGGGGACTGGGGTGGCAAAGGCACACACTCAAGGGAAATACACCCCTTCCCAGGGACTGAACATGACCTGTGCTTCCCACTGAGAATCTCTATTTGGGGCAGCAGCAGCAGGGCTCAGCGTGCAAATTCTCAAGGTTTTATTTATTGTACAGAGCTGAGGGCAGCCCTTTGCACTTCAGCCTGTAGGGGTGGCACCACCTGGCAGGAGAGCCCAGCACCGCCCTTTGCTCGTCATTCTGGCAGGGAGTGAGGGCAAGGAGCTGCCATGTAGGGGCTAATGTCAGGCCCTGTCTTCAAGTGGCTTTGTCCTGGAGCACAGCCTGGCAGTGCCTTGTGTGTGTACACACACAAACCCCCACCCACCCCATTCTAGAGTCATCCCAGTGGGCTTTGGAGGGGATCACCCATATCTCTGTTGAAATACAGGGCCTTGGAGGGAGGGGAAGAGAAGCTCTGAAATGGACGGGTCTCTGAGGCACAGCTCATTTTCTGGGTGTTGACTTGCAGAACATCTCGCCCACCACAGGGCGTGCTTCAACACTAGCCTCCCCACACTTCACACTCAGGCCACAATGCCAGCAGGGACCAGAAATCACCAGCTCACTGAGGTCGGATGTGGCTACAAACTACTATGCTCAGAGCCCTGCTGCAGAGCTCGAGCCACTTGAGTCCAAACCACATGTAAATACCAAGTACCAGCCGTATACCAAGGGCCACTTGGTGGTTACCTCCTATCAGCTGGGGCCCTGTCCATCCTTATTTACACCTCACAGCCTCACTAATTAGCATCTGTAGCTAACTGTGTAATCTGCACCCTCAAGAGAAGGAAAGAGAGGACAATGAGTCCCAAAACCATAACTGCTCTGTGTAGTCACCAACCACTCCCTTCACAAAGCCAAGCGCCGGAGCCTGGAAGTCCTGGATCACCCAGGAAACCATGTCTCCTGGATATCACTGCCAGGGGGTCAGGGCTGAGCATATCATGAAAGAGCTCCTGTAACATGGCATGCCCTCACCGTGGCACCTCCTGCTGGTTACCTCGGGAATTAGCTCATCCCAGCCTTGGAGCGCCTCCTGCTGGCCAGTGTCTCCCTACCAATACCTGCTTCCTTTCCTCTTCCTCCACTGTAGTTCAGGCCCCGCATCCCTCCCAGCCTGTGGTACCCCCTCTCTTGGGTACTCCACAGCAGTGCCCCCACTTGGGGTCCTCCCCTACATGGGGAACCCCAGTCCCCTAAAACCACCTCACCTCAGTGAGCCACTGCCAATCTTCATCTAGTCCCTTCACTCAGGGGCAAACTGCAGTCTGAAGTGGCCACTCATCATTGGCCAGGGGATTGGACCTGCTGCCTCTTCCTCCCCTGGCTGCTTCCTCACAGTCCAAGGACCTCCTCCGGCCCTGACAGCAGGGCCTCTGCCTGGGGGCTGGAGCTTCCCCAGTGCCTCCCGCCCTTCCCCAGCACTGTGCTGTCTAAAGTACCCTTTTCTCTTTCAGGCACCTAGGGCCATCTCTCTCCAAAGCTGGAAAGAGACTGCCTGCTTTTTGGCCCTGCAGCCCTTTTATAGGGTCCAGCCTGTCCCTGATTGGCTGCCTCCCAACCTTTTCTGATTGGCTCTCTACCCCAGCCCTCTCCAAGGGCTGGCTTTTAACCCTTTCAGGGCTGGAGCGGGGTGACCACCCCGCTACAGCTCCCTACTCCTGGATAACATCATGCATCTCTGGCTATAGCTGATTCCCTTGCAAAGAATCATAGATATGAAGTGCAGGCAGGGACCTTAAGTGGTTCTCACGTGCGGCTCCCTGTACTGAGGCAGAACCAAGTCATGAGGTCTTGCAACAAACAGCTTTATGGGAAAGCAGTGTCAGCACAGCCTGAGTTCGAGAAAGGGTGGGCAGCCACCAGCCTGGCTCCCTTTCTAACATGGGTTCACTCTGTGAGGAGCACAAATACCTCAGAAACAGGCCAGGACGAAGCTGACGCAGGGCACACCAGTGTGTGGAGAAAGGGGAAATGGTGACCGTGCACTCTAGCCATCTCCCTCCCCAGCTTCAGGGTGTGATGCCTGATACATGGACACTGCAGTGACCCCTGAGAGGGCAGCGTGTGAGGGCTCCTGGCTCGATGCATTTCCTGAGAGCAGAAACAGCAGTGAGGAAAGTATCTGGGGCAGGGAATGGCGTGCTAGGGAAACCTGCAGTCAGTTGTAGAACTGACCAGGCTCCTAGCAAGAAAGCAGCTGTGGGGCTGGAGAACAGAGCAGAGCAACGAAACAGATGAAGAGGCTGGGGGCCTGAGAGCAAGCTGTGCCAAGTGAGGGGCCATGTAAGGGGTGGTTTTCAAAAGCCCGCAGAACTGGCCTAACTCTGCTCCCGCTGAAGCCAATTGCAAGACTCCCATTGACTCCATAAACAACTCTAAGGGAAAGGAGGAGGGTGGTGTTGAATCTTTAGCAAAATCTTCCTTTCTCCCAAACATTAATTAGGCATTAGAATTAAATAGGCCTCAACAAATACAAAGCCTTTTAAACTGCCTTACTAAAACTTCTGGCCCCTTAACTTTCAGCCTCTTGTGTCATCATTTTACTAATTTTCCAGCCACCATAGGCCACATCTGCACTGGGGAAAATTATGCACGTTTCCCACATTGCTTGAACCAGTCTGTCTGCACTAAATGTTAGCAATTTAGGGAGTCGTAGTGTAAATGACCACCCACGGAGACAGGATGAAAGACTGTGGGTATAATCTACACAGCAAAGAAAAGCCCACAGGGGTCAGCTGCAGGGCTGCTTCATTACTGTGTAGAATTCTAGGCTTGGGCTGACCTCTGGGATCCTCCCACCCTGCAGGGTCCTGGAGCCAGGGCTCCAGCAACAAAACAGCCCCACAGCCTGAGCCCCATGAGCCTGCGTCTGCTGGTCCAGCCCAGCTGTGGGGTTTTCTATGAGCGTACGCATACCTGGACAGGCAAACATATATCTCCCAGGGAGGGAGAGGGAAATGGAGAGAAAGGAGACAGAGAGATGGGCTGATTATTAGTGCGAGAGCAAAGATGAAAGAGGAGAGGGGGCTAAATCGGATTTGGAGATGTAGAGTCGATGGAAAGGAGTGAAGATTGGGAGTAGGCTGGAAGGGAAGATGTGAGAGGAGAAGAGAACAGAGAAGATTGACAAAAGGGGACACAGAAAGAAGGAGGGAATGTGAGAGGAATGGAAGGAAGGAAATGGGATTAATTCAGAGTGGAGCAGATCAGCTATTACCTCCCCCATGGCCCCTTCTACTTCCCCAGGAGACATGCAGGCAAGCATTCCCTCATCAGAGGCTACTTCAGAGCAGCTGTTGGGCAGCCCTGTTGTCTCATTCCCTGGCATGTCTGCCAGCTCCTTGGCCCACACGGTGCCAGACAGCATTGGGCAAAGCGAAACTCACGCTGCAAGCCAGAGTTTCTGAGCAGCAGCTGCACAGGGGCTCCAGTCACTTTGCTCTCCCGTGGTGATCAATACCCTGCTTTCTGGTGTGGTTAGACAATGAAACTGCTCTAAAAATGAACAAGCAGGGCTGTGCAGCCTGGAAGTGGAGGTAGCATACAGGCAGTAAGCACCCACTCTGGCCTTCAAGTTAACAGTGCTGGCCCATTGATGTAGCTGGGCTGGTGAAAAGGAGGCATGTGGCATTGTTAACACCTTCTGTTTGCATCTGAAGCTGTGAAGACCACTCCTTCTAGCACTGCATACTACCAGCCCCTGGCACATTGTTTGCACGACAGCTGTGACAGCTAGGGCTCCTAAACTAAGCTTGATCTGTGTGTGCATTGGAAACCTCCAGCTTCAGTTCCCACAGCAGCGGAGTGCTTCAGATCTTTTTCAAATTGGGAACAGAACCACAAGAGCTGTGCAGTTGACCACACAAGCAAGAACAGGAGCTGCTGAGCTGTCTGTCGCTGAAGTCACTAAGGGATGGCCAAGAACATGTCTCATGACTTCCCTACTCTTGAGTTTTCTCTCTGGCCTAACCAAACTCTGTTACTCTTCCCTTTATTCCCCCTTATCTTTATGCTGGATCCCTGTTAACACACTGCAGCCACAGCACAATTGGCTCAGACAGAAACCAGCACCTCAGTGCTGGGGTTAAAAACCCAAAGACTTGGTTCCCATGATCGCAGGCAGCTGTCATGCCTGGAGGAGTAACAGCAGGTCCATGCTGGCTGCCAGAGGGCTGACGGGCTCTGTGCAGGGTGGAGCACTTAGGGGCTGGCGATCAGGCTTTGGAAAGCTAGCGGCTGCATCCCAACAGCAGGGAATTCTCAGAGGTTTAAAATTCTGACTCAAGGGAGGTTTTTTCATTAATTTCACTGATGCCAAGATTTCATCCGGAGAGTCTAATTTCACTTTCAGTGGCTTTCCCCCAGTTAATTCAGCTGATTCCAAGGGAGTTTTGACTGATTTACACTTGCATATGCTAGATCAGAATCACCCCCAGACGTTCATAAAAACAGTAAAGAAAAATACAAATATGGTCTTGCCACAGAGCTTTATACTAGCTCAGCAGCAGCACCTGGAAAGGAGTAACCTTGGAAGCATGGCCTGGTATCCTGGGAAAGGAGCAGGTAACAAGGACACTCCAGCTTTCCCATGCAGGCAGGAGTAGGGGAAGGAATGAGTTGACATTTGAGGGGTGGGGAGAGTTTTGACCAGACTGTTCAATTCTGGAAGCAGACAATGGAACATGGCACTAGAGATTGTGCAGACAAGCTAGTGTTGTGGGCAGGGCCTGTCTCTGTACCTGGCACAGCAGGGCCCGGATTCCTGATTGGGGCTGTTAGGATTACTGCAATATAAATAATGAACAAGAGCATCACTTCCTTTGCGGGGGCCACGAACCCCAGCCCACACACTGAGCTGAGTTGTATGTTTCTCCTCTGGTGTCCTGTTTCTCACTGTTCTTTCTCTCCTCCCCACCCCTGCACTCACCCCCATGTGGGTGACACACAGAGTGTTGCATATTTCAGTGTGTTAGAATGTAAATGAGCCTTTGTTGGCTGATTTTATTATCTGAGAGCAGTAGCATGGGAAAGGCGGATATACAAGTGCAAAGAACGTGCTGTGAAATCCTCCAGCGTTGGAGAAGCAGTAGAGGAGAGGAAGAAATCATAACCCCCAAAAGGGCAAACAGACTCCCCCTGCACTCACAAGCGATTGACCAGCTAGTCCTGCTGGAAAGTTTGGTTAGTTGCTTTAGTGCCGTGAAGGTGCTGGGTTGACAACCCTTGAGACTGGAATCGTCCCTTGTAGCCACCGAACAGGTACAACAGGGGCGGTAGCAAGCTTTCCTAACACTTTCCCCCCAGTCTCCATGGCTTCGCTGCTGAGAGATCCTCCAAGGAAACACCACTTATGGGAAAACAGGAATCACCATCCTGGGTCAGATCAGTGATTCAACAAGGAAACTAAGAGCAGACCAGTTGAGAAGCCAGTCCACTATCTTGTCTCTGGATATGTCTGCCCTGCAATAAGCTGAATGCAGCTCCTATAACAGAGGTGGGCAAACTACGGCCCACAGGCCACATCCGGCCTGCGGGACCCTCCTGTCCGGCCCTTGAGCTCCTGGCCCGGGAGGCTACCCCCGGCCCTTCCCCCACTGTCCACTACCCCCCACAGCCTCAGCTCGCTCCACCACCCGCACAATGCGCTGGGTGGCAGGTCTGCGAGCTCCTGGGGCAGTGCAGCTGCAAAGCCTAGCCTGACCCCGTGCTCTGTGCTGCACGGTGGCGACAGCGTGGCTGGCTCCAGCCAGGCAGCGTGATTATAGTGCCGCCAGCCATCAGTGCTCCAGGCAGCACGGTAAGGGGGCAGGGAGCAGGGGGGGGATAGATAGAGGACAGGGGAGTTTGGGGTGGTGGTTGGGGGGCAGGAGTGTGGATAGGGGTCGGGGTGGTCAGAGGGCGGGGAACAGAGGGGGTTGGATGGGGCAGAGGTCCCGGGCCTGGGCAGTCAGGAATGAGAGGGGGGGTTGGATGGGGTGTCAGGAGGCAGTAAGGGGCAAGGGTTCTGGGGGTGGTCAGGGAGAAGGGGTGTTGGATGGGGCAGGGCAGTCAGGAATGAGAGGGGGAGTTGGCTGGGCCGGCAGGGAGCAGTCAGGGGCAGGGGTTCCCCGGGGCAGTCAGGGGACAGGAGAAGGGGTGGTTGGATGGAGCAGGGGTCCTAGGGTGTGTGTGTGTCAGGAATGAGAGGAGGCGTTGGATAGGGCAGCAAGGGGCAGTCAGGGGCAGGGGTTCCCCGGGGCAGTCAGGGGACAGGAGAAGGGGTGGTTGGATGGAGCAGGGGTCCTAGGGTGTGTGTGTGTCAGGAATGAGAGGAGGCGTTGGATAGGGCAGCAAGGGGCAGTCAGGGGCAGGGGTTCCAGGGGTGGTCAGGGGACCAGGGGGGAGATGGATGGGGCAGGGGTCCCGGGGAGGGGCTGTCAGGGAACAAGGGGGGGTTGGATGGGGCAGGAGTCCCAGGGAGGGGGCCCTAACCAGCCCTCTATACAATTTCCAAAACCCGATGTGGCCCTCAGGCCAAAAAGTTTGCCTGCCCCTGTCCTATAGGCAAACTCTCATATGCACACTAGCATGGCTAAAAATAGCAGTGTAGATGCAGTAGCGTGGGCTGTACAAGCACAGCGGGGACCCTGGTTTCCTACTCACATTGCTGAAACCCACTCTTCTATTTTTAGCCACGATAGCGTGAGTATATCTGCTGGAGCAGCCTCACTGCTTTGATTTCATGATAGACTTATCCTCTGGCAACGGCCAGTCCCACTTGCTTCAGAGGAAGGAGCCTAAACCCGGTATTGGAATATTGTGGACTAGCCTGCACAGAGGGGCTGTTACTTTCAGTTGTAGCAGCGGGGTTTGCGATGTGGACACCTGTCCTTTAGGAGCTGGATCCAGACCAGTAGCTCTTTTCACACATGCTACTGAACAGCTGTCAGAACATTCTGTTCTTTCCTTGTGCTTGATTTCACTTTGTTATAATTTCAGCAGCGCTGCAAATCAAAATGAGAGGAAGGAAAAATAGGAGTGAGCCAGGAATCAGATGTAATGCAGTGAAATGGTTATAGGAAAAACAGCTGGGGCAGACATGCTGGCTGTAGAAGTAGGGGTTGAAGTAGAGCAGGGTTTCTCACCCCATGAGGCGTGACCCAAAATGGGGTCACTAGAATGTATCAAAACTTTGTGGGGCAGGCTGGGCTCAGTTCCCCACTGGATATTGTGACCTGGTGCATGGGGTCTTGGTGCCACTCTGGTTTGCCCCAGCCACCCCTCCATCATGATGACATGGGGACAGCTGGGCCAAATTGGAGTGAGTGGTGCTGCAACCTCAAGCACCAGGTCACAACTCCACTTCCACAAATTTGGCCCGGCCAGGTCAAACCTGAGCAGCTCTGTGACCCCAGGGGTCACAACACCCAGAGCAGGGAGCTAAGCCCAGCCAGCCCTGGGGGCTAAGAGCTGGGAGGGAGCACCTGGGGTCACATTCTCTGACAAATGCTTGCACTCCAGTGTACCCCCAGCCTGCAGGACCTCCCAGTGTACCTGTTCTGGCGTCCCGCACTGCTTCCCGCATCTCCCATTGCCCAGGAATGGTGAACCGCAGCCACTGGGAGCTGTGGGCAGCCATGTCTGTGGACGGTCAATGTAAACAAACTGTCTTGCGGCCCACCAACGGATTACTCTGACGGGCCACAGGTTGCCCACCACTGCCCTAGTGGCAGATGACAATAGAACAGTTGTATCCAGCCTTCTCCTACGGATAGAGTTACCATTCTTTCTTCTCTCTGGTACTCACAGGAACACAGTTCCTGGCATTTGCAGGTGTCCCACACCTAGTATGGTAGCTCAACTCAGCCCATGCCGATGCAGAAAGAACTGCAGGTTTTTCTGTCTGTTCCAGGCCCTGAGCTGTGAAAAATTCCTGCAGTTCTCTAGACAAACTCACTCTGCTGTTGTGTGCTTCTGTCCCTCAGGGTCAAAGTCTCTCACTGAGGAACATCAAGAGCTGGGAAAGCCACCCATGATGGATCGCCTCCTTCTGGCTCTGCTTTTCCTGTTGCAAGGTAATATTCTCCCTAGTTATTGTCTCACCTCTACGCTGGTCTATATGGCTTACAACAGGCGAAGTGGCAAGGATGTAGCACTATCAACCTTCTGCTCCACCACCAGTGCCAGGATAGTACCTGTTAGGAGGAAGCAGTGGTCCCAGTATGGGTGGAGTGAGGAGTGGGCAGGAGGCATAGAGGGACTTTCCCTCTAATTACGTTTCCTGAAAGACAGAGAGACCGTCATTGTGTTCTGAGGTGGAATTCCCCTCTCCTTCCAGGACAGGCGGGAGGCATGTAGATGAATCAGGGCAGGAACAAGACTGGATGGACATGGAGAATGCATTATTGCTATCTGTGTTCCTCTTGCCCTACAGCACACCTGGGAGCGATCAGCCACCCGGGTGAGGTTAGAGTCCATTCAGAGGAAGGAGGGGCCTGGCCTGAGCCTCAGGAGAGTTGGGTTCACGTGCTTGCTCTGCAAACACCTCCCTGGGTGACCATGGGCAGTCACTTAGTCTCTCTGGGCCTCACTTCCCCATCCATACCATGGGGATAACAGGCCTGCCCTGCCTCACCGGGGAGCGTGTAGCTAAAGGCATGAACGACTGGGTGGCATCGGACACTATGGTAGTGAGTTCTTACATGGCTCCCAAGATTTTCAGAGCAGGGGCTCTCTCTCTCTCTCATATATGTGCAGCACCTAGCACAATGGGGCCCCTGAGCCTGTGATCCATGCAATAAGTCGTAGATAGGTGTCGTGCAGGGTCACCGAGGTGAGTAACCTGGGGAACTCCTGGCACATGGAGCCCCTCCGGCTGAGCTACACCTTACAGTGCGGTTTTGTGTAACAGGGGTTGACGGAAGCAGCCACCACACAGAAGACTTCCGATTTTGTGGCGAAAGAAACCAAACAAAGAAAAGTTATATCACTTATCAGATGCGGCCAGAGAACAACATCATTACCATCGAGAACAGTGCTGAGATGCTGAAGATAAGTGCGCCATTCGAACCAAACCCTGTAAACTACCATTTACCGGACAAATTGGGGAACTACCGCTTGTGCCTCTACTGGTACCAAAGCGATAGGATTTTCAACCTCACGTATGGCAAAAACAACTACACACTGAGTACCAAGGCGCACCCTTCCTTCAACTTTTCAAACCCCAGCGCACCGCAGAATAGAAATGGGGTTCCTGTGCTTTCCAAAGTGTCCTATGCCTATGGCAGGGGCCTGCGAAACACTTCCCTCAGCAGTGCTGCTGTTTACTCCTTCTCTATCCATGGTACAGTTGAATCAACATATTAAATGGGTTAGAGAACTTGCAATGCTACCACTGCAGCTTCTGGGCATGTTCCATCTTGGAAGCTAAGTAGGGCTGGCTCTGTCTGCCCATGGATGGGAACGTTCTGGGAAAACCCCAGAGGCAGCTGAGGGACCATGAGGAGGTAGAGAAGGGCAGTTGGCTTCTCCACTAGTCACTAATTCCATCATTTTTCAAAAATGGCCACTAGTTTTGGGTTCCTCATTTTTGGGCACCCACATGCAGCACTCTGGGGTCAATTTCTCCATGATGTTGAAATCCCACCTCTCCCACTGATGAGAACTGGAGTTGTCGGTTCTCAGCACCTCTGGAAATCCAGCCCTAAGTTTCTCTATGTAAGCACACAAAATAAGTGACCACTTTTGAAGATGTGGCTGCAAAGCTCCTGCATTTCACCAGATAATCCCTCATCTAGTCACAATGTCCCACCTTTAATGGCCAGTTGTGCTGCCTTCAGCAGTGCCGGGGTCCTCAGGTCACAGCTGTATGGAGGTCTTATAGGGATCCATCATGACACCAGAAACACTCCCTTCTTTAGAACATCTGCACAGTTGGAAACCGCTGAGATCAGATGGAGCTCTGGCTGCTAGGACCTGCAGTCTCCATGGCTGCACATGGGTACTGGAGTGGCCTTGGCTGCATTCTAGTTAGAGACATGCAGAGTAAGAGATGGGAGAGCAGGAGCGCGCATGTTGGAGATTGCACCTTGAGATTCTCGGCCTGTGCAGATAGGAATGACATGAGTTTACACCTATGTTAGAGCTTCTGTAACCTAATGGCCTGCCAGACAGTGTGGCAAAGCAATTGTCAAAGTATCCATTACCAGCTATTACCCTCCGCTAGCCCATTCCTTACAGTTTGGTGCAGCCAGCTGGCTTTTCGGTAGCCCTCTGCAAAGTTCAGCAAGCCCATCTCCTGTGCAGCTGAAGCCCAGAGAGGAATGAGACAGGCAAGAAACTCACCACCATGGGCTGTCTCCCCTTTCATGCATCCTGGTGGATGCAAGAGGCTCAGGGATCACCTCATATGAATTCTTCCTTTTGCATGGCCAGCCCCAGGGGCTAGCTCAAAAGGCCAGGTTTGTAAAGGTACTTAGGCACCAGAAGATGCTGAGAGGGGCTTTTGAGGATCCCCTTAGGTGCCGAATAACTTTTAAAGTCTGGCCCCAAATGCCTTAAGCCGGACCCATGGTCTGCTTGGCCATTCAGACCTACCTAGGCATAACCATTGCAAACACCCAGCGTCTGGCTCACCACAAACTCATGCTGATGTAAATCAGGAGTGGGTCCACTGAATTCAGACCAGTCCTCATCAGACCCATGATTGCCAATCAGTAATGCAGTCGCCTGAGAACACAGTATAAAGCACTTGCTGCCGGGGGGAGGGATGCTACAGAAATCAGCATTGTCTCCTCTTCACAGAACTAATCACAGCATTCTCTTTTCTTTCCACATCGACTGCTGAAGACATCAGCAAGGTGCATGAGATTGAAGAAGCATTAAGGAATTTAGAAAACTACATGAAGAATCCCAATAAACCCACTGGAAGAAAGACCAGTGCCAGAGCACCATATGAGTGAGTACAGTTACACAAACCATGTCCATCTCCTCCTCTTCCAGATCAGGCGCTTGCCATCACTGTCTATACAACCTCACATGCCCGAGGAATGTGTCTGTGGGGAGCTCTGGTTTTCAGGCGAGGTCGGTCAGATGTAGAGCCTCCCAACCGCAGCAGCGGGTCCTCAAAACTCTCCTCCTGTCACTTGCTGATGGTACAGCCCCTGCTTTGAGGCTCTCTTCCCTCCTACCCGCTCTAGACCCACTCTCTGTTCCTTCTTCCCCAAAAGGGAACTTCTGCGTTTGGAATCAGACCTGAGACAGGCAATGGTTGAAGGGGAGTGCAAGACTTTTGGGACGAGTACAGTGCGTGCAACTGTTTTGAAGATAGGACCCAGCAAAGCCTCTCAGGATCTTCCCCTCATGTCTGAATTGGAGGTGAGTGCAGGTGTGCCAGGGGTCCAGGCTCTTTTTCCCATAATCACAGAGCCATGACCATAGAGTTCAAGGCCAGAAGGGACCACCAGATCATCTAGTCTGACCTCCTGTACAGTACAGGCCACCAACACCCGCACACTAAACCCAAGTATTCCAGCCTAAAGGAGACTATCCTATTGTGTGCCACAGGCAGAGAACAGCAGGGACCGAGATGCAGTAATACCTGGGGACAGCAGGGAAATGATGAAGTGAGATACACTCAAATGATCCTGGCAAGTGACCCACGCCCCATACTGCGGAGACAGGCAAAAAGCTCTCCAGGTCACTGCCCGTCTGAGCTGGGGGACAGCTCCTTCTCAACCCGCGATACGGCAACGATCAGTTAGACCCTGAGTATGTGAGCAAGAACCAACCAGCCAAGCACCCGAGAGAGAAAACACTCCGTGCCAGCTCAGCACACCGGCCACCCCCATTCAATGTCCCACTTCCATCTCTGAGGCTTCAGAGGAAGGAGACAAAAAAATTACCTGGGGGCAAGAGGAAACCCTCCCTTCTTGATGCCTGCCAGTGACCAGTTAAAGCCCTGAAGCATGAGGGCTTCAGCTTTATTTTACATAAGAACAGACAGCACAGATTCCATCCCAGCCATCCCTTCCCCCAAATCCAGGGGGTATCTGTTCCATACCGGTCTCTTACCTGAGAGTCATGCCCTGCTCCAGGGCTTCCCACAGGAGTTGATCTGCTTCTTGTGGCTCTTCCTGATGGCACCATACCCAGCTGGCCTGCTTGCTGGTTTCTATAATCGCCTCATCCCTAGCTGATCAGTCACAGGCCGGGTCCTGCTCCCCTTAATGGCCCAGCCATTCAGGGACAGATTGAAATTACCTGCAGGGCCTAAAGCAGAGTCTGTGCTAGGTGCCTCAAACAGGGACCCCAGACCAACCAGAGCATTTGCAGAACCTCTTGATGCACTTGGCATGTTTCCAGGTTGTGCCTTGTTCTCCGTGGAATCTTTCCAAGTCGTGGTCCTGGGTTGGTCTTCGCAGCATTACAGTTTGCAGTGTAGAGGGAGCCTGACTCCTTCCCATAACCAGGGTAACCTGGGAGGTGTCCGGTTACAGCGTGTAGTTAAAGGGATGCCCTCACCCCGAAAAATCAGACTTCTGTTCTTTGTATCGATTGCAAGGGAAATCTCCTCTTCGCTCTGGTTTTACTTTCTTCCCTTGCCTTGGGCAGCACTAGGTGGAGGCCCATGTTTCAACTAGTCGCACTTCCTGTCTCATGAGGGTAATCAGGGGAGCCCCCTGCCTTCACTCCCTAGGAGAGCTTGCTGACAGGCTGTGCCGTGGGCTCTGCCAGAGAGCGCACCCCTGCGAAGGAAGCCAGGAGAGAACCTCCCTTCCTTGAGACTCCTGCATGGGAGCCCGGTTCCGCCCTTCTGGTATGAGGCTGGGGAACAGCAGGAGGCAGGGTAGGCAGAGGACCCCGCTTTAGAGCCCAGGGAGGAGCATCGAAGTTGTGAGGCTTCATTTCAGTGCTGCTGCTGAAGGGAGGGAGCAGCAGGGAGCAGCCAACTCGGCTAAACGACTGGAACAGAAATGTTCTTACCTCAAGTTACCAGCGTCCCTTTAACACCCAGTCTGGTGCCGTCCACACTAGAAACCAGAGCAGTGTTGCACGTGGGTCCCTGGCCTGCGCTAGACATCAGTCAGATCCTCAGCTGGGGTAAATCAGTGTAGCTCTGTTGATGCTGATTTACCCCAGCGGATATTCTGGTGCGTGTGTAGCCAGAGCCCGAGGCTTCCCCTAGTGTCCTGAGCCTTGGCAGCCTTGCTGCGTATTCCAGCCACTCTTCTGAGGGCTCTGCTGGGCTTTGTTTTGCAGGTGGGCAGAGAGGTCCATGGGTTTGCAGTGAATCTGCCAAGGATCCTCTTTGCACAGGCGAAGGGCAGGGGGAGGAACGCTGAGAGCAGAGTGCTCCTGATGGATATCAACAGCCAGGCCCTTTTCCAGGTAATGACCAGGCCCAGGGATGGGAATGAATTTGGTGCGTGCGTGTAGAAAGCGAAGGGCTAATAGTGCTGGGCAGCGCTAGGCCAAGTTTGGTTGGGAGCAGCTGCTGCGAATGCCGATGATACAGGCTGTGCACAGCTCTGCCAGGGCAGCTCGAGAGCATCCCCGCTGCTGGTCCTGCTCCCTCGGTCTGCTGGTCAGTGTGAAATCTAACCTGCCGCGCAACCTCCTGCTCAGCCAGGTTTGGGCTGGCACCTAGCTCTGACCCCCAGATCACTGCACCCCCTGTTATGCTAGCCCTGGCCCCTGCCCAGCCCAGCCCTGCCAGTGCCCCTCCCTCAACTCACAGCACCCCCTGCTATGCCAGCCCTGCCCAGCTCTGTCAATGCCCCTCCCCTGACTCACAGTACTCCCTGCTATGCCAGCCCTGGCCCTTGCCCCGCTCTGCTAATGCCCCACCCCTGACTCTCCATACCTCCTGCTCTCCTAGCCCAGAGACTCCCTGAGCTGATGCTGCCTATCTGAACTGTACCCAGTAGCACAGTGTCCTGTGTGAACAGATTGAGTAGGATGAGACCCAACTGCTTCTTTTTGCTATGTGCCTTTAGCCAGGCTCTCAGCTCCCATTTCTAGAGGAGCCAGGCCAGCGTACTCACTGTGCCTCCCCTCTGGAAAATGCTTCAGACCCATCATAGACTCACACTAGGACAGTGCTAGGAGAGTCCCCAAATTCAGGTTCCGGCCAAAGCTCTGCTGTTTGTGATCTCCCTTTGTGCCTAGTGACTGGAGCTCAAACCGGTCCCTGGCTGGGCTCCAGAAGAAATGTCTCCACCCCAGTCACCTGGCAGGGTATTGTACAGCTAGGGGGGCAGTATGAAAGGTGGCACCTTACCCTGAAGTATCAGACTGCAGCTCCTCTCAGTGTCAGGACCCCGGGGTAGCTGAACCATTGGTGGTTGTGATCTGGCCTTTGCCACAGTAAATTTGAGGCCACCTGGTGTCCTGATGCCCTCTCCCAGATGTCTGTGCTGGCATCATCTGTGACAGTGGCGAGTCACAACCTGAGGAGAGACTGCGCCGGCTCCCGTAGCCTGTGTGCACAGACCCTTCTTGGGTCTGTATTGTCTGCTGAGGAAGGTGACAAGGAAGCTCTGAGTCTGAGATCTCCGGGGTTTATATAGCAACTTGGTGTCCAGCAGCTGTCATTCTCCCACGCTGGCATCACGGTCTTTCCATCTCTTTCAGGACCAGAACGGCAGCAGGGTGCTCGGTGAAAAGGTGATTGGCATCACCGTGGGGAACACCTCTGTATCAGGCCTCCAACAGGACGTGGTCCTCAAATTCTTTCATGACCAGCTACCGGTAAGTGTGAGAAACAGCCCCATTAAAATCAGTCTGCCCAGAGTGGGAGAGAGGGGGCAGAGGCTGGGACTCTACCAACTCAGCTTCTGCCTCAGCTCTGTTTCCCCATCCTCTCTAGGGGATGCCTTTCCAAAAAACGTAACTCAGGACAACTAGCCACTTCCAGGCGATCGCCTCCAGAGATAGTATCGGGGGTAGCCGTGTTAGTCTGTATCCACAAAAACGACAAGGAGTCCAGTAGCACCTTAAAGACTTACATTTATTTGGGCATAAGCTTTCATGGGTAAAAAACCCACTTCAGATGCATGGAGTGAAAATTACAGGTGCGGGCAGAGAGACGACACAACGGTGTCGTTGATCTTTCCCTGCCCTGATAGGCTGTTGCTGGGAGCAGCCTCCCTGTTGAAAAAGGAGGGAACAGGCTGGAGTGGTGGGGAGAGAATGATCTTTGTTTCCTGGCCCCTGTCACATGACAAGAGCCAGAGTTTCTTTTCTCCTCCTGCCCCATCTTTCCCTTGATCTGCCCCTCAGACAAACTCGCCTGCCCCGTGAATAACCCAGAGAGGCTTATGCATCACCACCCATGTTCTTGTCCTTTCAGAGGAACGTGACTCCACAGTGCGTGTTCTGGGACATGGACTCCAGCCGTGAGTATCTCAGAGAGAGCTGGCTGTTTTGCAGACCCGTGGGGCCTGGGTCTCCCCAGGACACTGACAGCTGTGCAGTGGGGGAGTGCAGTGCTACCCTCCCGATTTGACAGCACCTTATGCTGGCTTTGCACAGCTGTGAGGACTCAGGGTGTAGGGCAGGTGGGGACCAGACCCCTAGCCTAGCTGCCCAAGGAAGGGACTGAGCGTCAATAACTCTACAACCTGAAGCATGAGACTGGACTGTCCTTGGTATTTTAACTCTTGTAGAAACAAACTCTGGGCCATGTCCAGCTGCCTTTGGAGTGGCTGGAAAGACTCCCGTTTACTAGTGGGATTGGCCCAGCGCATGGTCAGTGGCTGGATACATCTATCCCTTTTCCGTCAGGAGACGCTGATCCGTTTTCACTCTGTCCTCCTCCAATCTGTGTCACTCACTCCATCTCCCTGTGATTTCTTCTTTGCAGCCTCAATGGGGATTGATTTGACAGACTCCCCTCATCTGTAAATCCTGCCATTCCTCTGATGCCAGGGATACAGTCCCTAGATCTCTGTGGATGGCTCGATCTCAGATGGTTTTCCCATGGATATCCCAAAGAATCTGTCCCAGGCCCTGCTCCCTGTGCAGATATGGAGGAGAGTGATTTTGGGTGCAAAGAGTTCCCAGTATAGCAGTGCTGCCATGTGATCTGTACAGGAGTCACTGGGCCCCATTGCAAAGCAGTCTCTCATTCTCACCTGCTTGCAGACACTGTTAGTCAAAGACTTTCTGTGAACATTGACTTGGGCTGAGTGTGTGAAATCTCCCACCTGCAACAGGAAACTGCTTTTCTCTTTGCAGACGGCCACGGCAGCTGGAAAAGTGATGGCTGTGCAACAGAGATGGGTAAAAACCAGACAGTTTGCCGTTGCAACCACCTCACCTATTTTGCTGTGCTGATGGTGGGTACCAGGTACCAGCTCCCACTCGAGCTCTCTGCATCCTCACTGCATGGTCTCCGCAGTGATGGGTAAAGCTCTCAGCTCTTGCCCAGCATGGCTCTAACAACTCCCCTGTCCTCTCCATTCTCAGATGTCCTCTCCAGAGATAGATTACATCCACAAGGAGTACCTGACGATCATCACCTACATTGGCTGCATTATCTCAGCTGTGGCTTCCCTCTTCACCATCTTCCTCTTCTGCTGCTCCAGGTACAGTACTATGGTTCGGGGCAGGGGATTAGCTAGCAGCCTGTAACTCGTGCTCATGCTGACCAGTTCACCAGCCCATGCAGGCAGCATCCCCCTCAGCTGCCATTACACACAGATTGGCCAAGATTTTCTAAAGGGACTAGTGATTCTGGGAGCCCAACGTGAGACACCTGAAAGGGGCCTGATATTCAGGAAGTGCTGAGCACCCACCCCTGGAAACCAGACCCCTTTATAGGGTCTCCAGATGGGCCCCCAGAACCACCTATCATTTTTAATAATCTTGACTGCCATCTTGGTCTTTAGCACTAATGCAGTGAGCGTGGCCATGCACAGATCTTTAGCAGTGTGTTAACAAGGGGCTGACGTAGACTAAAAGAGGCTTCCTTTGAGAAATTAGGCTGTACGCAATGGCCAAACCTGTCGCCTACACACATGGTTCAAAGGCCAGAAGAGATGTAGCTTCCCAGTGGAACAAGGAGACCAGGATCGCTCACCTGTTGTGGTTACCGGTGGCTCAACATGTTCACCCATCACGGCCATCAGCTGGCCATGCACATGTGGAGTAGGCACTGGGCTCACAGATCTCTTGTGTGTCTCTGGTTAGTGTGAGCAGCTTGAATCAAAGCACTGGGACCCCATTGTGGGGTTTTGTGGGTGCTGGGTCTGGGACTCCCAGACAGGAGCAGGAATGAAATCTCTTCCTCTCCCTTTCCCAGGAGGAAGCACAGAGATGGCACCGTAAACATCTACATTCACATGAACCTGCTGGGGGCCATCTTCCTGCTGGACGTGAGCTTCCTCATTACTGAGCACTTGGCCCTCATTGGCAGCGAGGCAGCCTGCAAAGCGGGGGGCATGTTCCTGCACCTCTCTCTGCTGGGCTGCCTGACCTGGATGGGCATTGAGGGCTACAATCTGTACAGGCTGGTGGTGGAGGTCTTCAACACCTACGTGGAGCACTTCATGCTCAAGCTCTGCCTGGTGGGCTGGGGTGAGTACGAAAGGAGGCCGAGATGGCCCTGAGAATGCCAGGCCTCTTTGCCCCTAAAAGACTTCCCTCTTGCAAGGATAAGAGGATGATTTGCTCACCGTCCTTAAGTACCTACATGTGGAAGAGACATCTGAGGGCGGAGGCTGTTTCATCTAGCAGGCAAAGGCATAAGACAAACCAATGTCTGGAAACTAAAGCTAGAGAAATTCAGGCTAGAGATCAGTCCCCTCACTGTTCAAAATTGTGCCTAAAGCATTGGCAACTATGGTGTCTCCATCACTAAGGCTTTAAGTCAACACTAGCTGTCTCTGTAAAAATATATATATACACACATACACACACACACACACACACACTCTTGCTCAAACACCAGCTATGGGCAGGAGGCACTGGGTGAACTTCTCTGGCCTGTGCTGTGCAGCAGGTCACGCTAGATGATCACAGTGGTCCCTTCTGGCCTTAACACCCATAAAACTATGAGCAGTGTGGACACGAGGACCCAAAGCTGTGCCGAACTATCCCTGTTCAATGCATTGTCCTCAGTCCACTGCTAGGGCGACAAAGGGTATGAGAGAACAACACGGTCAATCCCTTAGGAGTAGGAAGGATGGGCTCCTTTTTCAGGGACCTGCAAAGACAGGAACTGGGGCTGGGAAACTACCTAATGCTGTTCTCTGCATCCAGGGCTTCCCATCTTTATCGTGAGTGTGATCTTCCTAGCGAATCAGGCAAATTATGGACTATTTCACATAGAAGTATTTGAATCCCTTGAGAAATCCACCAGTGCAACCATGTGAGTAATTGGAATGGCATCACCATGTTCCTGGTTATACCATCTCTAGCAGTGTCTCCTCCCGTGAGTCAATTACACAGAGTGTGCACCCTGGATCATACCAACAGATTACATCCCCTCTGCTGGGGGGGTTCCCTGAAACCTTTTCTTCCTCCTGCCTCTCAATCCATCCAGATCCCCAGCTGGAGTAAATCAGCAAAGCTCTTGTGATTTCAGTGGAGCTGCACTGCCTTACATCAGCTGAGAGACCGGCTCCCATGTTCAACTCTGGGCTGGCGGCCGAATGTGCCAGGGGGTTCCCTCAAGCTCTATCAAATCAGACCTTCAGCCCCTCTTAACCCAGAGGATTACGGACCTGAACTATCTGCCTTTCTCTTCCCTCCAGATGCTGGATCACAGCCCCCCTGATCCATAACATAGTGAACCTGGGCTTCTTCAGCCTGGTGTTCCTCTTCAACACAGCCATGCTGGGAGCCATGGTGCGGGAGATCCTCAGGCAGAGAAACAGAGGACACGAGCTTAAGCATGCCCTGGTGCTCCTGGGGCTGAGCCTCGTGCTGGGCATCCCCTGGGCACTGGCGTTCTTCTCCTTTTCCTCCGGATCGTTCCGGCTCATCATCATCTACCTCTTCACCATCATCAACACTTTGCAAGGTGAGTGCACAGTGCTGGGTGCACTCTCCCCATCTCGCCCTCTCCCGGCAACATGGGACCTGGCATACATGCTGTCACCCCGGAGCGAGTTTCGGGGGTAAATGGCAAAGGAATCTGGAGTCTCTCCAAGGAGCAGCTGATTAGGCTCTGACACAATCCTGTGCCCTATTCCTCATAGTAGGGGGAGAGGCTTTCCTCCGTACTAGAGCGTGCCTCGCTGTAGCTACAGGTCTCTCCTGCAGGGCCCTGGGATTTTCCTGTGCAATAGCATGCAATGGCCACACGAGGGTGCCACCAGCTAAGGCTCGAGACAGTGCTCTGCTACGTTAGTACAGTGATGGATCCGAGACCCTGTTAGCTTAGTTCATCTGACCTATAGTTTGTTTCTTTAAAGTGGCAGTAGTGATGGGATGAGCTTGCAGGGTGCCAGCCTCCCCCTGCATTCAGCTGACCCATTGTCCTGCTCTCTGCATTACCCCTGCCCAGTGAGGACTCTCCCGTTTCTCCCTTCTCTCACAGGCTTCCTCATCTTCCTCTGGTACTGGACAATGGTGCTGCAGGTCAGAAAGTTGAAGTCCTACCCCTCACTGAACAACTCTGACAGTACCAGGTTGCCAGTCAGCACCAGCCGCACAAACGCAGACTGAATCGCCCGCTTTCTCTGGTCACAGCTGGGACTGTCTTTTCCCTGTGAGTCAAGAACCAGGGATCGCAGTCCCAGAGGGGAGGTGGGGGCATCATGTTTGTTTGATGTTCCTGCCTTGCTACATGCAGCCATGTATAATCACAAGGAATGTTGAGAAATTCACACACACTCCCAGACACTCTGAAGTGGGATCGACTGTGGGGGAGGGATAGCTCAGTGGTTTGAGCATAGGCCTGCTAAACCCAGGTTGTGAGTTCAATCCTTGAGGGGACCATTTAGGGATCTGGGGCAAAAATCTGTCTGGGGATTGGTCCTGCTTTGAGCAGGGGGTTGGATTAGATGACCTCCTGAGGTCCCTTCCAACTCTGATATTCTGTGATCAGCTAAGAGCACAGCAGCAGCTTGGTTTCTCTCTGCACTTTCCCTTCCAGATCTCTCCAGTCCAGCCCTGCCTGGTTCCCAGCTGCATTAAACACCATTCTTGTAGCACAGGTACACAGCTGGGCTCCCAGGTAGATCACCCCTTCAGTATAAACATCACTGGAAAAGACAGAAGGTGTTATAAGCCCAGAGGGGCTGCGGCCTTCTCTGATGGGATCAGGGACCTAGTCTGTTTCATGCTCTTTTTACAGCTCTTTCCACATCACAGCCTAGAAGAAGGGTAGGGGAGAGCCTGGTATCCACCTCTCCCAGGGCTCCAGTCACATCAGGCAGCTGCCAAGTGAAATCACAAGTGCAGAGGAGAGATTGGGCAACTGTAAAGGTTTCATTTTCTTCAGAATGCAGCACAGGCCCATGAGCAGCTGTGGCAGGTCCAGACTGGACCAGGCAAAGAGATCCAGGCAAACACTGGAGTAGGCACGTGTGGGTTATGTGCACATTAGGTAACAAGGACTGGGGCGTGCTGTCACCCCTCCTGCCCAAGGTGTGCTTCTGGGGGAGAGTGAGGCCGTGGGGCTGTAGCAGACACCCTCGGGGTAGAGGTGCAACTCAGCACTATGTCTCCCATTCATCAGACTTGCATGCTGCTCTGCCGGAGCTTCCCCACCAGCTACCCAGGACTGGGCCTGGAATATCAGGCCAGCCAGGACAGAGTTGATGCTAGAGAGTTGAGGGATGCTCCAGAGGCCATGGCAGAGCTGGAGATTGCTGATCCCATTCCTGAAGGTGGGTTGTCCTCCTGTTGCCCTGTAATTTGGTGATGTCCTTGGGTTCTTCACGTGGGCCTAGAATCCCAGCTTGCTTCAATGATTATGAAAGCCTCTTTATCAGCAGTTGGCCAGGAACTTTCACCCTTCTCTTGCACATCTGGCTTTCACTTACCCAGGCTTGGGTCACTTCTGATTTGGTCTAATCTAATGTGGTCTTTTCGGGCCTATACTTGTGGTCCACTCAGAAGCTACAGCTGGTGGAAGATGTTTTGATAGATCAGTAAATATTAAACCCATACTTACATAGATTCAGCAACTGCTTCTTTGCTTCCGAGTGCAATTCAAGGTGTTCACTTTAAATCCCATAAGGTCGGGGTCCCAGCTACCTGAGTGGGACCCACATGATCCAGTGTGTGGCTGTTGAGATCATCTAGGGCACTGGATCTAGCCGTCCTAAAGAAAAGATAATCCCAGAACTGGTTACAGTCCATCACTGACTGAGGAGCTTCTACTCTGGAATTGACTCCCCACAAGGGGTCCAAGAGAGCCCACGTTTGCTAGGGCTCACCTCCTCTCACACTGATGTAATTCATGGGCTTTCAGTGGCATTAAAACAAGGGTAAGGAGCCCAATTCTGATTGCAAGTCAATGGGACTGGGCATCTCAGCCCAGCTGTGTTGTAGGAAATCTCCCTCGTGTGTAGGTCGCAATGCAGGGTCACTTCCCCAAGGGGTGTGGGGGGGGGTCACGTCTGATTTCTGCTTATTAAAGTGTTCCCACTCCACTGCAGTCTGTCACTGGGACTTCATTCTCTACTTGATCCCTGTTGTATTTTTAGGGAGAGATTTTCAAAGGTACACAAGGCAGGTAGGTACTGAAAGGCAATGGGAATCAGGACCCAAGTTGTCAAAGAGATTTAGGCACCTAACACCCAAAGATTTCTATGGGGCACCCCTGTACCTTTGAGGATCAAGGCCTAGGTGCCTGGCAGCTGTATGTGCCTTTAGAGATTTCCCCTGTATGTGCTGTGTAATCCCATCACGCACAACAGAACTGCCCCAAACTCTTCCAGTTCCCACAGCATGGCATGGTACCAATGGGCTCCTTCTTCCTGGCGTTCCAGTCCTTGAACTAAGCTTCACAACACTCCGGGGAGACACGCTCGCACAAGAAGCTGGGGAAACTCAGGGGTAAAGCAACTTGTCTGTGGTAACATAGCTTTTACCTTCCCATCCCATGTCTTGGCCACAAGGTCGGTCTTCCTCTGAAGTGTCAGAGCCGCCTCTCAATCAGCTTTACGCAGCAGTTCGAGAGACATTACTTGCCCATCTGTAAATGCCAGGTATAAAATACTGAGACCATCACGACGAACATGCTTCAGCATGGAAAAGGCCACGGGGTTCTCACTGAAAAAGAGGAACATACCACAGTGGAATAAAATGCCCTCCGGGGTGGCGGGATGCGTTATAAACTTTCATATTGACATTTCTTTGGAGAGACTTGCTCAAGAGCAATCCCCATGAGTGGGTCTAGCTACGTAGCAATAAAGACGTCTGCCCTCCCTGCCAGCACCGACGTGTAGGAGGAAGGATGCATAATGGGTGTATCTGGCCTGTGCTTGGGCTCTTTTCATTCAATTCAATAAATTATGCAGGTGACCCCAGACTAGTGCCAATAGGATCCTTAGGCCCCAGTCTGCAGCATCACAAACGGCAGCAAAAAGTCACGTCCAAAAAAGTTTACATGATTTTGAATCTGCCTCCCACTGGAGAGACTCATTATGCACAGTCCCATGCGCAGGCCTCTGTGCAGATGAAAGACACACATGCATGTGTGTGTGTGTTAATAGCCAGTGCCTAGTGGGGACATGCAGAAGGCTGCCATCCCATAAGAAATGATACATTACATTGCAGAGAGGTAGTGTGGCCAAGCGTCTAGTGTGCTGGGACTCGGAGCTAGATTTGAGTCCCAGCTCTGCTGCTAAATGACCTTAGGCAAGTCACCCCTGTGCCTTAGTTTCCCCAGCTGTAACATGGGGACAATGATGCCGACCTCCTTTGTCATCCATGGATGAGAAGTGCGAGGTAAAATTATTGTTAGTGTGTGAGAAATTGAGAGTGATCGTGTCCTTATGCACATACACACAAGGGCAGAGTTAAGGTGGTCCCTGCAGGCCTGCCATTACCATTTCCCAGCATCTGCGTGCTGAGCCCTGAAACTGTCGTGCTCTCTTAATATTATTTCTGGTGAGCATTTAGCAGAGGCTCCATTGTGAACACTAGCCCAGAACACTAGCCCAGGGGGGAGGGGTCCTTCGCTGTTACAATCATTGCCTTCTTGTGCCAGTCTCCCAGGTACCACCTCAGCTCATGCCCAAGGCTCATTAGTAGGATTCCCAGCGGATCTCATGCCAGTCCCAGTACCAAGTGATTGTTAATTCATTTATTAGCTTCACACACAACTGGCTTCGGAGGCTGAATTACAGCCCTGTGATTCCCTGTGGAAAAACTGAACTCGGTAAAGGCACGGATCATGCACAAGCCAATTACTAGTCTATACTGGTAGTGCTGAGGAGCCCTCATTATGGGCCCGGACCATGCAGCAAACACCGAACAGGAGATCCTGCCCCACAGAGCTTACACGCTACGCTGAAGGTTGCACACCCAGCTGCCTTTACTCACTTATTTCACACAGGATTATGTTGCTTTGGCTGGTGTGGAATGAGCCTCAGTAGGTTCCAGCACATTGTCCCATAGCTGCCTGGGCTCTGCCAGTGCTCACCGGAGCTTCTGCAGTCCCGTGAAGCACCATCACTGAGATGACACCCAGGGAGCAGAGCTGTTGTGCAAGGGTCATTTTTTCCCATTGCTAAGTTTGTTTAGGGTTCTGGGTGCCAAAAAACTTTGCGCTTACTCACACAAGGGGGTATTTGTACGCGTGCACTCATAGGGTCCTGGCATGGGCAAAAGAGTGGTAAGAGGAGCAGCTCCTCCATCTGATTTACACTGGCAGGCGGTCAGCCCTATGGTGAATTACACGGTACAGAACCCTGGAGAGCCATGATACAAAAGGAGGAAGGTGCACATTTGTGTGGGTGTCTGCACTGCACATTCAGAATGTGCCGCTAACAACCACCAACACTGAAGGGAAAGAGTTCCCAGCCCTTGGTGTGGGGAGAGCTGCAGTGCAAAATGTGCGCACACACACACTAGCTTTCAACTTCATTCAGAGCAAACAGGAAGAATGGTCTATGCAAACCTGGCTCTGGGTGCTAGCGAGAGCTCTGTTGCTCAACCATTCTTGAGCAGTGAGGCAGGACTATGACTGCTGACAGTGTTGTTATGAAGGCGTGGGGCCATTGGCTGTCAAAGACATATGGAGGGGCTTTTCCTGGAGGGAGACGTAAGTATCCAAGCTACACAGAGAAGCGACAACACAGCAAGTTTCAAACTCAGTGGGAAAAATTCTTTTAGCCTAAAAAGAGTTGTCTCATTCATGGCGGTGGGTCAAATTATTTGCATGCCAGTGTGTGTGGAATCTCTGATTGATCAATATGCCCTTCCCCAGAGAGCTGCACCCCCTTCCAGCATGGTGCAAGGCAGCAGCCTGTTTCCTTATCTGCTGCTCTCTCCATTCTCCAAAATTTTTCTGGCGTGCTGTGACTTAGGCTCCCAGCTCAGTCACCTATGGATCCAGCCCTTCCAGGCCCTTGGTTCAAAACAAGTCTTGAGCAACATACCCATAAACTCTTCCCTTTCCTCCAGGGAGATCTGCTAGAGACCCACCCCTGGACTTACCACCTTGCTCTTTCACAGGAAGCCCTCTACACACCTGCTCTCTTTGCCTGTCCCCCTTGCAACTGGGCAGGGTTCTTCCTTTTAAGCCTCTCCCTGAAAGCCTGTTTCCAGCTCCAGGTGCCTGCCTTTGGGCTAATTGGGCCCTCAGTATAGCCTATTAACCCCCTCCTGGTTTACACAGAAGCTTATAGGCCCCATTATGCTACATCTCTTGAATCTTGTTAGCAGCCTAAGCACTGAACCATAGTTCCTCTCCAAAATCTAGCCTCATGTTTATTCCTAACCCCTCCCTGATGCCAGGGCCGCATGGGGGGGGGGGCAAGTGGGGCAATTTGCCCCATCCCTGGGCCCCACAGGGGCCCCCACAAGAATATAGTATTTTGTAGTATTGCAACTTTTTTATGGAAGGGGCCCCTGAAATTGCTTTGCCCCAGGCCCCCTGAATCCTCTGGGCGGGCCTGCCAGATGCTCCAGGGATGGGAAAGAGAGAACAGACTCCAGTCCCCAGAGTTCATTTGCCCATGCTGCTCAAGGAATGGAAGCCCACTGAGCATTTCCCCGGCTTTTGATTCTGAATCCACTTCCAGTGGCCCATGAGCAGTCAACTAGGCCAGGGGCTTCGCTCAGCTGACAAGGGGTTCGGGGCCTGACGTCATTACACTGTGGTGTGGAGGAACTGGGAACTTGGAACTGACAGCCCATGCAGTGTTGCCAACTCTCATGGTGTTACGGCAAGTGTCAAGCTATTTGAGGTTTTTCTTAAAGCCCCAGCTCCTGGGGGCATGTGATTAGGTGAGACTCTCAGCTTTCAATTTTTATTTTTGTAAAAGTTCCTTTCTCATGCTCGGGGTTGGGGGAAAGAGCTTGTAAATGTGCCCCGTCATGACTGGGACACCCAAACACATAGAAAAGGACCCTAAATTTATTACTTTTCTTCGATTCTCATGAGTTTTAAGCCAACCCTATGATTTGGGGGAACTGACTCTTGATTTCTGACGGACTGGAGATGATGATACTGCTTTTACGCAGGGCTGTTGGAAAGGTACCTACATTCAGGACTCACATATGGTCTTTCCTGCAAGAAGCCACGAGCACTGGCAAGGAAAAGTCAAACCTATCACTTTCCTGGGCCAGGGGGCATAGGGATATCATAGAGGTGACAGTATCTAGGTGCTTGCTGGGCTGGAATGCAAGGGACACATCTTCCCTAGGCGCTTCTAGCCCTCTGACCCACTGAGCAGCATTGACCTTAGACCCAAAGCAGAGGGCACATTTATAGCCAGACACTTAGAAGAGAGGAGATCTAGGGGCTCAGATGGGATTGTGGCCCCACGACGACAGGCGAGGAACCCTCAGAACCACCCCGAGATGGGTCAGGACTCAAGAAAGGAGAACGCCAGCTCTGAGTTTTGGGGCGAGCTGTCTGTCACTCATCAGCCAGGAACCTTGTATCAGTGAGTTTGCTCTGCAAAGGTGCAGGAAGGATTGTGAAGTTTTCAGACAGGAAATGACACTTCCATTGCCTAATTTAAACCTCAGAGCACAGGGCTGGAGGCAGAGCCAGAGAGAGAGAGGAAGCAGGAGAGTGCAGAGAACAGTGTAGATAGAAAGAAAAACTTACAAGAGAAAGGAGAATGGTGAATCTGCTGCACAGCATGAAATACTCCTTCATGGTGACAACCCTGAGCCTCCTGCCACTGCTGGGTGAGTAGAAGAGAAGGTGCTGGTGGGGGAAAGCCATCCAGTGTGTGTGTGTGTGTGTCGCCTGCAGATGCTCTGGGTGCTTTCTTGTGCTTTGGCCTAGTGAATCTAGGACTTTGAGAAAAGGGAAAAGTGTCCCCCACTCTTAACGAACTGTTTAACCACTCGACTGCAGTGACGGTTTAACCAGTGGGACAGACACTTCCATTTGAAAGGCCAAAGGGATCAGCTGACAGCTAGGAATGGCAAGAGAGACGATTTCCCCTAAGCCTTTTGCTCTCTTTGGGCTAGACTGACTTGGGCATATGTTTCATTGCAGCCAGTCAGGGGCCTGCCCTCTGATTACGTGACCAAGTTTGGCTTATTGTCTGGCTCTAGCCCCAGTCCCCTGGTGTCTGACGGGGAGCAACTGGTGGGGTGATTTTTGTGCTTCCTGCATCGTTGTGAGTAGGACAGGTTGGGAACCAACATCGTAGCTTTCACTCAATCCCATGGAAAGGGGTCGCCTGCCGCAGCCTGCTGTATGCTGAGTGTAGTGGCTACATCCCGGGAGGCCAGATCTGCTTTTTGCCAAATGATGGGGGGGTGTCTAGAACATCTCTGCTGGGCTGGCAGATGTCCCTGGAACACCACACATTAGCCAGAGCTGGGGAATCCTGCCAGAAGTATCTATGCAAATATGTTCCAAAGATAATCTGAGCATTCACTGTGGGTCGAGCCAGCACCCACTGCAGTCACTGGGCGTCTTTTCCGGGACTCCAAGTGGGGCAGGATCAAGCAAACACTCACGCAACATACAAGCAACTGACATTAACATGAAAATCTGTTGCCCAACTAGTGCAATGTACTAATGTAATGTATCATTATCTCTCGACATAGCTAGACTCACAGAAATGTGGGGCTGGAAGGGCCCTGGAGAGCTCCAGCCCCCTGCTAATCTTCTGAGGTTTCTTAGCTAGAAAATCCTCGGTTTGATGCAGTTGTATTGAAACCGAGCCCTGGTTTGAAAGGCACTGGAAATAACTGGCTACGCCAGGAGCTGCTACATCGCTTCACGCCAGCTGAGGATCTGGCCCTGTGTTAGTAGCATGCCCATGTTAGCAGCCCCCTGCGGTATTAGTGAACGTGATCTGCGATATGGATTATTACCTATTCTGTGTAATAGTGTCCTGTGTATTGTTAGGCTGCTGGCGCACTGGGAGCTGTCGGTCTGGCTATTGGCATCTCTGCCATGCTGAAGATGTGTGTGAACTCGCTGTGGGTGAGGAGATTCAGTCACAATCTGCAAGTGATGGGCTAGGGGCTGCGCATGTGGCTGAGGCAAAGGAATGGTATTAAGGGACCCTCCACTGATGGTCTCGCCTCTCCTAGTCCTTCCTGTTTCCTTCCCTACAGGTTCCTTGCCCTAACCTCATTGCTCCAGTGGCTCTAAGCCAACGGGAGGGAACCGGTCAAGGGAGGGAGGGAGGTGGGGCAAGAAATGAAGGTGAGGAGGACGAGAGAGAGGACAAGACAGACTGAGGCTGACTCCAGTGTCACAGGAGCGAGGAAGTGCTGAGTGATGCAACAGCTCTTCCGCTGGCTCACATGCGATGTGATGATGATCTTTTCCCTCCTCTGACGCCACTCACTGACCCTGGTGGTTTTGTCCATTTTCCTTTTGTTCCAGACTGCATCAGAGGACAAGACAGCTGCCAGGGTGAGTCCCTTCCTCTGCTGAACTGGGCCGTGTGCTCTGGGGCTGCGCTGCAGGTACAGATCCATGTGAGGCTTGCTAAGGATGAATCCCAGGGGACCTCCTTCTGCCTCTGCTTTCCATTTTCCTTCCTTCAGCCACCCAACCCAGACATCCTCCACAACCCTGCACCCTCAGCTCCCATGACCCAACGAGCCAACCACCTCCTATCTCTGCGCTGCCACTAGGCACTGCCAGGGCTGGGCTGATGCGGGAAGGTAACCACAGCCCGAAGGCAAAGTGGAGCTACCCTTGTTCATACAGACGCAAGTGCACCCTGTGGGAGACAGGGCCACAGCCTCATAGAGTGGGCTGAGGAAGAAGCCTCCTTAGAAGGCCCTCAGTCAATCCGGGCTGTGCTACTGATCTGCTCTGTGATGTGGGCAAGTCACTTCATCTCCGTTTCTCCATTTCCCCATCTGCCAATGGTGACGAGACTAGTGACCCACCTTCCTCTCCTGGGTGCTGTAGGATTAATTATCTGATGTCTGTACAGGGCTAGGCACAGGCACCAATTTTTCAAATTTCCGGTGGATGCTCAACCTCCCAGCTCTGTCCCAGACCCGGCACCCACTCCACCCCCTCTCCCAGATCGAGTTGGATTCAGCCCTCCTTGAGAGCTAGCATGGGTGCCAAGGGGTGGAATAAAGAGGAAACTGGATGGCAGGATCCCAGAGGGAGGGAGACACACTAAAAGGAAGTAGATGCCACTCCTTTGACATCAGGGGTGTTGCAGGTGTTCGCGCTGGGGTGAATCCAGCTCAGAGCATCTGGGCAGGACAATCCAACACGGAGGACAGGCTCTGATCCATTGTCAGATTCCTCTGGCCATGCAATGGAAGCCAGGCAAAGGGCTGCCAAGGCTCACAGATCACATCCCGGTGCAACTAACCAGCCTCCCGCTGCTCCCCTGTGATGTGCCCAGCTGCAGCCCCACTGAGCTCCTGAAATAGCACTGGGGGGGAGCCCTCGGGTCTTCTCTAGCCCATTCATTTTAGGCAGTCACAGCCCCCTGGACACTGTTCTTCGCTCACTTTCCTTTGTTCCCAGTAATCCTGGGTTTCCAAATTGCTCCCCGCATGCTCCCTGTTGGCCAGAGGGTGACCTGGGAACATCCCTCCTGCTGTGTTTGCCTCCCTCAGCTTTGCAGGAAGAAGCCAGGGGGGATACTGCGACCAGCTGCTGTGACATCGGCCTGACCAATGGAAGTTTACCAATACAACTGGAGTCAGCCAACAAAATCACAAGCATCCCCTCCACATGTGATGACCTGCAGCAGGAGGACAACGCCTTCTGCAAATGTGTGATGGACAAGATCCACAGGTACGAGGGCGCACACCCGGGGAATGAGAGTGTCACCTGGGTAGGGACCTGTTGGAGAAGGTCCCTTATGGCTAAGGGCGAGGGGCAGGCCAGTGCCACAGCAGCTAACCCAGGATTCCCCCACATCCTGGCCCAGGAGGGAGGAACCTGGCCCAGCAGGAAAGGGCTCATCCTCTGGCCAGAGGGGGTCTAGGCCAGAGTTTCCCCCAGCCCACACCAGGACAGAGGAGTCTGTCAGTCCCAGAGTTTGCCTTGTGCTGAGGTGAAGGGTTCATGACCTCCCACACTGGGAAGGGTTATTCCCATAGTCCACACCAGCCAGGCTCTCTTCTCTGCTCCCCATTAGCTTAAACATGCCTAGGAAGCACTTCCCTTGCCTCAGCTTCCTGGGGCATAGGATACTTAGTCCATGGCGGCCATTTCCTGCCTGGCAGGAACAGCTGTGGACCTCCGGCAGCTGCACTCTACCCTCCACCAGTTCTCAGCATGTCCCTCCTCCCATTGCAGCTTCTGGCCTGCCTTCGAGGAGTACCTGACCAGGGAGGATGTGAATGAGAGCGTCCTAGACATAAACAGGGTGAAGGCGCGGGTCCAGAATGTGAGCACCTCCATCACCCACGATCTCACCTTCACGCTCACGCCGAATGAGGTAGCAAACGCCTTCCTTCCAAAATGGCAGCCTCTTCTCCTTCTGAGCAGGAGTGGAATAAATCATGGGGCCTTTAGCCTCAGTCAGACACCCCAGGGCCTGGGTGATAGCATGGGATGGCCGCACTGCCAGAGTGCTGAAGGCAACACCCATGTTGAGTTAACCCCTGCTGGTGCACTGCAAGCCATGACGCAGCCAGGTGCTTCTTCAGAGCCCATGTTTCCAGCTGCAATAGGGCTGTAACCCTTCTGCCCATCTGAGTTGGCAGCAACAAGGGCTGCGTTCAGTATCTAGGGGTTCTGTTTCAATAATGCAATGCAAAACCGGCTCGAGCTCCCACCCAGTGACCTGGGACAATTACATACCACCCCCCTGGTGCCTCTAAGAGGCAATAAATACTTCCCCTCTCGCAAACACGGAGTCTGAGTGTAGCAAAATCCTTTTAATAAAGGAGGGAAACAATGCAGCATCATGTTGGGAAAACACCACAGACAGGATTCATAGCACAAACCATGAGCAAGGTCTTAAGTCCAGCAACTCACAAAGTCACCCAAAGTCCCAACAATCCAACAGCCCAAAAGTCTCTTGAGTCCAGCAACTTGAAAATCACCCAAAAGTCCAACAACCCAAAAGTCTCTGTCCCCGATCAATGCAGCCCCAGAGTTCAAAAGTGTATCCATAGAGTTTTACCCACCCCTAGCCTGGGTGGAAATGCGGGGGGGGGGCATTAAGGGGCACCTTACGTGGTCCGAGACCGACTGCCCCGCCTCTCCGTGGGGTTCTGCTGCAGCCTTCACCGCGAGCCGCTCCACTCCACTAGCTGTCCCACGAACTGCTCCACTCTGCCAGTCTTGCTGCCCCGCCCTGCCCTGGCCCACCAGCTGTCCTGTGAGCCACTCCAGCTGTCCCGCAAACTGCTCAGCTCCGCTCCACCAGTCATCCTGTGAGCCACTCCAACCATCCCACAAACTGCTCCGCTCTGCCAGCCACTTAGCAATAGATCTTCAGCCTTCCCACCACTAGTTAATACAGCACTCAGTGATATTAGCTCTTTAGTGATTTCAGCTTGTAGTAGAGGAGCCCCAGTGCAGGTGCACCATTGGCCCAAAATGAATTCAGCTCAGCAGCTTGTAACTAGACTCCTAATAGAATAAAAATTAGCTGTGATATTCAACAGTGGAGAAAGGAGGAGGTAGAATTGGTCTTTTAAGCCCTCAAAAGGGGCCCATACCATCAGGTACACTTACCTGTCCCCAACCTCTCTCTATTCACTGGGATTTGGAACTCATGTCCCTTGTCTAGTGAGTGCTACTCAGTTGATGGTGAGTCCCTCTGTCATAAAACACTTTATTCTTCTTGCCTCAATAATAGAGACACTGGGGATCCCACAGCAGCCAAAGTGACCATTTTGGGCTGCTGTGAGCTCAGGCCAGGCGGGGTGGGTGTGCCTATGCAAACAAGACCAGCCCCTGAAGTTCTTTTCCACAACTTGCCACAATTCACCACCAGATGTCATGGTAGCACTCATCCTGACTCTGCTTACAGAGCTGTGAAGAAAAGATCCTCTTGAAAACCCCACTAGAGAAGGTGGGGGATGCTGGCAGCTGTATCTCACTATCTGTAACTCTCACATTCACCTCCATGGCTGGCGTGTGCCAAGTTAGTTGAGCCAACATAGAACACTGGGGTCCTCCTTGTCTGGAAGAACTTCCTTCTTCTCACAGAGGTTACACCCAGCCTGAGAGCCAACAGCTAGGCTGCAATGTTCTCTAGCGGTTAGAGTGGAGAACTGAGTGTCAGGACTCCTGAGTTCTCAGTGCAGCTCTGCCACAGATGCTCTGAGTGACTTTGGATGAGTTGCTTCCTGTTTCTGTCTTCGGTTTCCCCATCTCTGTAGTGGGTAGAATAATATCCACCTCGCAGGGGCTTTACTAGTGTTTGTGGATCCTGAGATGGAAGGTGCTCTAGAAGAACAAGGCATTTTGTTAGCAAATAATAATCAACTATTACTGTTCCCATAGGTCCCCAAGGAGCTAGACACAAGTGTAAAGGGGAAAGTGAGCAACATAAAACTCCCCAGGGGACTATTTCAGTCCATTCGCAATGAGACAGACTATGTCAAAGTGGCAGTGCTGGTGCTTGACGTTGGAGAAGTGGGCCTGTTTAAGGTAAGCATTGCCATAACAGTCAGAGCAAATACCTGAAGCAAATACTCACCAGCAACCTCACATCACACAACAAAAACACTAACTCAGGAACCTATCCTTGCAACAAAGCCCGGTGCCAACTCTGTCACATACCTATTCAGGGGACACCATCATAGGACCTAATCACATCAGCCACCCTATGAGAGGCTCATTCAGCTGCACATCTACCAATGTGATATATGCCATCATGTGCCAGCAATGCCCCTCTGCCATGTACATTGGCCAAACCGGACAGTCTCTACGTAAAAGAATAAATGGACACAAATCAGATGTCAAGAATTATTACATTCAAAAACCAGATGGAGAACACTTCAATCTCCCTGGTCACTCGATTACAGACCTAAAAGCCGCAATATTACAACAAAAAAACTTCAGAAACGGACTCCAACGAGAGACTGCTGAATTGGAATTAATTTGCAAATTGGGCACCATTAAATTAGGCTTGAATAAAGACTGGGAGTGGATGGGTCATTACACAAAGTAAAACTATTTCCCCATGTTTATGCTTCCCCTGTACTGTTCCTCACACCTTCTTTTCAACTGCTGGAAATGGGCCATTTTGATTACCACTACAAAAAGTTTTTTTTCTTTCCTGCTGGTAATAGCTCATCTTAAATGATTACTCTAGTGTGTATGGCAACACCCACTGTTTCATGTTCTCTGTGTATATGTATATCTTCCTACTGTATTTTCCACTGCATGTATCCGATGAAGTAGGTTTTAGTCCACGAAAGCTTATGCTCAAATAAATTTGTTAGTCTCTAAGGTGCCACAAGTACTCCTGTTCTTTTAGTCAGAGCAGAGGTTCAACTGATCTCTTAGCCATCCTGCCTCCAGCCCTGAACAATCCCCGATTCTCCAGAGGAAGGTAAATGCCCCCATCATGCACCTCACTCATCAGGCGGTGTTGAATAGGGAGGGGGAAATGGCAGGGATCAGATTATGCCTGGCAGCATGAGGGTATATGCTCCTTATGAAGTAGGCACTGATCCATGAGAGTCACAACTTGATTCCACAGTGAGAGGCATAAAGACTAGGTGACTGAATTAACTCCTTTGTGGCCATACAGAGTCTCATAGGACCCATGGCAGCGCAAGGGCTGCAGTGTGTTGCTGCACCCCTCGGTGGAGCAGCAGCAGCCGCAGGGAAACAAGCCTATACTGCTGGATCTAAAGGCATGAACCTCAACTACCTGAGCTAAAAGATCCAGCCCTGTTAGACAAGTGGGTTCATCAACTGGGAGAGACAGAGCACTGTGCTAAGTGGGTACGGGTTCTTCTGCGCTTGGGGTCCTCAAGCGTTCAGACTAACTGTGGCCATGGAACTATGCCAATGTCCCGCAGGACCCAGATCAGACAGGCACCATGCTAGACAATGTCATGGTCAGTGTGAAAGTGGGAGGCAGGCAAATCGCTGGACTCAGCCACTGTGTAGAACTCTCCTTCTCCCACGGACGACTGCCCCAGGTAAGCCAGCATTCCCCTCCCCTCTCCGCCTCACCGAAGGGGGCCACCCTGCTCACTAACCCACTCTGTCTTTGCAGAATGTGTTCAGTAAGTGCGTCTTCTGGGACACCAAGAAAGGTACGTGAGGCGGAGGGCCTCGGCAGGACTGAGAATAGACACTAGATCAGGGGTCGGCAACCTTTCAGAAGTGCTGTGCCGAGTCTTCATTTAGTCACTCTCATTTAAGGTTTCGCATGCCAGTCACACATTTTAACGTTTTTAGAAGGTCTCTTTCTATAAGTCTATAATATATAACTAAACTATTGTTGTATGTAAAGTAAATAAGGATTTTAAAATGTTTAGAAACTTCATTTAAAATTAAATTAAAATGCAGAGCCCCCCGGACTGGTGGCCAGGACCTGGGCAGTGTGAGTGCCACTGAAAATCAGCTCGTGTGCTGCCTTCAGCACGCGTGCCATAGGTTGCCTATCCCTTCACTAGCTTCGCCCAGGGAGCACAGGCAGCCCCAGGAGAGGCTCGATTTGAGAGCAGGAAAAGCCTTGCAGAGACAAGCCACGCGTCCAGAAAGGACTGCACCTCGGGCCTACTGGAGTGGGACTAGATCTGCGGGACCCTGCTGACCTGCCAACCCCTCTGTGCTGAGAGCTAGCAGCAATGGGGCAGCGCCCATTTGCCTCTTCACCTCTTTGGAATGCTTGTGCCCTCCAGCACCGAGGCCTTGGCTGGAAGGCAACATGGACACTCTTGTGTCTGGGAATGCAGTGGGCACCGGCGCTCACTCAGAATTGGTGGGGCTGCGGTTGCTTGACTTATTTGGCTTTTTGTGTGTTTTAACTGCAATTGCTCACAAATTCAAAGTGTCCAGTCCTGTTCAATGGCTTGGGGGCAGGCCCGGGGGCAGGCAGGAACCAATAGAGCCAAGGTATTGTTAGAATAATCTAGAGAGGCCTGTGGTGAGGCAACGTCAGAATTTACCTGTAGCCAGGTGAGTGATACAGGAACCCCCACAGAAATACCAGCCTGGGCACATGTATCTAATGAGGGAAGGAGCCCTTCATCTGTGCCTGAAGAGGTATTTCACATTTAATAACTTCAGGTCCAGGATCTGGTTGGGCCAGAGGCTGTCACATGGTATATGTAATTTGTTCTCATAGGCTAGATAGACACCAACCTATACACGTATTTGTCCCCCATGAGTGTCGCATCTGAGCCTATACCATGGTCTTTGCAAGCCATGGCAAATGAGACCTTCATCCCACCCCATGTCCTTTCCTTCACCATCTCCTCCCCAAACCAGAGGCTTTACAATGTCTCCTCAAGCTGTGCTTTGAGATCTCCAGGGCACTCATAGGGCCATTCAGCTGCTGTTTCACATCGGTGGCTGTTACAATCAGTGTGCAGCGAGGATTGAGGATGTGCTTGGTTTCCACTCCGTAGCTTCTCCGTGTGAATTTTGCAGGCAAGCATGGAGGATGGAACACATCTGGCTGCGTCACCGTACTCAGAGACAAGGAGACCATGTGCTGCTGTGATCACCTGACCTTCTTCACCCTCTTAATGGTATCACATATACTCAGTACCTACTTTTAGCTTGGCTTCTGCTGCCTGCTCCATCCTGAGCCCCAGAGGCCAGGTTCAATCTGTGCTGGAACTGTTCCATAAATGAACTGTGCTCTTACACCTCATCTGAGGCCTGTAGAAAGTCAGCCCAGCTTCTGTGACAAACCTGGGCTCCACCTCTCCAAGCCCCTGGTTTCTAATCAGCAACAAACCCAATCCAGCACCTTCAGGGGCTGGATGGCACAGGGGGACGTTCTCCAGCTAAGCATCTGGCCTGCAATACCAAAGCAGAGAGATTCAAATTCTCTTCTTCCAGCCTGAGGTGCTGCCCAGTCATTACTGTCCATGGCACCCTTAGCTAATCCCCGCTTCTCCTTCTCCCATCTTTACAGAACATGGCAGGAGTGACTGGTCTGCTGAGAATCACGGCTCTCCTTTTGTGCTGCGCTTAGCTGGGTAGCCTGACTAGCTTTCTCACACTTCCACTCCCCTTCTCCTTACCCAGGGGCTTTGCAAGCTGGGCCTGCAGCAGCAGCCCCCTGTTTAGTCCTCACCCAGCCCTGTCCAGAAGCTCAGCATTGCTGTCCCAGCAGCTCCAGCAGGTTGTTAAGCTGCCTGTGTTCTTATGTTCTCTGCTGTTGCACCAGCCCGCACTTGTGGTAACGCAGCGTCTGTGTGTGTGTTTGACAGAGTCCATCCCTAGACGTCACAGTCCAGATGTTATTAACTATCGCAAACGTCGGCTGCGGGATTTCTGTGGTCTTCTCAGCCCTCACCATCATCCTGTACTTTGTTCTAAGGTAGAACACTTCCAGCTTCTCCCTCAGGCCCTCTCTGGATGTTCCTGGCATCCCCATCCTCCCGCTGGAGCCTGGAACTGGGCGAACGCAGTCTATGGGCCAAGTTCAGCCCGAGTGCAAACTGGCGCAGTTCCAGCGACTTCACTGGTTGTAAGATCTGATTGCACCAGGGCAGAGACTGGCCCCAAATCCCCCAGAGTCAAGGGGAAAGGAAACAAGAACTGTCCATGGTCCTACGTTCCTGAGGCATCCCTCATGCCGTGGTCACCCCATTGCAAGGGGCAGCCTCTGAGTGGCTCATTGTCCCCGTCTCTGCCAGTCACTTGGGTTGAAGTAGGGCCCAGACATCACAACCAGGGACATGGGGGCCGTTGTGTTGGTCTCCATGCACATAAATACCAACAACAGAGTCCCTGCCCCAAAAAGCTTCCAGTCGCCTCCCCTCTCTTCCCCCTGCCCCGAGTTGGGTCCTTTGTTTTCCCCTGGGTTGTGCCACGTCTCTCTCTGCTCTGTGTTTCATTAGGAAGTTCCGGAGTTAATGTGTCTCTCGCTCTACATGGTGGGAGAGATTAAATCAACAACCCACATTTATGGGCCTATCTCACCCCCAGAGAAGGATGAGAGCACCCACCCATTGATTTCCTAAGAGGCAGTGAGGAATTGGTGCTCTGAGAGCAGGGATGCTCTTTGATGGGTGTCACTCTTTTCCTGAGCTGACTTGGGTCTTCACTGAGTCTCATTTCGCTCTCAGGTTCGCTTACAAAAAATTCAAGTCCAATGACACGGCCAAGATTCACGTGAACCTCACAAGCAGCCTGCTCCTCCTGAACCTGGCCTATTTGCTGAACAGACGGATCTTCAGCATGGGCCATCTGGGGCTATGCAAGGGCATCGGAGGCTTCACTCACTACTGCCTGCTCTGCTGTTTCACCTGGATGGCCATTGAGGCCTTTCAACTCTACCTGTTGGTCATCAAAGTCACCAACATCTACATGAGGCACTACATGGTGAAGCTGTGCCTCGTCGGCTGGGGTAGGCTGCATCTCCCTCAGGTTGCTAGGGGCTGGATTGTCAGGCTCAACGGTGGGCTCTCTAGCCACGGAGAGCTTAGGGCCAGCTCTTAAAGGGACACAGCCAACCTGTTTGAGATCAAAGTCTGACCTGCCTTAATAAGAAGGTTAGATCCTCTAGATTTTAAATATCGACTTTTATCAGAGATCAATCCCTTTATCAGAGATCAATCCCAATTAACAAGGCACAGCAACACTGCTGGGAGAGTAGGAGAAGGAGACCAGAGCCCACCCAACCTAAGTCTCCACACAGTATCACATCTCTGCAAAATGGCTTCTTAAAACAGTTTGTGTCCACTGAGATTTGCCTGTTGTCTCAGACCCCGTCTGGACCTGGGCTTAGATGGACAAGAGGTCAGAGCATTTAGAAACAGAACGAAAAAATAGCCCCCAATATCCCCCTTCCCTGGGCATTCACGGACGCCTCCCTTTGCTTTTTCAGGCTTCCCTGCTCTCGTGGTCACGATCACTGGCAGCATGAACAGCTATGGAAAATACACCATTACGAATATGGCCAACCAGCCCACCATCACCCTGTAAGCTGCACCCTCTCTCCTAGCCCTCTGCGGCATGGATTAGCTCAGTGGCTTAGCTCGGGCAAAGCAAGCCTGCTATTGTTCCTTGGCTGCCTTAGAAAGGAAACTGGACCAATCTTTTCTTTGCTCCTCAGCTTCGCAGGAAGCTTCTGCCCTCTGTTCCAGGTTAAGCACTAAAAGCTCGCTGCAGCGGTGTTAACAAGCCCACTATTTGCTGCAGGGCTTCCCTCGCATAGCCCCAGAGGCGGCAGGTATAAGAGGCGAGGGGAAGCTACGCCTCCCCAAACAGCCAGCCCACCACCTTTGGAGTGCACTGCAGCTGAAAGGGTGGGTGCCCTGGCTGTGGCCTGGCCTGGGCTCCATCTCCCGCTCGTCCTCTTGCCCCACGGCTCCGCCTCTTCCCGTCCCAGCTCCACCTGCATGGGGGCCTCATGAGGGAGGGGGGAAAGAGGCATGCGCAAGTGGTGAGTGGGCAGCCAGTAAGCAGCGGGGCTTCAGGGAGGGGGCTTAGTGAGGCCGGGGGTGGAGCAGGGGTGGGCCTCAGGGTGGGGCTACAGTCCAGGCACACGCAGCCTCCCCCCAAGGAGGAATCACACACTGCCCCTGCATAGCTCTTTATCCAGACTGTGCCCCAGCTGTGACATGGGGACACCACCCACTGTAGAAGTGAAAGGGGAAGACCCAGGACCCAGTAGTGCCTTCTGTGGGCAGCCGAGGCTCCCATGGACCTCAGCGGGGAATTGGGGAAACAAGGAAAGCAGGATTTGGCCTTCAGCATCCATGCTCCAGCCTGCTCCTGGCAGGACCGCATGGCCTAGGGATGAGATTGGCCACTCCTAGGGCTCCATCCCACAGGAAGCCTTTGTTTAAAAGGGCTGCTTGGCTTATCCCAGTACACACCCATTGCCACGTGTCTTCGGGATTCGCAGGCTGCTGCTGTGCTGGATGGAATTCCTGAGGTGACAGAGTGAGAAGAACGTCACTGCCCAACATCACAGACCAGGGGTGCACTAGCACCGGGGCATTCCCGACCGCAGGAGATATGGTTTGCCACCCTGTCCACCCGCACCATCCTTCCCCCCTTCTGAAACCACCTGGTCCTGCCTTCTAGGAGGGACTCTGTGAAGTGGGGGTCCTCAAGCTAGGAGAGCCACATGTGCTGATCTGTAGGAGCCATTTCTTGGTGTGCTGCCCAATTCCATTACCTGCCCCCCACCCTGCCCACCCCAGCTCTGCCAGCATCCCCAGCTGTCCCCCGCCCAGGCTCACTGTGTTGTCCCTTGCAGGTGCTGGATAGACTCCGCTCACTTGGTTGTCCATTACGTCACCAACTGCAGCTACTTTGGCCTGATCCTCCTCTTCAACACCCTGATCCTCGTGGTTGTAGCCTGGAAGCTGTTCTGCCTGCAGCGTGCCACAGCAGGGAAGGAGGAGAAACTAGAGGCCTGGAAGGGGGGCCTCACCGTGCTAGGCCTCTCCTGCCTCCTGGGAGCCACTTGGGGGCTGGCCTTCTTCACCTACGGCGCCACGTCTGTGCCTGCGGTCTACCTCTTCACTGTCCTGAACTCTCTCCAAGGTCAGGGCACAGATCCCAGCTGAAGCACCAAGCCAGGCGGCACTGCATACCCGTGGTGCCCAGGCATTGCCCAGGCTGGAGGGCCACAGCTGTGGCTCAGATCACAGCTGGCATCCCCTTTAATATAGAGATATGACCCCCTCGTGTAACGCCAACAGACCCCGGTCACTGGCAGGCAGGATTGAACTGGGGACCTCTGGAGCTTAGTGCAGGAGCCTCTCTCACATGAGCTAAAAGTCAACTCATTTAACTCTCTCTCTAAGTGGGCTTAGTGCCACTAGATGGGACAGAACGCCACACCCAGGAGGTGTGTGGGTTACACAAGCACTATAAGTAGGGTGACCAGACAGCAAGCATGAAAAATCAGGCCAGGGGGTGGCGGGCAATAGGATCTTATATAAGAAAAGACCCAAAAATCAGGACTGTCCCTATAAAATCAGGACATGTGGTCACCCTAGCTATAGGTCCCAAAGAACAGTGCTATATCTTGAGCTGAATGGAAAGCTATTAGGATCTATCGTAGCTAGAGCAGGCCATGCTGGGACCTCTCTGCAGGCCGCACTTCCCTATTGAAGAGGTAGGCAGTTCTGGAGGGCCATGCCCAACTGCAGCGTTGTGAGGAGCACTAGAGCTGGAGAGCTGCCTGCCCCAGGAGCCAGGGACGTAGCACGAAGGGGGTGGGAGGGAATGGCACGCTGGTGGCTACCACCCCACCTGCACTCTCCCCCCATTAGCGAGAGATGGAACATTAACAGCGGCTCAGCTGGGGCAAGTAAGTTTAGGAGCTTACTTCAACGTCACCTTGGAAGTCCTTGGGCTCGTTGAGGCAGCAGGAGAGAGGTGAAATTCCCCCTGGAACGGTGTATGAGCCAATCTCCGCTGTCACCTGGGTACACTAAGAGCTAATGAGGCTAGGTTCAAACTTGTTCTGCTAAAAGGTACCTGGGTATTAGCCATAGTGTTCACCAGCAGGACAGATTCCAATGTTTCCACCCCTGAACGAGGCCTGTCTATCTCCACAGGTCTCTTCATATTCATCTGGTTCACTGTCCTCTACTATCCAAAGAAAGATGCAGCCACATCCACCTCCAGCAGCGGCAAGAATGTGGAAGACACCACCGCTTCCCACAGCGAGCGGTAACACCAACTTCTCTTCCGGGCAGAGGGGGCTGAGTCAGAAGAATTTGCCCAGTCCATGTAGCTTTGTCAATGAGTGGACAGGGACGGGCAGGGACCTGGCAAGGTGGAGAGCTCCACTCAGGCTTGCTTGGCAAGCACAATCATGCAGTACGTGAGCCCCTTTCTGTGCTCCTTCCCATGGGGAGAGGGAATTTTGTCTAGCAGTCAGAGGAGGGAACTGGAAGCAAGTGGCCTGCATTCTGTGCCTCATTCTGAACCTGATGCACTGCGTGAGGATCAGAATAATACCTAGTTTACAGATGGGTGAACCATGGCACAGAGAAGTCAAGTTATTAGACCAAAGCTACCTAGCTATGGCTCAGTCTACCTCACTGAGAAATTGGTCTGCCATAAGAGAACCTCTTCGCTAGGGCCTTGATTACCTGAAGACAGAGCCTAGAGCACTGGCATCTCCCATATTGCAGCTAGAGCCCTTCAGCCAATGTCCCTGCCGATCATCACAGCTTTCTTGTGGTCTCAGACATGTTCCTTAGTCACTTAAGCCAAGATCTGCAAAGGCATTTAAGCACCTTACTCCCACTGGGCTTTACTTCTAAGAAACTCCCGAGAGAGAAGAGGAATGAGATCTGAACAGAGACTTCTGGGCTGGGATGGATTCAAGCTCTGTAGCAGCCCCAGTTTTGCCCCTTTAGTTAAGGCAGAAGAGGAACAGGGGTTAGGAATCAAACCAACAGGAAAATCTTTCACGTTTCCCCCAGCCTGTTGAGTTTGGAGTCACTACAGGTTCATGGATTGAGTTTAACTGAGCTACAGCACAATCCGATGAGAGGATTCCATTCCCCCTCTCGCTACGTATTAACGGGGAAGAAATTGGCTCCTGGGAACAATTCCTGTTTAACAGATTCCAATAAATACAGACAGGCAGAATGATGCCCCCATCTCAGAGCTGCAGAGGCCTGACTGGGCTGACTTATTTCTCTCTCCCTCCTCATCCCCCCAGCCTTGAAAAAGCAGCTCTTCCATTTATCAGTGGGAACTACATTATGCACTAGGCCTTTGCATCAAAGCTCCTGTACACATTTCTAAGCCATGGCGCTGTACATGTACAGCTGAGGAGTTCTGAATAAATAAGTGAATTACTACACTATGCATAATGAGATTATTTCCTCCTAATGCCCCTGGGAACCTCCAGGATGTGACACTGAGCACCATCAGAAGTCTGGGGACAGCAGATCTTTCTCCGTGGGGTATTGAGTTCCAGATCTGCACTGCTCCTGAAAAAGGACATGGTTTGAAGCAGGAACAGATTTCATAAGCAGGCTCTTTGCAAGATAGCTCATTCACCACTTCTGTACAGAATATCCTCCTAAATGGCCTTAACATTCCCTGAAGTACTTAGGGGTAGTGAGGACTGATACTGAAGTAGCAGGGGGTAGCCGTGTTAGTCTGTATCCACAAAAACAAGGAGTCCGGTAGCACCTTAAAGAATAACAGATTTATTTGGGCATAAGCTTTTGTGGGTAAAAAACCTCACTTCTTCCTCACATTGGGAATGCCTCTGAAGAAGTGGGTTTTTTACCCACAAAGCTTATGCCCAAATAAATCTGTTAGTCTTTAAGGTGCCACCAAACTCCCTGTTTTTGACTATTACTGAGTAATTCTAGATAAAGTAATGCAAGAGGTTTTTATACCTAGTGCAGGCCTGCACAACTCAAAGCAGTGAGGGCCATATTACTCCAAAGAAACAGCTGAGGGCCAAAGGCCCCCAACCCCTCCCCAGCACTGCCAAGCTGCCCCTGAAACACACACACACCCCCTCGCCGCCACCCCCGCCAGCACCGCCCACCCGGTGGAAACAAACTCTCCTTCCCCAGCGCTGCCCATCAAAACAGCAGTAATATGTTATAGTGGGCCCCTAAGGCAGTATAATTAAGGTAAGAGAAAAATGGCTTTTTGCTAGAAATAGAATAAGATCTTCCCCCAACTTTGTAATCAGTTGCCCTGTTGAATGAATGAAGTGTGAATGAGGAAGGCATGGAGGGCAGCACCTCCAGACAGCTGCAACCCTTGGAGAGGGCATGGGAGCCAGACCAGATCAGTAAAACAGGTCAGCCACTGACTCCTCGCTCTCCTCCTCAGCCTCTCACCCCCCCAGCTCGCCTACATACCCCCCATCACTGCCCTTCCACCTCTTCAGCCCCCCTCCCTCACCCACCGCTTGCCTACTCACCCCCCACGGGCCACACAGTGAGCCCACACGGGTCACGTGGCCCCCAGGTTGCATGTTGTGCAGGTCTGACCTAGTGTACAGTCATACACAGGCCAGAGCTCACAATTCCTGTATGAGAGGATCTGCATGTGTCCTAATCTGCCTATGCAAATGAGCAATAATTACAGTTTCCATGCAGAATTAGGGAACTGCACCCAGTTACAAAAAGTCTGTTCTCCCTTAAGCAGACATGAGTTGTTACATTGCTCCAAATAGCCACATACCCTAGGAACCCTGAGAAAGAGGCACCGCTTACAGGTGTATAGTTCAGCAGATTCATGCATGGTGCCCAAGCTGGCAGCTGAGGTCACTAAACTCACCCAAACCTCTGAGTTCACTGTGAATCATTAAACCTGCTAGAAAGCCTGCTCCAGGGAAAGATTTGGCTTGTAGAGCAACACCTCCAACTCTGAAGATTATGGCCTGCATCACTGCTAGCGTTTAAAAGAGACCACGTCTCTCAGGTATGGTATGTATCAGTGAGCCCCACTGCACTGAAAGTCACCTGCAGTGCAGTGATGGATCGCCAGCTAGATACTGGAGTCAAGAGATTACGTGCAAGAACAGACTATGTCAACATAGAGCAGTTGGGAGAGGAAGCTGATGTTAAAGCACTGACCAGCTGGAGAATTTAGACACAGGTCAGCATGTTCTAAGTTTTGGTTCCCACAACAGCTAGATGATTCTTCCTGTAAGTGTTTCCATTCAGCAAGTGCCTTGGGGAACCAACACTTGCACCTAACTGTCAGTGGTTAACTGGCATACCGCCTCACCATCCACTTTAAGACAAATACTCCCAAGGAAGAGCAGGGGGAAGGATTGTCAGAGGCACAGAGCAGAGTTAAGCACCCAGTTCATCAGCTGTTGTGACATTGACAAACAGACTGTATAAATCATTGTTGCAACTAAAAGTCCTATAGTAGCACCAAATCTTGTATAAAAGGGGTCAAATAAGGTGTCTATGAAGAGGTTATGATTATGCCATCTGTATGCATGCATCATTTTTGTAGTTAAATTTATAAATGTTGGCTCTATACTATCTGTATTTCAAACTTATGCTATGCTTCTGGGTGACACCCCAGACAAGTTGGTGTCAGATCTGCCTAGCCTGCTTGAGGGCCCATTAAGGACCATCAGCTACACAACTGACCCAGTGAGAGACGGTAGATGCGCCTCGTGACTCAGCAAAGTATGAAGGGACTTGCCCATATGACTCCAGACTCCATTTTGCTGTAGTTTTCCCACAGTAAGAACAAAGAGGTGTTCTTACACCTGAAGAGACTATAAAAGGCTGATGCCTCATCTCCCTCGTCTTCAATCCTGCTTCTTACCTCTGGAGGGACTTTGCTACAAATGGAAGCTCTACACAAAGGACTGATGACCCATCCCAGCTGTGGATGTTCTCCAGAGACATGATTTAACCTTACAGTTTATTTCATCACTGCTACACACCTGAACCAAGAACTTTGCCACTACTGTATGTAATTGATTCTATTTAACCAATTCTAGCTCTCATCTATATCTTTTTCCTTTCATGAGCAAAGCTTTAGATTCTAAAGGATTGGCAACAGCATGATTTGTGGGAAAGATCTGATTTGTATATTGACCTGGGTCTGGGACTTGGTCCTCTGCAATTGAGAGAACTTTTTTCTTTTACTGGGGTGTTGGTTTTAATAACCATTTGTCCCCATAATGAGTGGCACTGGTGGTGATACTGGGAAACTGGAGCATCTAAGGGAATTGCTTGTGTGACTTATGGTTAGCCAGTGGGGTAAATTAAAGTCTTCTCTGTTTGGCTGGTTTGGTTTGCCTTTGTATGTGTAGAAACCCCAGCCTTGGGCTGTAACTGCCCTGCTTTAAGCAATTTGTCCTGAATTGGCACTCAGTTGGGTCCTGCCAGAACCAGCATCATTACAGCTGTAATGGTCTCAGAGCACCTCACTACCCTTTGCAAGTCTCCCCTAATATCCCGTTTCCTAGTTGATAGCTCCAGCACCTGTCACCACCTTCGTTTCCATGGACAAGTGGCTAAGCTTTGTAAATCCAGCACAGCACTTGTGCACGGGGGCTTGGATGTTGTAGGATATGCCAGGAAAGTCAGCTTCATGGCAGCAGCTATAGGCACAAGAGAATATAAGCAGCTGAGAGACTCAAGTGGTTGAACCACTTAGCTTTAGGGCATTATACCAGCTTCCCTCCTCCAAAGAAGCAGCCTGTTCTTCCAGAGAAGTCTGTTTAAAGAAGCAGACAGATGCCTTCTCTTTGCAAGTGGCAGGTTTATTTAGAAATTGTGCTCTCTTGGCATCCCTCATTTCTTCATGGCTTTAGCTATAGCAACCAGAACAAAGAGGCCAGTTATGATCAGCGTTACCAGGGCACCAGGAATCCACAGCTGTGGGCCTAAAAAGAAAGCAGTTACATTACTGGTTCTTCCTTGTGTTCCTTAGTAGGGAGCCTGCCACCACAGGAGGCCTGGGAAGGTGGGGTCACTTCGTGACATGCAAGAGCTATCATGGCTGCTGCTCTCTGCACCAGTATGACACTGCATTGCAGGAAAGACATACTCGACCCATAAGACCTGTGTACTTTAAGGCTGTCTCTGAACTGGGACTTATTTTTAGCCATTTGAGTTTTAGGTAGGTGGCTCCCAAAACTGGGAGTTTAAGGCATTTTATTTATACACACAATACTTATTACACTCCTAGTCATCTCTTTGTAATGTTCGCCAGAGCACATTAACTTAGGACAGCTTCAAATGTTACAGAACACTCAGCAGGATCTACACAGACCATTCATGCAAAATACAGTGTCACATCCCTGTAGTCTGCATTACTGCTCCATGTAGACAAGCTCTTTAGGTACAAGTCACCACTTCCAGCATTTTATTGGATAAACATGAATTTTGGTTTTTGGATCTGGATGTTGTATCAGCATTGGTCAGTTAACAATGAAAATCTGAAGCCCTGATCTTAATCAGTCCCTCACTCATGACATTTAGGGTCAGATTCTCTCGAGAGCCCAACACCCACCAATTTTCAAAAACACTCAGCATGCGGAGCACCAAGCTCTTGAAAAACATGGCCCTTAATCACTCCTTCTGGATTCTACAGGCTTCCTGCCATCAGCTCCCCTCCTCCAAGTCATCCTCTGGTCTTCCAAGTGACTCTGTGGCATGGCAGATGTCTGGCCTAGGAGGAGGCAGATTTGGTGGGGCAGACTAGGCTCTCTATACACATCCTACAGCCTGATCAACCCTGTTGGAGTGGGGGTGGGGCGTCGATGTAAGATATGCAACTTCAGCTACGGAAATACCGTAGCCGAAGTCGACGTATCTTATTCCGACTTACCTCCCGTCCTCATGGCGCAGGATCGACAGTCGCAGCTCCCCCGTCGACTCCGCTACCGCCGCTCGCTCCGATGGAGTTCCGGAGTTGACGGGGAGTGCGTTCGGGGATTGATATCTCGCATCTCGACAAGAGGCAATTTATCAATCCCCGATAAATCGATCGCTACCTGCCGATATGGTGGGTAGTCTGGACATACCCTACTGAGACTTCTAGTCCTGCAGAACACAACATAGGAGCATTGATATGGGAGTCTGAAAGACCACAAACTGCCACATTGCAGGGGAGAGATCTTAGCAGCCTCCTTTAATGGCTATATGTAACAGGGGGCAAGTGTGACTGGACTGTACCTACTCAACTGGCTTTGTACAGTTATCCAGGACGGGTCATACGTACCCCAAAGGTCCTGCAGTTTTGTCCCCGACTCAGCATTCCGTGCTCCAGGAAGGGGAGAGACAAGGAGATGGATGGGTCCATAAGATACAATCTTCTTGTAGTCATCCTGAAGTGCCCTCTTGCTCTTCGACTTCCTGGGACATTGCTGTGAGCGGAACAGAGGGAAGAAAGCTAGGGCCTGGGGTAGGATGGGACTGTTGCTTTTTCTTCTCCTATGCCTTGTAGGGAGAGCCCTTCCTTTGAATATCAATCCCAACTTACTGGCAGCAAAAAGCCTCCACTTGCATGGGCCCAGGAATCTTCTACAAGCCACAGGAGAGATTTTCAGTTCATTTATCCAGCAGCCAGGCAGACCAATGAACTGGATGGACCCAGCTATCATTAAAGGGGAGGGTGAAGTAAAAGCCCTCCATGATGTAATCCTGGATCTCTGAGGGAAAGAAGAGGCCCTCCATCACTGGGCAGCTGCCCCTTAAGAGGAAGCACCGTCATGCTCTGTTCTTTTTGGAAGCAATGAGAGCCAGAGAGCTGCTGAAAGAACTGGGGCAAATCTGAAGCCCAGTGCAGACTGTCAGCTCTTTGGGGGCAGGGCCAGTCTCTTTGGTCTGTGTTTGTACCCTGCCTAGCATGGTGGGGTCCTGGCCTGTGACTAGAGCTGCTAGGCATTGTAGTATAATGCAGATAAACAGACTGACAGTGATAAGGGCCCTTAATGGGGCTTCACATTGTCATGCTGCAGAAGTGACCATCTCATTTACAGGCCCCACAAGGGAGGCAAGTCTTAAAGAGAGCGGGTCCAATGGATCCTTATTGTTAAGTGACAATTTCACAGGGAGAGGCCTCTAGCCAGCGGTTAGCTGAATCCAGCTGAATCCAGCGTAGGGTTAGAGCAGAGCCCTTGGCTGCAGCTAAGGCAGCTCAGAGGAGAAGGGTCTCCAACAAGTCCTGCTCACAGTGCGGGGGGGGGGGCAGAGGGAACCTCACCTTTGCACAGGGTTCAGGGCCATCGGGGAGGCACAGGCGGACTCGGCAGTGCAGGAACACCTCTGAGTAGTTGATGAATCGGAACATCTGGAAGCTGAACTTTGCCATGGTGCTGTTTCCGATGGCATTGATGTACATCACAGTCTCATCACGGGGACACCTGCAGTGGGGGAGGGGAGGGAGTCCCAGAGCCAAGTCAGCCTGGGGAGTTTTACACCCTGAGATGCCAGCAGTCCCAGTGCAGCATATAGTCTATCAGTGGAGAAGGCTTTGCCCTTGAGAAGTCTGGCTTTACGCAGTGAGGGTCAATGTAGCTGCCAGATGCAGTCTCAGATAAAGGTCAGGGAAGGAAGGATGCCAGCATTGATGGAAAATGGCTTTGGACAAAAATGCAGATTTGTTTAAAAAAAAAAAAAAAAAAAAGTTAGCCCTTGTTTCTCTTCCCTCCCACCCCTGCCCATTTTCCTCCCCTTCCCCACCCCCTGGAAGGATCAGGGGAAGAGAGAAACAGTAAGACTTGCATGTCTGCCCCCGGAAGAATCTCTTTTTAAAATTTGTAACCAAGAACAGTTTCAGGTTTTTCACAATGCCTAATTCTGACCAGCTGTGACATCTGGGTTAATTCCTTATCTGAACTCTGCAGGGAAACCACTTCCCCTATACAGAGCATCTACGATGAGCAGGTAGCAACTAAAGTGATGTTTCTTTCAGAGCAGCAGTTGCCTGTGTCTGTGTGCAGCTCTCTGGGGCAGGGTGCTCCTTGTTCTACCTGGGAGTTTCATTGCCAAGTCACTCCCTGCCCACAGTTCAGGGAAGAAAGGAATGGTCTATGCCCAGTTCCACCTTAGAGCAGCAAGGAAAGATTCTCTTCCTCCCAACAGCCAAGGAGGTGAAAACCCCTATGTAGATCAGTAGATCTCAAAGCACTTTACAAAGCAGATCAGGGAAAAGGATACTATTTTACAGTGGGGAAACTGAGGCACACAGAGTGGGGTAGTGACTTGCCAAGGTCACCCAGCTGGTCCTTGGCAGAGCTGGGAATTGAATCCAGGTCTTCTAAGTCCCAGTCCAGTGCTCTGGCCACGCTGCCTCGGATGAAAGGCTGGCGTATCAGGATGCTGCATCGGTGCCTGGGAGTTATGCATCATCATGGCATTGTGGGTCTCTTCGCAGTTCTGTTAGTGGTTTGTGTGCCCACAGCTCAGATTGCTTTAATTGGGTCACTTTTCCCTGTACCTAACTTCTGTTCATGTCTCCTGCAGGCCTGTGCCCCATAGTTTTAACTACAGTGTTGCTAGAGCATGTACTGGCTCACAAGCTGCATGGGACAGTAACAGGCACCCCAGTCATTGACTCCCTCATAGAAACAGAGCTGGAAGGGACTGTGCAGAGTTACCAAGAAAGCGACCATCTCTGCCAGACTTTGCAGTGATGTTTGTACGGCACCTGCCACAACAGAGTCCTGGTCCACAGGGGGAGAGGGGGCTCGATTACTACCATGATACAAACAACAAGGAAGTTACTTGGTACAACTTGCACAATGCGGCTTTAAACCAAGACAAGCTGCGTTTATTGCATGAATGCCAGAGTGCACTAGAGTGGTGGCCAACTGACCCATGCCTCAATACTGCCAATCAGTGGACCTACCACCCATTGGTGCTGGGATGGGGGAAGAGATTGAGGGAGCAAGCACTTTCTCCCACAGATATGAAAGATGGGACATGCTTAGGAGAGAAGCCGGCTGATTTAAAGATGAGGTGTGGAAGGAAGAGGGAAGTTTTTGCACTAAGCTCCAAATGCCACATGGTTAGTGGCCAGGTTCATTTTCTCTGCTAGGCAATTACAAAGTCTTTACTGGCTGGCTATGACCACAGGAGCCATGTCAAGACTTAACAGCTTGTCGCTCTTGTGGAGTGGTCATGGCTACCTGGACCTGGACTCCTCCCCTCCCAGAGTTACCTAGCATCAGGGCCAGTAAAGCACATGGTTTTTCCCCCTGGTGAGGAACCTGAGGGGAGCTTGAAACCTGCTCCTCTTACCCCTTCACAATGAGCTGGTGCTGCACGTCATGGCTGGGGTCTGCTGACGGGGTGGCCCAACAGTCCTCGACGCTCAGCAGGAAGTACCGCACCTGGCTCTGGCCTTCCAGCTGCAGCAGGATGTAGAGGAACTCCGACAGCGGGAGGGCTGGGGGCTGCTGCTGGTAGGGCTGCAGGTAAGCAGAGGTCTCGTACAAGGCCATGGTCACGTTGAACTCCCCCTCTTTGACCACGAACTTCACCAGCCTAGGAGGAGATCAGGGGAGACCAGGCCCAGATTCAGAAAAAGGCAGGATGGAGGAGGCCACCAAGCATCCAATTGCTGGCGCTTGCAGACAGATCCCCATGGGCCACCAGCTCCTGCCCATGGGGAAGCCCATCTGTTGTCCTCCTTACAGCCAGGGGGCCATCACCAACCTTTAGCAAGTCATGCACAGTTAGTTCTCTACCTGACCTGTGAGAACAGAAAGAGCTGCCTCAGTGGCTCTTCTGCACAAGGGACCCCTGGGGAGAGCAGCTCCCATCCAGGCTGCCCCACTGGGGTATCGAAGTGCAACATCTGAGAAGAATGCACCCAAGATCCCTCCCAGGAGGCTGTCTCCCTGACACACACTAAGCAGCAGGGAGTCTGATGGGGTAACCGTCCTTCCCCCCCGCAGTTTATTTGCAGTGGTAGGGCAGATAGAAAGGCAGGAATTGGATGGCACACACCTCTGGGAACATCTCATTTCCCTGCAACATCTGCTACTGACAGCACCGGACCCTTAAGGCAAGTTGTCCAGTGCAGCATGGGGCAGGAAGGCTGCGCCCAGCCAGTCTAAGCCAGGCATTTAGGGCCACTTCTGTGCAAAGTGAGGGCAAAGGATCGTGATGTGATATAGCTCTCAAAGCTCACCAGCACCTCCTGGTGGCCTGCAAATCATCTAATCGACAGGAGCTATTTTTACAGCTGCTTTACATCCTTTAATGGCCTGTAAACATGAGAGACCTATTTTCAGAGGTGCCACACGCCCACTGCTCCTCTCAGCTTCAGCTGGAATTGGGGGGTGGGGGTTCAGCACCACAGGGGATCAGGCCTTAATCAGCCAGCTTTACCAGCAAAACTCAACCCCCTGAGGGCTGGAGGGTGGCGGCCAATGAGTATTTAGTCTAGGAGGGAAATGCCTATCCAGAGGAGAGAGGAAGAGCAGCAACTCACGTGTCGATGGCAGTAAGGGAGAAGGGCAGCTGGACCACCCGCTCATAGGAGTAGATGCAGGAGAAATGCACTCGCACAAGGCTGCTTCTGGAGATCACACCTGTGGCCTCCATATCAGACTCCATCACGTTGGCATAAGACACGTGTGTCCTGTTTTGCTGACATGGGCCAGAAAGTTTATTTAAGTCTTGTCTTCATGCCAGGAACATGTCTCTGCACTCAGCCTGGCTCACCACATCCTGCCTGCAGCAAGGTGGTCAGGGACCCAGTCAGAGCTAGCTGTACGTCAGGTAGCGTAGACAGCACAGCAGCCAGAAGGCCCTGCCTGTTCCTTGAGGCTCCCATCCAAAGCCCACAGCTGTCAGCTTGTGCGCACAAATAGGCCTCTCGTTCTGGTGTCCAGCTGGAAGCACCCAAGCACCTATTGATTTCACCTGGAATTTTTGGGTGATTGTCTGAAGAGGCAGGTCTCCAGTTCAGCCTTTATTTTTTTGTGCCTCTTGAGATCTGAGCCATGAATTGGCCCAGAACAAGTCATCTGTTCCCCATGAAGGGAGGTCTGCTACATATAGTGCTGTCTTAATACAGAGATTGTTCGTGGTACATCTGTATGGTACTAGATATGGCTTGGCATGTTGCACCAAAACAGATCTAGATGTTGCCCACAGACCTTCAGCTAATCCACACCCTATGTGTGGCATGGTACAGAACACAGGACCTTGGACTCCAGAAAGAGCCTCCTAGATCTTGAGACTGAGGAAGATCTCCATTAGCTGGCAAAAGGAAGCCTCTTGTTCTGCAGTCCAGCCACCAAAACAGGACACAGTCCTGCTAGGACACGGAAAGTTGGCAGCAATTACAATAATCAGGGCCTAGCAGGCCTACTTTAATCCTTAACCTAACTGATGACTAGTGGGGAAAGGTTGATGAATAGTCAATGGATTTATTACATGAAACCGTTTAAGAGAAAATGTGAGAAGGAGACAAAGTCGGATTTAATTTAAACAGAAAGCATCTGCCGATACCATTCAAAGACCATTCAGATTAATGGCTACTAAAGAGTAGAGGATTAGAAATTAACCAAAATTGATGTGTTGGAAATTAGGCTTAACTGGTGGACAAAATAATGAAGGGAGGGGGGTCTGATCTAAAGTCCCTTTCCTGCTATCATTCCCGATTCAGAACTGAATAGAATTAACTCTCTTTCTTCCCCACCAAGGGCTGGTCGACTTAAGAGGTTTTAACCCATATTCTGTCTCAGAAAGGAACTTTGTGCAAAACAATTTCCATTTTAATGCTCTAACTTGTTTTGAGTCTTTTCCTTTTGTATATTTCAATCAATAAAAAGTTCTAATCTTTGGCATTTGCAGTGCTGTTGTAGCCATGCTGGTCCCAGGACATTAGAGACACTACGCCGGTGCGGTAATACTTTCTGTTGGAAGAAATTCTGTTGGTGAGAGAAGCTTTTGACCTACGCAGGTCCGAAGAAATTCTCTAACTTGAAAGCTTGTCACTCTCGTCAACAGAGTTCAGTCCAATAAAAGTCTCTTTAATAACCTGTAACACGAATTGTCTAGCGTGTTTGCCATGATGCTAAGCAGGTGGAGGACTCTGCCTACCAATTCCCAGACCTTGGTTAATACTATTGACTGTTGGATTGTGACTGGGTTATGTTAACACCTTTAGCCCATTTATTCCATCTTAATACATACAATAGCTGCTGGAAAGACAGTTACTCTCCATTGGGAAATAGAAACTCAAGACTCCCATACTCTGATGAAGTAGCCAAGCACTGCCCCCTCAAACCCAACCAACAACTCAGTGGAGGTCCAGAAAGAATCATTGACTATGTTAGATGGTGTACACCAGCCACCGTACCAGCTCTCAAGAGAAGACGTCCATTTAGAACTAGGAGTTAATCGCTAATGCTACAAGGCAGAGAAAACAGGAAAGCAGAACACCCAGAACCCCTTCACCACTGTCTTGTCTCAGAATGGCTTCCCCCTCCTAATCAGATACACCCCATGGAGCCCTTACCTGAATCACTGACCCACACCGGGTATGGTTCTCCCCCGTGAGAATGGCTGCAAAGAAGATTGCTCCATCTTCTGTCTTTTCAGAGACCTTGCAAGCACCGTTCTTCAAATGGACCCGCACCAAGGGGATTTTTAACACTTCAAACACTTCCTTTCTCACCATCATCTTCATGTGATCTTCCTCACACTGCAGCTTGAGCACCACATCTGGGGAAAAAGCGATCTGCAATACCCATAAGGAAGAGGCCTGAAGGAGCCCTATGTCAGCTATGGCGTGACCCAGCACTGGTATAATGAGAGTGTCCTTCACTTCACTGCTGGCCAAGAATGATTTTTCAGAGGCCTGCAAAGAATACTGGGTGGAAGAGATTGAGAACCCACATGAATCCAGTGGGAGCTTGTCTCTCTCTAGTGGTTAGACACCAAGATGTTTCCAAGTCTACTGCTCCGCCTCCAAACTGTGGGGTGTGGCCTTTTAACTCAGGTCAGCAGAGGGCTCATACTTTTAGCCCCAGAGGTGCTACATTTAATCCCCGTGATGGATGTCAGTGCAGTCATTACACTACAGCACCATCACCCTGGCAAGTCCAATGAGGCTGAAGTGCTTCTACTTCAGACCTTAGTCTAAAGCAACATTTTTTGGGTCACTTTTCTCAAGGGACACTTGACTTTGCTATGCCAGAGTCCATTAGTGACCAAGGGAAGCTGTGGGATGCTACTAGACAGTGGTTCCAGTGCTTCTTCCTATTGCAAGGTCCCTGGAATTACAGAGTCTCAGAGGCATCACAGTCTCCCCATCCCACAGCAGCAGTGTCCCTTGCATGAAACATGAGGACAGGTTTAAGATGAAAGGAAAATTAACTCTAATGCAGTGCCTCAGGCTGGACCTGCTTAGTTACAAGAAAGGAGGGGAGGAGAGCCAGTGGTTTCCTTTCCCCAAGTGCAGGGCTTCACATTTCTTAAGGCCAGATCGCCACTGTGACGGTCACCATCCATGAGTCTGATCACAACTGAAGTGACTCCAGAAAGTAATTCCCAATAGAGAGCAGCCAAGCAAAGGGCTAGCAAATCCTCTCCGTTTGCTCAGTTTTATTGACCAAGAAAGCCTTGGACTGGGCCATAGCCAGCAGGAGCCATCCTAGCTTGACTGATAGATGTTTCATTTCTGCAACCAGAGCAGTTCCATGCACCCCTTGCAAGTGTTGGGTCATCTGTGATCCACAGACCAGGGTAGCATGGAAAGGATTAGAGAGCTACACTTCCTCCCTATGTCCAGACCCCCACTGCTCCCCTGAAAAGGAAGGAGTCCACCCACTCCACTCATTGTGCAAGCGTACACACAAATCACATCACAGGACCACTCCTTTTTTGCACGCGAGACCAGCTGACTCCTATGCCATCCCATGAAGTTGTTCCTAGTTCAGCAAATCCTTTCCTCATATCAGTTTATAAAGGCACTCACCAGAGTGCAAAGCAAAAGTCCCCCCCCCTCATGCTTTCCAAGTGGCTTGAGTAGCGCTCACTACTTCTAGAATTGACAAGTGCACCCCAACCATGCCCAGCATAGCCCCAGTCCTACCTTGACAGAATGTCCCAGTGAAGCCAGCCTTGCAGGTGCAGTTTGGTTTCTCCTCAACTACCTGGCAGACTCCCTGGTGTTTACATGGGTTCGGAAAGCAGAATCTTGGGCTTCTCTTGGGACGGAGGGCAGCCTCTTCCATTTGGCCACGGGGCTTCTCCAGATCAGCTACAGCAGAGGGACATGGGTGTGTTTAAGTGCATCGTGAATAACTGGCTATAGTAGAACAAGCTACAGTTAGCCTGTCTGAGTCAGTGCTCTGCTTAACCGTGAGGGGAACCCTTGTTTAACACAGGACAAGTTGTGCTTATTTAAAGTCACTGCTTAGATCCCAAGAGAACCTTTGCGCTAATGGCAGAACTGCCTTGGGACTCTACATCTGAAAGACAATGCCTCTTCAGAGGAAACATTCAAGAGTCTGCACTTCCCCTTGTTCGAGCTGAGGTCATAAGCATTCAAATCTCAGTGTGATGAGTGGCTGCCCTCAACTGGTACAGGAGATGCAGAACCTTCATCTCTGGCTTGGCAGATAAAAAGCTTCCTGCTGACAAGAAGGTGGAAAGATCCCACTTCTGGCCCCAAAGCTTTAGTGCCCTTAGCTGTTATGTGTGGTGTGTGTTCTTACACACACACCCCAGCCACCCAAATTCCTTCTGCTCTTGGGAGAAGTGACCAGTGCTAATCCTACTCTGGATAAGTAGCTTGAACATGTCCTCAGGTACAGGATTTTTCCCTTCTTGTCCTCACTATTCATCCTCATCCCACAGCCCAGTAAATAAAGAGACTCACTATTGTAGCTCTCACTGCCAGGCAGCCAGAGGGCAGAGATCAGCAGCAGGCACGTCACAGTCACTTCCTGAAAAGCAAACAGACTCTAGCTCAGGGGCAGGCAACCTATGGTACGTGTGCCGAAGGCAGCACAAGAGCTGATTTTCAATGGCACTCACACTGCCCAGGTCCTGGCCACTGGTCCAGGGGGCCTCTGCATTTTAATTTAATTTTAAATGAAGCTTCTTAAACATTTTAAAAGCCTTATTTACTTTAATATATAATTAAACTATTGTTGTATATATAGACTTCTAGAAAGAGACCTTCTAAAAACGTTAAAATGTGTGACTGGCACGCGAAACCTTAAATTAGAGTGAATAAATGAAGACTCAGCACACCACTTCTGAAAGGTTGCCAATCCCTGCTTGAGCTTATTTTGATTTCTAACATGCTCATCTGTAGCCTCTGGAAACATACACAGCCATGTAAGAGTCTTCCTGTAGCAGTTGGACGTGCTGAGATGTTTAACCAGTCTAGAAGGCAGAGACAATATTGACTTTGAAGTTCACCCACTCAGAATACTCCGCTTTCCACAGCAAGCAAAAACTGCTTTCCAGGGTTTTTGAAGGAGTCTGTTGGAGTTAGTAACCCTGACTGTCAGGGCTATTAACTCCAATTTGGGATCTCCTGGTCTCCTCTGTACCTAGATGTGTTATCTGTCGTTATTTTGTCTATCACCAAAGGCCTGAAGGGTCTCAGCAGCAAAACCTTCCTCATCAGCCAGCCTAGAACGTGCAGGGCCAGATTTTGTCCTGCATTAAAGCAGCTTAGCCAACAGGACCACTTCACTGAGGCTGAGGTATCAGGGTCCCCAACTTAGAGGATACGCAGACAAAAATAAACCCAGACAAGTGACTACAGGCCAGCAGTAACAGCTGAGCACTGGCCGTGAAATCACACAATAGAGGCACCCGTGCAAACAGACGAGGAAGGAAAGAGGTGTTCCTCCTCAGGAAGTTCACTTTCCACTTTAGAGAGGAGCTATAAATAATAAGGTAAATTACAAGTGGAAGAGCATCTTCCCCGGATCCTTTTACACAGTTAAGTTCAGAATGTGGCTTTGAAGGGAACGTACATTTACATCAAACAAACAGATAAAGGACAACGAGTCAAGGCCGCCTTCCGCTTCCCAGATCTTACACTCCCAGCTGTCCATTGTAACAGTTTGACAGAGAAGGAGCCATCTCATTGGTGAGTGTGCTAGGCAGCAGTGCGGGCTAGTGGATAGGGCTCCAGTCCACCTGCATTGTCCCTGGTGTTAATGACTGGGGGCAATGGAGTCATACGAAGTCCCTATCCTGACTCGGCAGCATTTTACACCTGTTTTGCCCTCGTGTTGTTAACGTCTCTGCACAAGGCTAAAAATCTGGAGAAGTCAGTTCTCTGCCACTGACTTAGGAGGAGACTTTGGACAAGTCACTTGACTTCTGTGCCTCACTTTCCCCATCTGGGAAATGGGGAATCATTACTAGAGCTCTAGGAGATCTATGGATGATATACTGTCTAGAAGTGCATGGTTCCTACAGCCCTGAGGTAGGCCAACCTCTAGAGAGGCTAAAAGAACTAGCAATAAACAGCTGCACTTCTTGGATCTGATTCCCCCACTGCCTTGCACCTCATGTAGCCATTTATACCTCAGCAAAGTAGGTATCAAATGCTACAGTTCTGGTGTGATCGCATTTTGCACTCACTTTGCCTAAAGGTTAATGGACTTGACAGGGAGCAGGAGACTGAGGAATCAGGACCCTTTATCTGAAGGGAGAACATGGCTACACAAGAAGACATTTCAGAAGCCCTATCAATTGCTTTCAGGAAAGCAGAGAAAGACAGTGCTGCCCTCTTGTAAGTTACAATCTAGGAAGAGAAATCCATGACTTCAGCCATCACAAACAGAGCCCTGCAGTCCCTGTTTAAAGTTGAGATTTCATGAGCTTTTCTCTACTCACCATTGCCAGACATGCATACCCTTGCTCACTCACAGCTGTCCACTTCCCTTTGCCTTGCCCTTGCTGTGCTCTTTATATCATCTTTCAACAGCTGATTTGCTCCCACCCCTCACACTTCCCTAGTGATTGCATCAGTGCCAATTTAGCCTCCTGTAATTGCTGCAGTGGTGGAAAGGACTCACTAAACACCAGCTTTCCTATTAGGCCACTCGTCATAAGCACTGACACAACTCACAGCTCTGGTAGCTCACTAATTAAGAGAAGTTTTTGCATTCCTCCCTTCCCTCCCTCTCCCCCTACACCCCCAAATCCTTTTTAATACAACTAGTTACTTTTGGATGGGGCTGCTCTTTACACAACAATAAGAATATGAAGACTCCACACAGACACAGTTGAATTGCAATCCATATTTACTAACTGTGCACATATATGCTAGCTGCACACGGTTTTCATTATCGTTCTAGTCCTCATGGTTGTGATGAAAAGCTTGAACACACGACGTGAGCGAACCTTAAAGGTTCAGAAAATAGAAAGCAAAGAAAAAAAGCCCAGCATGTATTACTATTAAAAATGTGATTTTTTTTTTTAGCCAGTCTCATGATTTTTACACCCAGGGATCCTATGTGTAACTGCCACCATCTTGGGCACTGTTAGGAACTGAACACTGAGCTCCAATAGCTAAAAGCATGAACCTCTACAGCTGGAGTTAAAGGACCAAGACCCTTGTCCTGCAGTGCAAACACCCTTACCTTTAACTTTAAGCATGCGAGATATCACACTGACTTCAGCAGGACTAATCCTGTGAGTAAAGTTACGGATATGAATAAGCATTTGCTAGAGTTGGGGCCTTACATTTTGCAAAAAAGGATCCAAGTTCTCACCAAATTAATATTAACAGAAATGTTTTTCATAGATCCAGAGATTCCAAGGCCAGAAGGGACCACTTGACCATCTAGTCTGACCTCCTGTATAACACAGGCCAGAGAACTTCCCCCAGATAATCCCTAGAGCAAAGCTTTTAGAAAAACATCCAGTCCTGATTTTAAAATTGTCAAACCTTGGTAAATTGCTCCAATGGTTAATTACTCTCACTGTTACAAAATGTACTCCTTATTTCTAGCCTGAATTTGTCTAGCTACAAATTGCAGGCATTGGATCATGTTAGACCTTTTTCTGCTAGACTGAAGAGCCCATTATTAAATATTTGTTCCCCATATAGGTACTTACAGACTGTAAACAAGTCACCTCTTATCAACCTTCACTTTGTTAAACCAGATTGAGCTCCTTGGTCTATCACTATAAAGCAAATTTTCTATTCCTTTAATCATTTTCATGGCTGGTCTCCGAACCCCTCCAGTAAATGTGATTTCTCCATATTAAAGTATCAGTGCTAACAGATGTTAGTTTGGCTGGAAACCCAAATCCAAGCACTGCAGGATGTTGCCAGTGCAGGAAGGAATCCTGACAGTAAAACTGGCTAGAGGCAAAGGGTGACATTGACTGGACTAATTTCTCAATCCAAGTGAAATGCAAAAGGCGAACAAATGCATCAATGACAGAAAACAAACATTAGGGCCGAAATTGTCAAAGGCTGGGTTTAGCACAGGCTCAGTCAGTGCAAACTGGCCCGACCTTTGAAAATGTGCGCCTGGATTTCAAAAGAGCTTTCCATTGTCAAAACCTCCACAAGTTACCCAGCAACGAAACTGGTCTGGCTTAAACTGCCACTCCCAGCCTTATTCTCTGCACAAGGAACCACTCTTGCCCAAGAAACTACAGCTCCCAGAAGCCTCTGCCCATGGAAGGCTGTTGCCATGGCGAGGGAACCCAACAGGAGAAGCTGGTGAGCCTTTGCAGAGGGGTGGGTGGTGAGAGGCACTGGGGCTGTCTCAGTTACACCCGAGAGATGGAGAACAGCCGTGCGCCTGTGCGAGCGAGGATGTGCATGGCTGGGTGCAGGCCGGGGCAAACTCAGGGGTGCACTATGGGGCAGTGCAGGGGACCCCCAGGGAAGGGGCATCCCAGCGATGGGAGCAGGGGCATGCCCGGGAGGGCAGGGGCCAGGCAGGGCATGGAAAGGTAGGGCCCAGGCCCAGGGGCCGGGAATCAGCCGAAGGCAGGGAGCATTCAGCAGAGGCAGGAGAGGACCCGGGAGCTTTGGGGAAGCAAAAGGAGGATGTTGCTGACACACTGGGACAAACTCCTGCCTGGCATAAGGCTCCAGTGCAGCTGTTATACTTGGGAGGGCTGAATGGTGGAGGGGGGGGAGGGCTTCCGTCCGTCAGAGGAAAGCAAAACCAGACAAGCTCAGCGCTCGTGCTGCATCGCCCTCAGCAGAGCGGGGGTCTGCGTGGGGCCTGACGAGGTGACCGGGGACTGCTCCCAGCCACATCACATGACGAGCGTTTTGAGGACAGAAAACCAGGCCATTTTTCAGACTGTGTCACCAGGGGAGAGAGGGTGGGCTGGAGGGGGAACATGAAGAAGGGAGGGACTGGAGGCTGGGCACCATGGGAGCGTTTGGGAGATAGAAAGGGGTCAGACTGGGGTTGCTCCTGATGAGCGGGAGGTTGGGCTCCTTCTGTCCCTCCGTGGTCGCTGCAGCAGACCAGGCTTTAAATGCAGAAGGAACAGTATTAAACATTTGCCCAGGGCAGTGATTAAAGGAGCTGGAAAGAGGAGGGGGAGCTGTGGGGAGCCCCCCTTTGCCACACGAGGGAGAGGAGGGGAGCCCCGTGCTCTCCACTAAGTCCCATCTTTAACCCCGGATGCAGCGCCTAGCACAGTCGGGTCCTAATCCCTGACGGAGGCCCCTAGGTGCTGCATCAGTGCAACTAATCAATACAAACACTGAGGAAAGCTGGGGCAGGGTGGGGAATGGGGGGAAGGGGAGAGTTTCATGCACACAGCGGGAGAGTTTGACAAATCTTAGTAAGTAACCAGAGACATACAGCCATGCGGTTGTCAACGGGACGCAATGGGTCGAGCTGGTTTGCTCCGGCTGGATGCTCCCCTCTGGCTGGCTGGGTGAATGAAGTCCAAAGCCCCCGGCAGGGAGAGCTCCAGTGAATGGTCCAACGTGAAATCACTCCTTCCTCTCCACCCTTCGTGGGCATTTCTGTCTTATTTCAGTAAATCTCCTCCTCCTGCTGTCTTCGTCCTACATGCCATTCCCGCTGCCAACCAAAACAACGCCAACTAGAGAGAGTGCTTGCGTCTCCATTTCACTTCTTATCTCTCCAAGCCCCAAAACACAGGTTGGGATCAGTGTGAGCTTTAAAAACAAAACAAAAGACAGAAAACAGGCCTTGGAGATACTTCTGCTGCTCTGCTATTTATTTAGATTTTAAAAGTGCCCACAGTGTACACCCCGCCTTTGCCCTCAACACAGACTTACCCAACTGAAGGACAGCACATCAGAAATGGCTCAGAGGAAATACTTTTTCATCAAGGCACAGCTGGTTTGTGGAACCCCATGTCACAAGACAGCACCAAGGCCAATTGTTTAGCAGGGCTAAAACAAAAGGAGTGGACATTTATATGGATAATAGGAACCTCCAGAGTTGTCATAGTAAGGATTAAAATGACTAGGTGTTTTGGAAGGGATCTAAACCTTCAGGCTTCATGGCACCAACCAAGTTCTAACTCAAAGGAGTCAGGAAGAAATTCCCCTAAGGGCTGGTTATTCCATAACTGCTTACTGCTGGCCACTGCTGGAGACAGGATACCAGACTAGATGTATCATGGGTCAGTTCTACAGTTCCTGTGTTTCTAACCCATCAAAGTAGCAGCAGCCCTTCTGCTTCCCCACTCCCCCAGCCACATCTCACACTAATCAGTAGTCAGCAGACCAATAGGGATTAAAATCACGCCCTATACCACATTTTGCCCTAAGAGGGAATCCCACCCCCAACCAACTCTGTTTTCCTCATTCCAAACAAATCCGTAGGCAGAGAATAAAAATGTGTCTCTGTTGCCCTTTCTTACTCTTTTAAAATAACCTGTGAGTGCTTCTCTCCCAGCAGCCCATGAGGGAGCAGGATGGAGGTCCTGAGAGAGCATGGGGAAGAGGAGGAGGAAGAAAAGAAAGTCTTTGTGATTAGTAATGAACTCCAAGACCTGGAAGAGAAGCTGTCAAATATCCAAGTCCATATCCCAAATGTTGTACCGTAAGTAGGAATCTCTGTGTGTGAGAGAGAGACAGACAGATAGACAAGAATACATGACAGACTGCATTTCTGAAACAGCTAAGATGAAATCCATTCTCACCAATGCACAGCTAGTTTATGGAACTCTATGCCACAAGACAGCACCAAGACCAATTGTTTAGCATGATTCAAAAAAAAAAAATCCATTTATATGGATAATGGGAATCTCCAGAGTTACCAGAGTAAGGACTAAAAAGACCAGGTGTTTTGGAAGGTAGTTAAACCCTCATGCTTCATGGCATGAGCCGCGCTCTAACTGGCTCTCTAAATTGCATTTTTCGCGTGTTCCCCATTGGGTCAGGTATATAGAGAGCATAGGAAGACACTTCACAGGCCCACTGGGCTGTGCAGCTCACTTACCATCACTGGGAGCAGTTTAGTTGGGTTTCATGCCCTCCTGTTTTGAATTGTGCACTTTTCAGTATGACCCCGAAGTTATTTAATTTGCACCAACTGCTGGGAAATAATAGAAGAGAGACCCTAATGTTTCTTCAGACAGGATTAACCCATCTGAATCTCACTATGTTCATTGTCCATCTCTGTTTGCCTCCTTCCACTGCATGAAGTGAATTTGACTGGAGTTCCATTGACACCTCCCAGTTACCAGCCTCCTACAAGATGAATTCTGCCAAGGAGCAGATGCTGCTGCAACTAGCTGACAATTTCCATCGACAGTATGCGCATCTCTGCCCGGATCGCCAGCCACTCTTCCTCCACCCATTAAATGAGTGTAGAGTGGAGGTAAAGGAACATCTGGAGACAGGGGTGTTGGGGACAATCTGGGTTTGCTTTCCTTTGATAGCATATGATATGGACTATGTACAATTCTGCACAGTCATGTCTTTCTTTCTGTGCTGATTATCTTTTTATTCCTTTGCATGTATTTTTTACTGCAAACATATTTTAGCAGTAGAATTGTCCAAGGGCCAATCCCATGTGCTCCCTTGCAATAGACACAACCGTGCTGAAAACCCACCAATTGTACAGTCAGTGCCCAGGTATGCACCGAGCACCCCAGTTATACACCCATCCTACCAGTTGTAGTTCCACCATACCAATTTCACACTTCACACAGCAGTTATACACACCGACTGTATACCCATCGCACTGACTGTACACTCAGCATACAGTACATTTGGAGAACAGAAAAAAGAAGTGAATCAAACTAAAAAAAAGACCTGAGTCTAAGAGATCAACTCCGAAGACCCACTATATGCTCAGCCCTCGAGCTCGGTCTGAGGCACAAAGTTTAGATCCAGATTTGGATCTTAGTCTGAACCTCTCCAGATGTTGGATCTTAAAATATGGGGTCCTGTTTGGGCCCATTATAGAGACAGGCCTGAGCTGCACAGCTAGCATCCAGTTCTGGGCCTGTCTCCCCTAAGTTCAGGATGGGCGGATCCAGCATTCAAAATTTTTACTGACAACATGCCAGGCACAACATGTGGAAGCTGGAAACCTACAAGTCTTCTATGAACCGCATCTGCCGGATGTGTAATGATAGGTGTGAGGCTTCCCTGAGATTAGAAGATAGCAGGGAAGGGCCCAATCCTGCAATGGGCATCTTGAACTCAACTCCCATTCACGTCACTACCCTGGTTGCTGGCAGTCGGGCACTGCAGCACTGGGTCCTAGTTGCAGTTACCCTGGTGCTGAAGGCTTCATGTCCAGGTATATCCCATTGCTGTAGTCCAGCCAGGAAGTGACAAAGGCAGAGGACAGACAGAGGTATATTTCAGAAGCTGTGGTGAGACGGCCTCTCTGCCCACTATATTTCCCATCTCAGAAAGAGGCCATAGTAGAGCAAGAAGGTTGATCAGACGCTTGCTGTATTTTAGAGAGGAGTTGGACATTAGCTCTGGCCAGCTGGCCCTGGAGTCCCTCCCTGTCATGCCGCTTTCTGATGGGTTCCCCACCACATAGCCACTAACCAACGTCCTCTTGCTGCAGAAATTTGTGAGCACCACAGTGCGCCCGACCCTGCAGCCATATCCAGAGCTGTACAATTGGGACGGCTGTGCCCAGTTCGTCTCTGACTATCTCACCATGGAGCCCCTCTCGTCCCCCATCACGCCGGTAAGAAATGGCACTTCCTTTGAGTCTTCCAGTTGCCCTTCTTGGTGCATGGGGATCCCACATCATTAACAGTAATGGGTTTCTCATCACGGTATCACACTGGCACAACCCGGTTTTTGGGGCTGTGACGAGTCTTGCCCTTTGACCCCTCCAGGAGCCCCCTTCCCAAGAGCGCCTGTTAAGAACCCTTTCTCCCTCCTTACTCAGGCAAAACTCCCATTGATTCAGTGAGCCCTGTGCATGTGCATTATTTGGGCACACAACCATATTACAGGCATGATCATACCCCATGTGCTGAGTGGAGACTCTGGGCTTCCCAAACCAATGTCCACAGTGCCCACAAGCCTCCATGTAGCCTACTGGGCCTGATCCTGGTCTTACCCACATCCATGTAAAAGCAGAGTAGCTCCACTGAAGTGGGCATGTACAACGGAGATCAGCTGGTGGCTCACTGCATGCTAAAGCATCAGGCTTCCCTTCCAAGGACCGGGAGGCCGCTCGCCTTGGAGAGAAGTAGCATGTGCAGGGACAGAAGCTGGTAGGTCTCGGTGACCTGCTATGAGGCACCTTGGTGGGATGTTGTCTCAGCTCCACAGGAGACTTTGGGCTGCCCTGACAGAGGCTTCCAGACCAAAGAGAGGGACTGGTAACACGGTTAGAGATGAAGGATCAGATCCTTAGCTGGTGGGAATCAGCGCAGCCCAACTGACTGCAGTAGAGTCACGCTGATTTATACTTGCTGAAGAGTGGCCCTAAGTTCAAACTGGTGTCGGATTCAGCAATCAAATCCTGACACTTCTCTAGCTCGTTGCACTGACAGATCTCATAGAAAGTGTCATTATCTCCGTTTAATGTATGGGGAAACTGAGGCACATAGAGGTGAAGCAACTTGGCCACGGTTGCACAGCAAGTGTCAAAGCTGAGATTAGACTCCAGGTCTCCTGGCTGCTAGCCTTCTGCGCCATCCATTAGCCCACATGGCTTCCTAGCAAAGGAATCTACACAGGAGAGAACTCTGGGGAAAGAGAGTTATTTCACATGCTGGGACCATAGATACAGGGAATAAGCTAAAAGGGAAAGGGTGTGAACCAGAGGCTCCATTCTCTCCTCAGCTATCTACATGCGAGTGCCATTGTAGTTTTGCAGCACTTGGCCCAGAGAATCTCAGTGCATCTGAGAGCCTGTGCTTTGTTTCTGGAGAAGGAGGGAATTTGAGGGTGGAGGTAAAGAGAGACCAAGAAGACAGGAATAAGACTTTAAACAAGGAAACATGTTTGCTCTTTAAAGCCCAGTTACCTCCCCTCCCCGACCTCCATCCTGAAGTACCAAAGGGGGAATTGCTTTGGCTTCAGCTTGCTCCTGTGCTCCCTGCTGATCGGTGCGGGCTACGATGCCTACTGCGTGAACGGTTACGCCACCCGGGAGATCTGCATGATGGATGAGACCAGGGAGGTGTGCCCACTGCTGGAGAAGTCAAAGGAGGTGAGGAGCCCAGCTCACTGGTTCTGGCGAGTGAGCCACAATGTGGTGAGAAGAGCCAGGCATACTGAATGTGACTGGCGCCTCACAGGTCTGTGACTCTGGTTCCGACTAGGGGCTCCAGAGTAAATGTTCTGAACCAAGGGCAAGGTCTATGTATCTGATCTTCTCTACGCCTGGGTGATCTGCTGAACTCTTTTCTATGTCACTCTTTCACGAAGAGACCTGTTTGGGCTCTCAGAGTTTACTGAACCCCAGATCCATGAAGTACTAACCCACAGAATGTTAAGGGAGCTGAGCACCAAGGGGTGCCTGTGATCTGCCTGTCCTGTGGGCTCCCTTACATCCCTATTGGGTTAAATAAGGCTCTGTACCCCTCTGCTCTTGTGGTTACAGGTCCTGAAAGAGCCTGTGAAGGAGAAGATCAAGAAGTACGCAGTCAAGCCCCCACGGGACCTGCGCAGCAAGTTTGAGCTCCAGCAGGTGGCCAAGAAGGAAGCCGATACTGAAGCCGCACAGAAGAAGAAGCAGAAGGAGGAAGAGGAGAGGGTCATGGTGAGTAAATGTTCATGTATCTCCATCTTACTCTGAAGTCTCAGCAGCAAGATCCCTGACACAGCTAGTGACCGACTCATCAAGTTGCTAGCCACCTCCCATCATAGAATCATAGAAGATCAGGGTTGGAAGGGACCTCAGGAGGTATCTAGTCCAATCCCCTGCTCAAAGCAGGACCAACCCCAACTAAATCATCCATCATTGAGCTGTGAGAAACCCTCAGCGCTCACTGACTTCAGTGGGCCGGTAAGTCACTGTGTTTGTCAGCGAGCATTTAGCCTGGGAAAAGGCAGCATGAGGTAGCCCTGGAATATGTGTCAATATACAATCCCTTACACCTCCAAGATTTTCAGATATTAAGTTAATCTTCACGACCTCCTCCAAGGCAGATGAGTAATATTAGCCCAGTTGTGTGAATGGGGAAACTGAGGCACAGTGCCATTGGGCCCTAGATTTTCAAAAAGTATCCACTGATTTTTTGAGATGATGAACACCTGCGGTTTCCATTGGCATCTACTGGAAGTAATAGTGGAGGCTCAGAGCCACTGAAAATCAGGCCCTAAACATCTCAGGTTGGACAACCCAAAACTGAGGCAGGCAAAAATGGCGGCCGCTTTTGAAAATTTGACCCTAAGCAGCTTGCAAAGGGGCACATGCAGAGTCGCAGAACAGGGGACAAAAGTCAGGGGCTAGATCCTCAGCTGGTGTAAATTAGCATAGTTCCATTGACTTCCATAGAGCTTTGCTGATTTTCATGCCTTGAGGATCTGGGTTCAAGGAGTCCCTGATTCCCAGCCTCATGCTCTGTCCCTGGCTCAGAGCTACCTCACTGACACTAGTGCCACGACTGACCTAGTGCATTCTGACTGCTGTACAGACAAGGCCTGGGGGGCGGGGGCACAGCTCAGCAGAGAGCAGATTGTCCACACAGACGTGCACTGTATAAACAGACAAGCTGCTTAAACGAATGAACTGGTTACTGGCCAGCTTTGGTTTTCTTTTTTTCATTTTACCCATAACAGTAAATAGCAGTCTGGCATTTAGCAGGCTGATTAACTGGAAAGAATTTCAGCTGTTATAAAGAGGGGATGTGGCCAGAACTCCTGGTTCCATTGCTGGTTGTTCCCGTGACCCACTGAGTGATCTTGGGGACACACCATTTCCCCCCTTGGTGCCTCAATTTCCCTACTATAGAACGGGGCTAATGATACTTACCTACTTCACAGCGGGGGCCGTGAGGTTTCATTAATCAGTGTGGCGCCTGGAGAACCTTGGCAGAACGGTACCAGAGAAGGACCAAGCACAGCTGTTGTTGTGTTGGATTATAACTTCAGATTATTACTCTGTACTGCAGGAAGCGGAAAAGCCGAAGCCGGACCCTTTGTATGGGTTACGTGTCCATGCCTGGGTTCTGGTATTGTCGGGTAAGCGGGAGGTGCCGGAGAGCTTCTTCATTAATCCCTTCACAGCACACAGTTACAGCACCACTGACGACCATTTCCTCGGCATCGAAAGCATCTGGAACCACAAGAACTACTGGGTCAACATGCAGGATTGCTGGAATGGCTGCAAGGTAACGCTCTCTTTTGAATGGTGCCTGCCCTGCGAGAGAGTGAGCAGTTGGATTCGGTGGCATGGGGAAAATGGAGACCCACGTGGCTGCTCACCTTTCACTTGCCATCCCTCCCCTTTAGCTCTGCTTACACTGGCATTAGGTCCTGAAGTCAGAGCAGCTGCCCCCCACACAAGTGTCTGAGCCAGGGTGTAGGCATGGGCCCAATTCACCGCTGCTCTTTGACCACTTTATGTTGCTGTGGCCAGTGGGATGTGCCTGCAAAGCTATCATTGCAGTCCATCCCTGGGGAATATCCCCAGCTAGCAGAGCTGGCTGCATGTCCCCTCCCTCAACAAGGGCCCCATGCAGGGGGAGTTCCAGAGGCACGTCCGGATAGACCAGGATGCGAGGAGATGTGGTGAAGGTGTTTCTATACCCTCGCTATTCCCCAGCTGCAGCAAAGCCTTGGGGCCATGACAGCCGGTGCATAAGTTAGAGCAGCCCTTGGGAATACTCCAGTTGACACCAGGAACCCCAAGTTGGTGCAGCATTGAACTGTGTCCAGAGCCTTTAGTGGACAGGTGCAGCCCTTGGGCTTCTGACAAGCTGCCAAAGTGGCCATGTACAATACCAAGAGGAGGATGTTGGACTGGGAGGTGCCCTGCAACTGTGGGGCCTTTTTTTGTTCCTCCCTGATCGCACGCATCCGGGCAGAGTTCCACTGGATGGTGTCTGCTGGCTCCCCAGGCAGCTTTGAGGAGCATTGGGCACCGTCCAGGGTTCTCTGCTCAGTGTCCCCCTTTGGAGCCCTAGTTTTGAACCTATGACCCCCACTCCCGACCCTGTTAATCCTTAGTTCTACCCCGTCTTCACTTTAGTCCCGGGTCCAGTGGCTCCTCCCCAAAGGTTAGGGGAGGGGTCTTTACACATGGGCGGGCTTGTCCCTGCCCACCTCCCAGAATTCAGTAAGTCTCTCACTAAGGATAGATGTAATGTCCCACTAAAATCCTTAGAACTCCACATGGTTCCGGACGTCTGCTACTGAGTGAGAGTCACATGCAGTTAAGTGCTCTGTGGCAGGTTATATGTTACTTGGTATTAGCACCGTAAGCTGAAGACACCTTTATGGCCAACTCTGGTTGTTCTTAGGGTGACCAGACAGCAAGTGTGAAAAATCGAGAGAGAGGGTGGGGGGTATTAGGAGCCTATATAAGAAAAAGCCCCAAATATCAAGACTGTCCCTATAAAATCGGGACATCTGGTCACCCGAGTTGTTCTGTCCTGCTTAGGATCTCACCTTTGACCTCGGGGACCCAGTGCGGTGGGAGTTCATGCTGCTGGGGACTGACAAGCCCCTTCTGTTGCTTCCGGAGGAGGAAGAAGAGGAGTTAGCTGATGAGGACTTGGATGATTTTGTAAGTTTCCTATGTTTCTACTAGGACTTCTTGATAGAGGGGAGTGATGTTGTAATGAACGGGGCCTATGTGTATGTGGGCCTCTGCCCCCTGCTGGATAGAATCAGAGGTGCTTCACTGCCTCAGTCCTATAGGGCTGGTAGACATTCTCCTTCAGCTCAAGTGATGGGGAGGTGACCTGTGCTTTTTGGAGGAGGAGGCTTTGAATTCAAGAACTGCTGTTAGTGTGTAATTCCCTCTGACCATGATTAGCTGCGTAGTGGCACCACTGACATCCCAAGTGGTCACCGATGTGTTACAGCGCCTGCCGAGCTTTGATTTCTGGGAGAACCGATAGATGGGACCCATCTTCACGGCCCCCGTGCACTGAAGGCCACTAGCCTGCCCAGGATGAAACTGCTTTTTAAAAATCAAATTCAAGTATACAACTTTTCAGGACACCTTCTACCTGCGTCTCGTCTCCCTGGGGCTGCAGGAACTTGGCAATGGGATTTGGAAATAATACATGTGTTTTTATAATATTCACAAAAGAAAATACTGTGTGTTGAGAGGAACAACATCTTAGTATGAAGGACACAGTGTGATAGCGTAGGGATGACATCAATACATTCTCTCCCCTTATCTAATCTGTTCGTACCATGCCCATCACCATGGTATGTGAGTGCCTTTCTCAGATTCTATGAAATAAACAAGCATGTCATTGGTTCTAATGAGCATTGCCATATTCAATCCGTCCTAAGCTTCTCCACAGTCAGCGTGATCTTAAAATAAAAGAAAGTGGAGTCCTTTAAACCATGGCTGGGTTCTGTTAGTGGCAATGTGTGAGAGACTTCTGGACGGAGTGAACATAGCAGTGTTCCTTTCAGTGGAACAGCCATGCAGTTACAGTGGAAAAATCCAAGAGCACTTAGTTGTGAAGCATAAAATAGCACCCGCTCTGTAAAATTAATTGGTCAGAAATGTCCCTCTGGCTCTGAGATTTTATTGACTTAACAACCTGTATGATTTTTAGGGTGAGCTTTTGGAGGCAAATACTCACATGCGTAAAGCAACAGAGTCCTGTGGCACCTGATAGATGTATTGGGGCATAAGCTTTCGTGGGTGCGTCTGACCAAGTGAGTATTCACCCATGAAAGCTCATGTTCCAATACATCTGTTAGTCTATAAGGTGCCACAGGACTCTTTGCTGCTTTGTATAGATCCAGACTAACACGGCTCCCCCTCTGATAATGGTCACATGCATAAATATCTCATGGGTCTTGTGGAACTGTGACTTTATAAACCATGCTTTGCTGCATGACTGTATCCTCAGCAGTGTGTATAACTCAAAGAAACCATCCCTTACCGTACCACTGTGTGGCTTGGGAATGTGTATAACCTGCATGAACCACAGTCTAATATAACAAGTATTTCCAGAGACAAATGTGCTTCCTGTCATGGCAGGAGAGCACTACCAGCTTTGCTCAGGACATTGCTCACCTAATGGAAACCCCTGCTCTGTCTTGATAGGATAAGGAGGAGGAGGAGAAGGGTTTTGACATGCCAGCATCCTGGGTGGACCCGATTCAAATATCTCGGAAAGGTATTTGTGCTTCCTTTACCACGTTGCATATTCTTCTGATGGCAACAGATACAATTTTGTGTGTTGCAACGATTATTTGTAACATACTGGACAAAGTCAAGCAATGAAATAGCAATAAATCAGGATACACAATAATCAGGATACCCATTATTATTTAATTACACAGCTGTGTTTTGTGCCCATGGGTTCTCCCAGAACCTATTATCTCACCCTAAATTGGGAACCTCTGCCCCCACTGTGGACACAGGACCTGTTTTCTTCCTTTGCCGGTTACCTGGGTGAATTCTGCCTGCCAGGATATCTTTCCTGGCATTATCCATGTTACATGGCAGTCGATGCATTAACGCATATGTGCTATAGCAGAACAAAGTGTCATTAATCATCATACATGTCTAGTGATTAAAGCCCAGGTTTGGGAGCAAGGGGATCTAGGTTCTACTCTTAGTTTTACCATTGACTCACTGTGTGACTTCAGGCAAGTCTCTTAACTTTTCTGTGCCTCAGTTTCCCTATCTGTAAAACAGAATTAATAGCCTACTTCACAGTGTATTGTGAAGCTTAATTCTTTAATGTACTTTGAAATCCTTGGAGAGAAGATGCTATAAGAGGAAAATCTTTTATATTTGGTAAGAACTTTATTCAAGAGCGGCCTCTAGTTAAATTATTTGTTAATGGGAAATTCAGGCGGTAATTCAGAAGGTACTGCCCATAGTCTGACCAGTCAGAGAGAAGTGAAAGGTTCCTCACCCCATTGCTAATCCCCCCTGGCAGCCACACCCCCAAGGCTGTCTTTCTTTTCTACTTTGATTTAATCATCACTAGCAGAAGATACACAGATGTTAAAGGACAATACCCATCCATACAATCCATTGCAGTATGTCGTGACGATGAAAATTCAACACCCGATCCAGCTCCCAGAGACAGCTGGATCAGGCCCAGTCCTGTGAGCTCCTATGTGCTCTCAACATTCACTGAAGTCAGCAGAGGGGGCTAATCACCCCACCAGATTGACCCTCCCACCCCAAAAGTGCATCATCTTCCTACAGCCACGGAGAGTATCAGGAACAATGTTCCTTCTCCACAGTAAGGATGTTAATACATTCTCAGGCAGCTGAATGTGACAAAGGAACAAATTGTTCCTCCTGAGTCTTTTATTTCTCCATGTGAATTCCTTTTAGTGTTGGCAGCAGCTGCTAAACACAAGCAACTAAATCTGTTCCTGTGTTCTCAGCTCTTGCAGCTAAATCCTTCTCCTTGCCCTCTGCAGAATTTGAGACCCGCTGTCCCCAAGGGAAGAAGGTGATCCAGTACAAGAACGCAAAGCTGGAGAAATGGGCACCATACCTGAATAGCAACGGGCTGGTCAAACGCCTCACCATCTATGAGGACCCGGAATGTAAGGGGAGATGAATAATCAGCACGAGTCCATTGAGACAATACACAAATGGGTGGGGTGCAGTGGGGGGAAGAATAGGATAGAGAGGTGCCAATGTATCTCCTATCCCTTCTCCCCCTCCTTTCACATTTCTTGCTTCTCCTCTTCTGCTCCCTCAACCCCTTCTTCCTGTTGCCCTGTTTGCTCTGCTACAAATCCTAAATCCTTCCAGCACCGTTGGGGACTCTTACTGGAGTCTATAAAACTGTCCTAAGATGTAACTACGATGCTGGTCAGTATCACCGATCACTTTCGTACCTCTGGGTCTGATTCAGGGCTACTCTCAAGGGCTTTGTCAGGTTTGGGAGGCACCATGAGTCACAGGCCGGATGGCAGGCCACTGAGCTGTACGGTTCCCAGAAAGCAGTGCACTCACCATGCTGTTTGATGGCTTGATCCATCCAGGCACTGAGCAGTTTGGCCTAATCCAAGAGAGCACTTAAGCATGTGCTTTGTTTAAAGCATGTTAGTAATCCTTTCCACCCCCCTGCTTGACATTAAGCACTTGCTTAAATGCTTTGCAGGATTGGGCTAGAGTGCTCAGCACCGCTCAGGATCAAGTCCTGAATTGTGAGCAGGAGTTGCCTATAGTTTTCTCCTGTAGAGAAAGAGCAGGATAGTGCTAACTGATCGCCCTGTCTTCCACTGATGCAAAGAGGAGTCACGCAGCTAAATCTCTATGAAAATGAAGGGGACAGTGTGTGTTATGCTTAACTAAAGACCTTTCTTTATTTCTAAGTCATGTACATAAGCAGATGGTCCAGGAAGCAGAGTGTAAGCCCCTAACTGGATAAACAACCTCCTTTCCGCAGCATCCTCCGTTAGCACAAGTCGCCTGATTTTCTCTCCCCTACCTTCTGTGTTGCCATCACCACAGAATGTCTGATGTCTAGGATTTTCAAGGGGCCACATGGTTGTGCCATGGGGTTTTTCTCCTGCTAGGTATCAGAGTGCTGGAGGTGAAGGAGTGGTTCGAAAACAGAGAGGACATGATGAACATGAGAGAACTGAATAAAAAAACAGAGGTGACGACAGAGTACTTCAGCCCAGGACACATCCAAGGTCTCAAAGGTACACAAACTGAGCCCCATCAGGGGCTGTGCACTCTCTGCAACCCAGTGACCGTTCCTCCTAGGTTTGGCAAAAAGGCCAATCATGGGACTGTAAACTGCTGGACACAGTCACCTGGTTCAGCAACAACAAAAAATCCTCCACCAAGCAAGGTTCAAGGTTTCATTCTAGAGCCTTTGTAAGCGCTGGTTACAACATAAGAAACTGAAGAGGTGAAATTCACAACTTGCAACCCAGGGGAGAGGGTGCTAAGGTGTCCACCTTCCTTGTCCTGAGGTATCCTGGGTCTGGAGAGGACCCCAATGAAACTTAGACAGACCTGGGGCCTATCTAAGGGCTGGTCTACACTACGGGGAGAAATCGATCTTAGATACGCAACTTCAGCTACCTGAATAACGTAGCTGAAGTCGAATATCTAAGATCGGATTACTCACCCGTCCTCACCGCGCGGGATCGATGTCCGCGGCTCCCCCTGTCGATTCCGCAACTCCGTTGGGGTTGGTGGAGTTCCGTAATCGATATAAGCGCGTTCAGGGATCGATATATCGCGTCTAGATGAGACGCGATATATCGATCCCCGAGCAATCGATTTTAACCCGCCGATACGGCGGGTAGTCTAGACGTAGCCTTAAGATATAGCAGTTTCCTCTGGCTCGCCTATGGGCCACAGTACTGCCTGAAATCTCGACAGCACTGCATGCTGCAATCTTACCTCTGACATACCCCTCCCACCTTCAGCACATCCTTACATGGAGGAGTGTGAATGGTGCTCAGAAGGCAGCCTGGGTTGTCTTCTGCAGCTCCAACTTGGGGAGAATCCTTCCCCTGGCAGAACCAAGCTCCTTTATGGTGCTCCAGCCCTTTTACCTGGCATAAAGGGATCAGAGCAGGGACAAAGATCTCACCGAAGAAGGTTTTAACAGAAATAACTCTCCCCTTGCAGTCAGTGCTGACCCCAGAAGCCCCCCAACACAGCGTTACATAGGGATGTAAAATATTAACTGGTGAACCGATAAGCATTAGTCTTACCATTAACCTCCAGGCCTGCCCCGCGCCAGCCAGCCTGACGACCCCAGTGGCCCTGTGCCAGCTGGAGCAGCCTGAGTCACACCGCTCGACCAGGGTGATGACGCCCGGCCAGAGCAACCCCAGCTGCGCCACCCAGCTGGAGCAGCCTCAGCCTCAGCAGCCCCAGTCACGCCGGCTGGATCGGCCCCAGATGGTTAACGATTGAAATGAAATATTTTTAATGGTTTAAACTAGGGCTGTCAAGCGATTAAAAAAAATTAATGGCAATTAATCAGACTGTTAAACAATCACAGAATACCATTTATTTAAATATTTTGAATGTTTTCTACATTTGTCAGATATATTGGTTTCAATTACAACACAGACAACAAAATGCACAGTGCTCAGTTTATATTAATTTTTGATTACAAGTATTTGCATTGTGAAAAAAAAATATTTTTCAATTCACCTAATACAAGTCTGTAGTGCAATCTCTTTATCATGAAAGTTGAACTTACAAATATAGAATTATGTAAAAAAAAGCCCCGGCATTCAAAAATAAAACAATGTAAAATTTTAGAGCCTGCAAGTCCACTCAGTCTTACTTCCTGATCAAGCCAATCGCTCAAACAAGTTCGTTTACATTTGCAGGAGGTAATGCTGCCAGCTTCTGTTTACAATGTCAATGTGAAAGTGAGAACAAGCATTCTCATGGCACTGTTGTAGCTGGCGTTGCAAAATATTTACATGCCAGATGCACTAAAGATTCATTTGTCTCTTAATGCTTCAACCACCATTCCAGGGGACATGCGTCCATGCTGATGATGGGTTCTGCTTGATAACAGTCCAAAGCAGTACGACTGATGCATGCTCATTTTCATTATCTGAGTCAGATGCCACCAGCAGAAGGCTGATTTTCTTTTTTAGTGGTTTGGGTTCTGTAGTTTGCGCATCAGAGTATTGCTCTTTTAAGACTTCTGAAAGCATGCGCTGCACCTTGTCCTTCTCAGATTTTGGAAGGCACTTCAGATTCTTAAATCTTGGGTCAAGTGCTGTAGCTATCTTTAGGAATCTCACATTGGTACCTTCTTTACGTTTTGTCAAATCTGTAGGGAAAGTGTTCTAAAATGAACAACACGTGCTGGGTCATCATTCAAGACTTCCATAACATGAAATATATGGCAAAATGCCGGTTAAACACAGAGCAGGAGACATATAATTCTCCTCTAAGGAGTTTAGTCACAAATTTAATTAACGCATTATCTTTTAAATGAGCGTCATCAGCATGGAGTCATGTCCTCTGGAACGGCAGCCATAGCATGAAGGGGCGTACGAATGTTTAGCATATCTGGCACATAAATACCTTGCAATGCCAGCTACAAATGTTCCATGTGAACGCCTGCTCTCACTTTTTGGTGACATTGCAAATAAGAACCAGGCAGCATTATCTTCTCTAAATGTAAAACAAATTTGTTTGTCTTAGCAATTGGCTGAACGAGAAGTAGGGCTAATTGATCTTGTAGGCTCTAAAGTTTTACGTTGAGGTGGGGGGTTTTTCTTGAGTGCAGTTATTTAACAAAAAAAAATGTACATTTGTAAGTTGCACTTCCATGACAAGGAGATTGCACTACAGTACTTGTATGAGGTGAATGGAAAAATACTATTTCTTTTGTTTATCATTTTTACAGTGCAAATATTTGTAATAAAAATAATATACACTTTGATTTCAATTACAACACAGAATACAATGTATGAAAATGGAGAAAAACATCTAAAATATTTAATAAATTTCAATTGATATTTTATTGTTTAACAGTGTGATTAAAACTGCGATTAATTGCAATTAATTTTTTTTTTAGTTCATCGCATGAGTTAACTGTGATTAATCGACAGCCCCAGGTTAAACAGTTAACTTTTTAAACGGTATTTACATCTCTGGTGTTACGTGGGGTCAGCATGGGCTACACCCCAGGCCTCTCAGAACTAGGGTTCATAATAGAGTTTCCTACATTTCCTCTGAATGCTTGGCTGGATGTTTATTTAATGTTTGCAAAGAGCTCTTAAGTCTTTTGGGATAAAAGGTCCTGTAAACATGCCAAGTGTTATTACAGCTTTACAAAACCGAGGAAAATTTATCAGCTTATGCGCAGGCTTTACTCCTCCACCCCTCACTGCGGGATCAATTTGCTACAAGCCCCATGTGGGACAGTTTTGAATTGTTGCCCTGCCCCGGGGGCAGATCAGGAACCGGATTGTTACTCAGGACTTGTTTACATGTGGAAGTTAAATCAATATAAACCAAGGGGTGAATTTAAACCAAGATAGTTATTCCAAAGGAACTCCCTATGTGGACACACATTCCAGAGTAAGAATAGTTGTTTTTTTCCCCCGTTTACTTTATATTGTTTTGGAAGGGGTTTTAGCTAACCTGAAAACAGCCACATGGGAGTTATATCCATCTAACTATTGGTTCAACTCAGGGTTTCTCAAACAAGGGTCACAGTTTCTGTAGAGAAAGCCCCTGGTGGGCCTGGCCGATGTGTTTACCTGCCCCGTCCGCAGGTCCGGCCAATCGCGGCTCCCACTAGCCACAAATTGCTGCTCCGGGCCAATGGGAGCTGCTGGAAGTGGCACGGGCCGAGGGACTTACTGGCCGCTGCTTCTAGCAGCCCCCATTGGCACGGAGCAGCGATCCGTGGCCAGTGGGAGCCGCGATCGTCCAGACCTGCGGACGGGGCAGGTAAATACACTGGCCCGGCCCGCCGGGGGCTTTCCCTACACAAGTGGCAACTCCTGTTTGAGAAACCCTGGTTTAACTATAGCAGTATAATTATACTGGTTTAACTGGTAGAATTATCCTGTTAGGCCAGTCTCAAAGTCACAATTTCCCTCCTAGGTTTCCCCTGCTCTGGGGCAGACATACCCTGTAACAGCCATAAACCCAGTGCAGCATGTACCTCCAAGGCAGCTGCACACATGGTCCAGGAGGTCTCCAGGGGTGGAATCAAGGCTCCACATATGCCAGCCCAGATGCGTGGGAGGATGCAGTGGCCCTGTGGATGCTGCTGTCCTTCAGGGCTGCTATCCACAGGGTGCTGATGCAGAAGAGTATAGGGCGTTTCACATTCTCTCACTTTCCTGCACTGGTGCGTGGGACATTCAGGCTCTGTGATGGCTGCTGGGGCAATCACAAAGCAAATCTTGTCACAAGAGATGCTACTTGCTCACGCCTAGTAATATTTTGCAAGTCTGTATTCATCATTGCTGTCATTCTTACATTTTAAGATTTACACAGCATCTCTGGCTTTCCTAGCACACACCTACAAGACGATGGAGCCGGAGACTGAGCGCACCATGGAGTTTTACAGCGAGATGCGAGTAGATGGCCTTCAGAAACGGGTTGAAAATGCCAAAGAGATGACGGAATACTTTGAAGGGCGGTCAGATTTCCTGCACTACCGGCACACGATGTTTGGCAAAAGAACAAAAAGAGCACAGAAGCTCCTCGTTAATACTGAATTGAACGCCCGGCCCATAGTGGTACAAGAAGAGGGAAATATTGGGCATTACCAATATTAGAGCTGTGCAGAACATACCAATTTCAGTTTTGTGAGAAGATTCAGATTCATTTTCACTTGGCATAGCCAAGCAAAACTCCAAACGAGAGAGAGGGGCCCTGCATATGGGCTAGTCTGACCCAGAAACCCCACCATGTGACCTATTGTCATGAGCAACTCCAATTGACCAATTCCACTGAGCAACCAAAATGAAACTAAGTCTTCGAAAATTTGTGCCAGGCAAAAGATTTGGCTATGAACTTGGACAAAAAATGTTCACAAGGACCCCAAAAATACTCCACTGGTCTTGTTTCCATGTTCTAGCCCCACACTAGCCAGGTTCATTGTGAAATGTGGCCATAGCTCTGCATAATGACACGAGCACTCTGATTTGGACCATGTCATTAGCAGGGAGTCATATAAGCCATAATTCAGGAAAGCCTCCCAATCCATTGAAGGATATTACGCATGTACTTAAAGTTAAACATGTGCTTCAGTGCTTTCTTGAATTAGAGCCATAATAATGACCCTCTCCAAAGTAGTTGGTACTGCTTATTACAAGAAAACCTCAAAACCAGCCCTTGCTGCTAGGACCATGATCCTACCTTGTTTCCCTGGGGCAGAGACCTTATAAAATGGAAATGCATGAGATCTGTACCTGGGGTGTCCCCTCCAATGCATCCTCTCTCCCACTTGGCATTCCATGACCTAGTCCTTCCATTCTCTGCTGAAGTCAGCTCTTTCAGTTGGGGTGAACCTGTGCTCCCCATACTGAGCCACCATCTCCCTGCCTGTCCTCAAAACCAAATCGGATAATGGGGGAGGGGGAAAACCCACATCTGACCCCCTGAAGCCTGGGTCACACATCCCACCTGTTAATATAGGGCCAGAGCATGACTGGTTCTTGGACAGGTGCTCAAAGTGGGAGCTTGCATCCTTTTTCCCCTTGCATGTAGGGAGCTCTGGGAGGCACTGGGTCTCTCCAAAGCATAATGCCTCATGGAGTGGATGGTCCAACTCTAGCCTTGTGCTTGAGGGGTATAACCTGCTCCCATAAGCAGCAACTTTGCTTGTTGCACTGAGCAGCTCTGACTCTGCACCTTCTCCATCACACTGCAGTCACAGGCGAGAACAGTAGGACCCTGATCCTAGCACTGAGTGATGGCATCACAGTCCTACTCTGGACATAATTACTTCTTCCAAAATCTTTATCATGTTATAGACCTTGGATTTGGAATGCGGCCCAATTTTCACCCAGGATCTCTGTCTCCCACCTGTTTCATCCAAATCCCCCCAAACTTTGTCATTTTTCTAGACCATATGTTTGACTTTGACCAGGTAATATCTTTTTTCCCGATCCTTGCTAGCAAATCAAGGAGCAGTTCCATAGGAACCCAGAAAAGCCAGCTGATGAAGATGTAGCAGAGTGCATCTTTATGATCCTGGAGGAGCGGATTATGCTGACGTATCATTGCAAGGACGATTACATCACTGCCTCAAAGAAGGAGTTCATCAAACGGAAGGATGTGGATAATAAAGGAAATGAGATCATCATGACCTCAGATATGTGCATCAGCTATCAGGTATGGCACGAGGCTGACCAGGGCTGGCTCCAGGCACCAGCCGAGCCAGCTCTGCTTGGGGCGGCAGATTCCAAGGGGCGGCATTCCAATGGGTTTTGGTTTTTTTCCCCTTCGCCGCTTCCGCCGCCCCTGCAGGTTTTTTTCTTTTTGGTTTGCTGCTCCGGCTGCCCTGTAGGGGTGGCGGCGCAGAGGAGGGGAGCTGCTGGGAGCGGTGCCAGGGCTGCAGCAAGCCCGGCACAGGAGCCCGCATCCTTCCCTGTCCGCCCATGGAGCGGCACGGCGGGAGGGGCCACTCACTGCTCCGGCTGACAGGTTTCCCCCTTTCTTTGCCGTTTTGGCTGGCTGGCAGGTTTGTTCCCCCTACTCCTTTGCTGCTCCAGCCGGCAGGTCCCCCCCCCCATTGCTGCTTCAGATGGCTGCAGGAGCAGCACCAGGGTTTTTGGCGCCCTATGCGGGGATCCTTCCGCGCTCCCGGCAATTCTGCGGTGGGGGGGGCCTTCCGCGCTCCCGGTCTTCGGGGCACTTCAGCGACGGGTCCCGGAGCCAGTGAAGGACCCGCCGCAGAATAGCAACCGCCGACCGAGAGCGCGGCAGGACCCCCCGCCGCCGAATTGCTGCTGAGGGCGGCAAAATGCCACCCTCCCAAATCTGCGGTTGCCTAAATGGAAGCGCCAGCCCTGGATGGCTGTCAGGTTTGTTCCCCTTCACCACTCCGACCAGCTGGCAGGTTTCCCGCCCCGCCCCCCCCTTTGCTATTTTGGCTGGCTGGCAGTTTTGTTCCCACCCTCCTTCGCTGCTCCAGCCGACAGGTTCCCCCCCTCCCCTTTGCTGCTTCGAATGGCTGGCAAATTTGTTCCCTCCACCCCTTCACCGCTCAGGCTGAGTGTCAGGTTTGTTTCACACACACCCCCTTTGCTGCTCGGCCCCCGCGCAGGTTTTTTGTTGTGTTTTTTTGCTTGGGGCGGCAAAAAAGCCAGAGCCAGCCCTGGCTGGAGGACTAACTGAGATTTGGGGAGACCCAATTTCTGTAGTTCTGAGGCTCAAAGCTGGCAGTTCATGAAAGGAAGGCTGAAATCTCTCTGCATTTCTCTCTCAGGGGAGTGATTAAAGCAGGGGACAAGAAGTCAGAAATACCCACCTGGGTTCTAGCTCCATTTCTGCCATGGACTTGCTGTGCGATGTTGCCATCTGTCCTAAACTCTCCATCCATTAGTTTGCCCAAGGTTAGGGTTTCTTCTGCAATCTGAATGCTTTTTAAAATGGTTGTAATTTTTTGTCGCATTGAAAAGAGCATGCAGACTGAAATTCCGGGGCTGCTGCCCTGTGACGTCAAGTGTGCAGAAAACTGCTTCTAGCCACACAGCAGCAGCAAAGAGGTGAACAATACACTTTCTGGCTCAGTGAAGTGTTAGACTCAAAACCTAGATGGAGCTATATTAACTGTTAACCATGGGCCAGATTCTCAGCTGCTGTAAATCAATACAGCTCTGTTGAAGTCAGTGGAACCATACTAATTTATACCAGCTGAGGATTTGGTCCCACATGTCTGGAAGACTCTGCCATCCAACACTGATGTTTCTGTCTTTAGGTGGGGTCTTTTGTGAAAAACAAGAAGCTGCTGCACCTGTATGAAATGATGCTGAAGCTAATGGAAGCAGAAAAGCAGTTGAGGCATCAAGTCTGGGAGTCTGAAACAGAGGTGATGGGGGAAATCTCCTTGCTAATGTTAAAGTATGATAGGAGTCTGGAGCCAGGTTCAAGTAACCATCTCTTCATGTCATGCCATATGTTCAAATATTATCCAGTATCTAAACAGTGATCACAGTTCTAATGACACAGTGCTGGTCCCCACCCCAGAATATACAAATCATGACTTGCCTTTGTTCTGTGGAGATCATTTTTTGGAATGTTTATGAAGAGTCATGCTCAGTTCTTCTTCCACATTCTAGGGGAAGGGAATAATTTAAGAGCAAAGATCTGCAACAGAAAGGGTATGTATTGGGCTATCTAGCTGTGCATCTGCCATTTGCCTGCTGACCAGAGCAAGGAAGAAGAGGAAGCCCAAGAAGCCTGAGGTCTTCAAACCACAATTTGAGGACTTCAATAACTCAGACATAGGTTAGGGGTTTGTTACAGGAGTTCGTGGGTGAGATTCTGTGGCCTGCATTGTGCAGGTCAGATTAGATGATAATAATAGTCCCTTCTGAACTTAAAGTCTATGAGTCTGAATCTATAAGTTGTATTGATTAAAATCTAGTTGCTAGCTAAGCACTTCTAAGGTACCAATGGCCATAGTATCTAGGTGACTACCACTGTGTTATCTTTAGGGAAGAATTACTTTAAAATAGATGGATTGCAATGAGTAACACATTGCAACCGCATATAGCAAAACCCATTCCCGTGGCACTGATTGGAGAGGATTGACTGAGCACAGCCATTCCAAAATTTGAAGAGAAGGCCACTGCATCTGAAGGTGAGAAAGCTGCTTTGATGAAAGCCCTATAGCAGTTGGTTAGGGAATGAAGAGGATTGTGGAGCCAGTTGGTTGGCAAAGTAGATGGCCACCAAAATACTAGGGTAAAGTCCTTGGATTATGGGTCTATAATTCCATCAATGGGTTTTGGACACCCATCTTTCACTTCCACAGTTCATCATGTCACCAGAATGCCTCAATGAAACTATAACCCCATTCACATTTTGCGCAGTTTATTCTATATATAACACAAACAGATTTTTTCTTAGGATTGCAGTGGTATTACCATATTTTGTAGAACAAGAGGAAATAGGAGAGGAGGAAACAATGGGGGAGAACAGGAGAGGCAGTAAGTTCTAGTGGTTAGACTGGGAATCAAGCTATCTGGGTTCTAATACCAGCTCTTCCAATGACGTGCTGTGTTTCCTTGAACAAGTCATTTAAGACCTTAGTGCCTCAGTTTCCCTATCTTTAAAATATGAAACTTCTTTAATTAAATACTTGTAAAGGTGTTAAGACCCTTGGATAATAGGTGCTGTGAAAATGCAAGTTATTAACAGTAATTATTAAGATGAAATGGATTGTAGAATTACATATTGCAGAACAGTGAAGGGCATAAAGTGGTTTCCAGCAAATGACTTTTTAGACTCTTTCAGTCTTGACATATCAGCAGGCTAGCATATGGTTATATTAGTGAGTCCTGTTATACAGTGGGATATAATACGCCAAAGCTAGCATTGCAATTTTTAGAGCCAGTGGGGAGTTTAGACTCCAAAAGAGTGAATAGATTTGGTAATTCTATCAGAGTCTGTAGAAAATCGTAGACAACATAGTTCTTGTTATTAGATATTCTTTTGGTCACACTGATATAGCTTCAGCATATGAATACATACATGCTGCTCCCTAGGTAATATGTATACAAGCTCATACTACAGTCCTTGCACACAGAGCCTTGCATATGTTCTTTTAAGCAGATCAGCCAAGTGGAGGGCTTCATACTTTGAGGAAATGTTAGGGGGTCTTTCATTTTCTGATTTCACTGAAGGTGCTAGAAATTCTCAAGATCCGGGAGGAAGAAGCAGCAGCCAGCAAACTGACAGTTTCCATGTACGATACAGAGAGGAATGAAAAGAGCAAACAACAGCGAGAGACAATGGTAGGCAGTGGTGTCTAATAACAAACTAACACAATTTTTCATCCCACCTTCTATCTCTTGTACTAAAGGCAGGTCATAGTAAGAACCATGGGATAAACCTACTCTGTTTGAGTGGATCAGCAAGATCCAGTTCAAGTTTTTTTAGCAGGGTTGGATTCAGAGTTCATTAGCAGTGGACAAAGAAATCCAGCTCAAATTCTTCCCTTCTCAGGGACTATCTCCAGAGCCCATTCTAGTGCCATTAAAACTCCCTGGGTGAGATCCTTGGCTGGTGTAAATCGTCATACCTCCATTGATTTCCATGGAGCTACAACCATTTATATTAGTTGAAGGTCTGGCTCCTTGTGCCTATGACTTTCTGGAAGAACCATGTCCAAAAAAATTACAACTTTATTTTGTTTAATTAAATAAATAAAATAATTAATGATGATTAAACTAATTGTAGTTGGAGCTGTGTGAGGAGTTTGATAATTGTATCCAAATCTGCTCCATAGCCAGGGTTCATTTTGTTGGGAAAATATCAACTTCTTCCCTGAGTACCAGGTTTGGAATAGATGGTTCCATAATTCTTAGTCTTTTTGATAACAACAATATTGATTTTGGCTCAGAATATCTCTTGATGAATTAATACCCATATGAGTTTTCTGGACAAATGTAAGGATATTCCAGTCTAGCTATCTGAAGTTGTTATGTGGCTTGTTTACAAATTCCAATTCTCTACAAGATGTTTCTTTGGTATAGATTTTGTACTGGGCACAACTGTAACAATAAATTCCAGGAACAATACTGTAGGTGCTCTCCTGATGAGAAGGGTAATAAAAAGAGGTACTAGATTTTAAGTGTCAAGCACCTATGGACTGAACAGAAAATTGAGACAAGCAGTCCAGAAGCAAACATTTATCAGCCAGTTCAACCAGGTGAACATCGCTCAGAAAGGTTTCAAATGCAACACATCCCTCCACTCTGAACCACTTCAAACCCAGAACGACAGTGTACCTTGTGGGGCTCTTCCCATGCCAGAGGAGATGACATTTCATGTATGGGACAAGCTCTGTATTCTAGGGGAATGGGGAGAGTTGTTGAAAAGCACAGCCAAAAACTAGATAACAGAATAATAATCAGATTGGGGCTTTATGTCGGAAATGGTTGTACAAGAAACAGCTGGTGAAAAGCAAGCAACTCTGGTTAGATCTTGGTGAACTGTTATGTCGCTGGCAGGGGGACAGCTAGTCTGCCCTTGGCTATCGTAGTGCCTTATACAGGGATGTTTGGGGCACTAGTTCTCACCCTTACCCTCCAGGAGCGTCTGATGCAAGAAGAGAGACAGCGACAAGTGGAGCAGGACCTAGATTACCTGGCACCCTTCCTGATTCAAATGGGCAGCACAGAGAAGATGTCCAAGTGGCAAGCCCTACGCCTCAAGGAAGATTGCCTGAGTGATTTCAAGCACCGTCTTATTGACAAGGCCAACCTCATCCAAGCTCGCTTTGAGAAGGTACTCACCCGCTTTCTCTTTGTTCACTCCTTTGGTTTGGTCTCCTTTGCTTTGGGAGTGGGCAACATGTGGGATTCTCTCTTCATTTTACAGCAAGTGAAAAAGCAACACTCCTCCAACATCTCTGTCTAGGAGGAGGCAGTATATATGCCCTCATGTTTCTCTGTCTTTACCCAAGGAGAACAAAGGGCAGAATAGCCCTAGGACCAAATTCAGTAGATTTGTTTCAGCTTTTATCAGAGCAAAATTTGACCCCCAATGTATCTTATCTCCAAGGAGGCAGCGCTTCTACGTTTCTCTCTCCTTCCCTTGCTTTCCATATTTTGCTTACTTGTTCTATGTGTCCTCATCTCATTCATTGCTTCTCACTTATTACATTTCTTCTTCTACATTCTTTTTTCCTTCCTTTGGTTCCTTTAATCTTGATACGCTACTTCTGTATCTCTCTCTCTCTCACTCCCCCTAATACCCTCATTTATTCCTTCTTCCCCTCAGGAAACACAGGAGTTGCAGAAGAAACAACAGTGGTACCAGCAAAACCAGCTCTCTATGACCTTGGAGGATGAGGATGCCTACCTAACTTACTGCTCTGATGCCATGTTCCGTATCCGCATTCTGGAAATACGGCTTAACAGGTAATAACAAGTATTTAATGAACGTGTGGCAGTCTGACAGGAGTGATTTAAGGGAGATCTACAGATTCACTGGGGCTTTGCATTTCAATTGTTTGATAATTTCATCATCTGAAAATATTCCACTTAATCTCATCTTCATCATCTAATACAATCCAGCTTCTTCCTCTGATTTCCTCCTTATTTTAGACACAAAGAGATGGCACCACAGAAATACATAGAATTGGAAGAGAAATTGTGCAAGGATCCTCGCCTGGCTGAGTATCTCAAATTTAATGTCTGATATAGACCCTGTTCCCTCACAACAGTCACTGGGAATCAGTGCAGGAACCTACACAGAGTTGGCTGAGCTAACCATATGAGCTGCTGGAGAGAAATGTGGCATCTTTTTCCTACTTGTGTTCACTGAACGTTTTGTGGTCTGACTGATCAAATTTCCCTCAGTGCCTCCCTCCAGCTTTCCCAGGAGCTGCTGAGATCTCCACTGTAGAGGATATAATAGCAGAAGTACCTTCTTTTTAATATTTCATTTCCACACATTTCATTTATTCCTTTTTTTTCATTAAATGTTTTTCTAGTGAGGCTTTTGTCATGTGTTAATTATTTCATACTTGTATATCTGCCGCCTTCTTGTTACCTTGCTGTTTTAAGACCCACCTACACTACAATTACAATTGAGTCAAAGAGCTTGGTTAGAATGTCTTCTAGCTAGTTACATCATGGTTCAGTTCTGGAGTCTAAATGAGCCCTCAGCTTTAGCCTCTTACTTTATAAGTTGCTATGGTCAAACTTACATGTTGGACACTACAGTTTTCTCCTATATCATGTCACTTCCTTCACATGATTGCTGATATCTAGAGATACATTAAACTTGTCTCTCTCACCAACAGAAGTTGGTCTTACAAAAGATATTACCTCAGCCACCTGGTCTCTCTGATTTTGAGAAACTGCATTATTTAAGTATCAGAGGGGTAGCCGTGTTAGTCTGGATCTGTAAAAGCAGCAAAGAATCCTGTGGCACCTTACAGACTAACAGACGTTTTGGAGCATGAGCTTTCGTGGGTGAATACCCACTTCGTCAGATGCATGCACGAAAGCTCATGCTCCAAAATGTCTGTTAGTCTATAAGGTGCCACAGGATTCTTTGCTGCTTTTGCATTATTTAAAGAGTTGATTCTTCTGAAATCCAGTAAATTTCTGGATGTGCAAGAACTACTGTTCTGGCTATATAACAGACGACTGGTGAAATCTTTTAACTATATACTTGCTGGTTTTCCATAAATATAAGAATTCAGTGATTGTCATTAGAATTACTCATTAATTCCAAAAGGCAGTAAGGAGTTATTTGATAGAATTTGCCAGAAATCCAGTAGTCTCAAAAATTTTTAAAGAAAAATATCAACCATTTTCTTTACTATCACTATAAAACATCTTTTTTAGAAAAATATAACTAGAGAGTTAAAGGCATCTTTATTTTTCTCTCCCACTCTCCCCAAGTTACAGCTCACATATGTTGGTAGATACGAGGAGTAAACCAACGAGTGCATTTCTAATCATGGGAACTTTAGGTAATGAAGTGCTTTGGGAAACACAGCGCTTTGAAATCCATAGATGGAAGACACTATTTAAATACCAAGTATTATTCTTGTATGCAGTGTTGTTGTAGCCGTGTTGGTCCCAGGATACTAGAGAGGCAAGGTGGGTGAGGTAGTATCTTTTATTGGATCAACTTCTTGTAGTGAGGGAGACAACACCCTCTCCAAGAACTCCATGTAAGGTGCGAGCCTTCTGGGTTACGTCTTCAAGGGACATAGTAGATGTAATGCATGAAATGCAGACACTTTGCACAGGATCTAACACTCTATTGCATTTTCTTTAATAAAATGAGAAACACATAGTCCATACAAAAATAATGACCCCTACAAACATTTCCCTGTCCCTGTTTCATCACCATACTTGAACATTCTTTGGGCTGAGGTGAGAGTTGTCTGGGGCCATCCAAGGTCTTTCTGTTTCAACATATGACTTGGGTTCTGAAATAAGGAGCCTCCTCCTGCTCCAGCTCATTTACTCTGATCTTGACTGGTCCATCCATTTCCTTCCTCTAGCCCAGAACTTCCTGTTTGCCTCTCTGAGCCTCACCATGAATCCTTTTATAACCTCCTGCTTTGTCACCTCTGTCTTTTTGTTCTGTTTGGTGAATTTCCAGTCTCTTCACTCCCCACTGCATTCAGACAAGAAGAGTACGTATCTTCTCCCAGCACCAGCAAACCCACGTCCTAAGGAACTAAATCAACCTTAATAGGCGGTCACAGAAATCTAATGACCCACTATTGAACCTGGTTTGGGAGGTAGATGCTGAAAGGCTTGTAAGCAATAGGGTATATACACAGACAAAGTGGCATTCATGATACAGCAATTTTGAAAGTAACAACTTTATAAGAACTTCGTGGGAATTCGTGTTGCACATAGTTCATCAAATCACACAGGTATACACCGATTACAATCTGGGGAAGTCAGAAACACATTTTGCTGTGAAATATTAGAATACCCCAATGTGGGGCGTTGGAAGAGGAGAGGGGATTTACTCCTTGCTCTGAAGCACACAGCTTTGGCCAGAGAACAGATGACCCATCTGTTACAGGGCTGCTGCCTATCACAAATATTGGAGCATTATTAGGGGGTTGTTAGCAGATCCACTGGGACAGGACATGCCATTGAAATGTGGCCATTTTCTCTTGCTACGGAATATTTCCTCAAGATGTAACCACAGTTTTATTCTTGATATCATGGATCCATAGATTTTAAGGCCAGATCATCTAGTCTGCGTGCCTGAATATAACAAGCCATTAAATTCCACCCAGTTGCCCCTGTACTGAGCCCAATAACTTGTGTCTGGCTAACACGTATCTTCCAGAAAGGCACCTAGTCTGGCTGTGAAGACACAAAGAGATAGAGAATCCGTGACCTCCACTGGTTTGTTCCAGAGGTTATATCACCCTCATCGTAACACTTTGTGTCTAATTTCTTATTTCCATGGGTCTGGATTCAGGTTCCAGCCCCTGGGTTCTTGCCATGTTCTCCCGTGTGACACCACTGCGCCCTTCACGCCGCCACACCAGTTCTGGCCCCACTCCGCCCTTCGCACCCCCGCACCAGTTCTGGCCCCGCTCCGCCCTTCGCACCCCCGCACCAGTTCTGGCCCCGCTCCGCCCTTCGCACCCCCGCACCAGTTCTGGCCCCGCTTTTGGCACCGCCCCACCAGTTCTGGCCCTGCTCCACCCTTGGCGCCGCCCCACCAGTTCTGGCCCTGCTCCACCCTTGGCGCCGCCCCACCAGTTCTGGCCTGGCCACATTCTCTTGTGACCTCGCTGTGTCCCGCTCCGAGGACGCTGTCCCATGGGCTCCCATGACCCCATCTCCTCCCCAACAGCCTCATGCCCAGGGCAGACTCCACATCACTGCAGGGGGCCCTTACCCAGCCTCACCCGGAGGGGGGGGGGGAGAACGACCGGGCACGAGCGTCACTGGGGCTCAGGGCCCTCCCCTCAGAACAGTCAGGATAAGCCAAGTCCAACCTGCCTGCCCTCAGCCAATATGGCGGCGACACGGCTACACCACCCCGCTGGGTCCCTCTCTTCCTCTCTATTGGTTATCTAGTAGGGGCTCAGTCAGCAAGACGCGCTGTGAGTGGCCAGAAATTCCGCGGTTGCTAAGGCGACCAACCGACCTGTCATTGGTAGAGCCCATCCTTATGGGCAGGCTTTGACCCATTCGTGTATGGTGATTGGTCAGTGTGACCGGAGAGGCGGGACGAGAAACCTCCGCGGCGGCGGCGGCTAGGCGGCTAAAGAACGGCGGGGATAATAGACTGCTCTGATTGGCGAGACTGCCACGGAGCGGGTGGGCCCGGATGCGGGCGGCGCGTGCGATTCGGCGAAGGCCGCGTGGGGGCGGGGCCGGGCCCGAGGTTTGTTGTGAGGGTGAGGGCCCGGTTGTCAGGCAGGGGCCAATCAGGGTGGGGGATGGGAGCCGCTGGGGGGTCGGGGCTGGAAGGCGGAGCGGGTCGAGGAGCCGCTGCAGGTAGGAGGGGGCGGGAGTGGAGTCGGGTCCATTCCCCGCGCTCCGGCTGCCGGGGGTGTGAACTGAGCCAGTCGCAGGAGGGGCAGGGGGTCAGAGGGTCAGCCTACGGTCCCCACGGTCTCGGCGGTTCTGGTCGGGCCGGTGCCGGGCGAGGTGTTTGTGGGGGAAGGGAACTCGTTCTGCTCCCCGGGGGAGCAGTGCGGGGAACCGCCTCCGACAGCGAGGGGCGTGTGTTCGCCGCCCCCTGGTGGGCGGGGGTGTATCCAGAGGCTGGTTCCCGCAGTCAGAAGAACGAGGGGGAGGGAGCCGGGCTATGGGACCCCCAGGTGCCCAGGCCCCGCAAGGGGATCCGTGCGGAGCTACTGGGGGGAAGCGGTAAATGTGGCTCCTCCCCCAGTGAGGGGTTTGGGGGCTGCTTGTCGCAGGGAGTCAGCAGGAGGAGGGAGATTCTTAGCACGCCTGCCCTCCCCGGCACGCTTGGCCGAGGGGAGGCTTGTCAACATGCTCTCCCATGAGCCCCACCAGAGAGGAGCGGGCAGGCGGTAGATACTAGGGTGAGGATGCTGCTCTGCCGCAAGGGTCATACGTTAGCAATGGCCAGGAAAAGGTGCCACCTTCGTTCTGTTTCTGCACGGGGCTTGAGTGGCAACTCAGGGGTTTGAAACTCAGCAGTGGCTTCCTAATAAAGGTGGAGTAGAACTTGACTCAGTGTGTTTGAGGAAGCTTTTGGGTGACCTATTAAGATAAGTGGTTGCCTAGTAAGCTTCTTCCCTTGTGCTAATTACACTGATTTGTAAATATCTGCAGGACCTAGCCATTGAACTATTCTCATTATTTTAATAGTACTAATTAGTGTTTGGATAACCCTGATTAGGCCTGTGATAATCTTATTGAACTGAGCCTTGTCTTGCTTTTGTTGTTGAAAGCCGAGAGATGGGAAGCAGTCATATAGGCAACCATTCCATACCCTTTAGCCTGCTCTAGACCAGGCTTTGATGACTTTCCTCACCAATAATAATTAAATAATTATTATTTGTATTGTCATAGCAGGGCTTCATTGTGCTAGGTGCTGTGACAAGCAGAACAAATAGATGAATTCAAAAATTTTATTAAGATGATGTTTAAAACAAGTGAATGGTACAGAGTTTAAGCGTAGAAGTTTCTGGTTATCAGGGAACAACATACAGGTTTTCAAAGGGTGCGAAGTTCGATTTAAGACTGGATGGCATAAGGAATACATAATCTGCAATATCCCTGATTGGGGGTAAAAGGTTAACAGGTCAAAATACAGACATTGAGGTATGAGGGTATGTTGTTCATATTACGGCTATGTTCAGGTGTGGAGTATAATGAGTGGATACGATGACGAGGATGGGTTGACCCTCATGTGGTGAGATTAAACGTTTAGTGAATTTACAGTTCCAGTTCATATAGTCCAATGCAAAAAGTCCCTCGGTCCCTTTCTCGTACTCGATGCACGATGTCACTCTGGCTCACGGCTCCTGATACTGTCGGTGGCTGGCGATGTGCTTGGTGTAGATGTCCCTGGACCATCGGATGGTGTCTGAGGCCATGAGGCGCCGCATGAGCAGTGCGTAGTATCAACCGATCCCGCAGGTCCACAGCACACGCTCGTTGCAGGGGTTCCAGGCGCACAGGGGTCCTATGATCAGGGCATCCATCTGCACCTCATAGCCCTTCGCTCTGAGGGTGTCAGCCATGGGAGAGTACTTTTCCAGCTTATGAGCTTGGGCTTTGCGAAAGGCCAGGGTCTTATTCTATGCACTGAACTATGCACCTGCTGTCCTGACTTAGCAGTATCACAAGACAATGCCATAAACATTAAGATTCTTTTTTCCCCCCCCCCCCCTCCAGGCAAATATCGCAGTGATCTGGATCAAGACTAAATCAGAACTCAAGATCTGGCCTGTTGATTGGAGGAAACTGACCACTGTTCTGGATACAATTGAATAAGCATTTTGAAAGGAATTTCATTAGCCTGGATGTGTCTAAACAGATCAAACAGCAGAAACTGAGGCCTGGGGGGTTGAGCCCCATACAATTCAGCAAAGTGAACCTTTGTTGGAAGGAAAGGGGGCACTTTTTCAGTGGCCATCAGAAAAGAACTGAATAAGAAATGGCAGCTTCTGTTGCCACCAAGACGTCTTGGAAGCTGCGTGAGTGTCTTGCATAGTGTTCTCTTGTCCATCATTAGATTTCTCTGTTTGAAAATGGGGGAAGGGGAGGCCTCTTGTTCTGTCTTGTGGTATGAATGAAATTTTCCCCAAGGAACAGCCCCCTCCCTTTCTAATGTGACAAAGAGCACTCTTTTAAAATTCAGTGGACTGTTTGTGGATGGAGGGGGAGAGAGAGAACAGTGGAAAGGCATAGGGCATTCTCTGAACATCCAGCCGGAGTGACGTAAAGACATACCCCCTAGATCGATCTCTAGCTGTGTTCCTTTGGGATTTGCGATGATGATGATAGGGCGTCCTCTTTTCTGTCTTCAATTCCTGTTGTCTGAGGGGTTTTTGGTCATTGAATCTCTCTTTTTCTCTAAATTTCAGGGCTGTAACAACCTGCTAATTCTCTAATATAATGTAAGAACAGCTGGTGAACAGGTTGGAACTCTTATAAAGCCAAACCTGCCTTGGAGTGTTCCACTTGTTTAATGTCAGTATTCCTTTTGGATTGCTCTGTATTGCTGCCTCTACCATTGCTATAGGTACAGTAGGTTCTTGGATCACTGCAGGAAGGGTGGTGAGATCATGACAAGACCTGTATGTCCTCTTCTCTTGGTTATGTCTCTGGCTTCAGCATAAAAGATTCATGAGAGGTAGTAAGCTTCTATTTGTAAATGATCTTTTCTCCAAAGAAAAAGAGTGGCAAAACAGCTCCTAAATGTCAAAAAGAGAAACACAGAAAAATGCTTCTCCTGCTGATGTTGCAATTTTTTGTGAGGTGTCAGAGGATCAAAAGAACAAGTAGAAGTAGCTGATTATCCACAAATGTGAATTCTAGGTTGACTATTTGAGGCCCAGAACTGGATTAGTGAGAATGTTGCCTATCTGGGTTGCTGTATGTTTAATAGAACTGTCTTAATAGAAGTAACTGGTATATACGATCAAAGGCTATATAGCACCTTCCTTTACTGTATGCCTGGCATCAGTTGGTGCTTCTGTTCATATTTTCAGAAGGAGAAAAAATATTTTTCTTACTTCCCATCTGTTCCCCGCCTCCCCTCTCCGCTAAAAAAATAAAAATAAAAAAACTAAGTTCACAGATTCCTGGAAAAGACAGCACTTGGTCAGTTTCAAATCTCCATCCCATTTCATTCAGCAACAGTGCCTGTCCTGTTGATCTTTAATATCACTATGTCCTACTTCATTTTAGCTCCATCTTCAGAGTAGTAATCATTCAAGTGCTAGGAAAAAGGTATAGCCAGGATAATTAGGGGCTTAAAGGTTGCTGAGCCGATGTGTAGTATCTAATGAGAGAGCATTTTATGAAAGGGTTTGTGGACTTTGGGAAATCAGTACTTCAAAGAGTGAGGGTTCTGCTACCAGTGTTTTAATGTTGGCATAAAATTACAATCTGGCATTTATAATCAGAGGGTTGCATGCTTCAGCAATAACTCTCTAAACATTGTAAATAAATTATTAATAAAAGATAAAAGGAGGTGTTGCAAATATTCACATTTCACAACAACATTCAGCACTTGCACTATCCAATCTTAAATAGTCACTATTGGTCCCTTAATACCAAAGGAGGATTTATGTAACTAATATTGGATGTGACTTTGAATTTAATGTGTTGACACATGCTCTGGTTTAGTATTGTCATGTAGAATATTGGTCTTTCATTAAACTGCAAGTACATCCTCAGCAAATATCCCTTTCTCATTTAATTAATAACTTAATTACAGTTGTAACATGAAAGATGTTTCTCTAGCTAATGTGAAAGTTATGTGGTTTTGCTTTCTGTAAAGTACTTTGAGATCCTCAGATCAAAGAGTATGTCATTATTCCTGCCCTCTAAAGTCTTGGAATATTATTGGCACTTATTATAAATGAGCCGCTTCACGCCCAGTTATCAGAACGAAGGCTGGATTGGTTATTAGCTAGCATTTTTACAAATGTTTTGTAACCATTTCATATACAAATCTAGTGGTCTTTAAAAGACAAGAACTTTTTAGCTGTGATATTAAGGAATTGGTAAATGCATTTGGCAGAAACTTAACAATTTGGGTGCATTTTAAAGGGCCCCTTAATGTAAAACAAATGCCAATCTGGCTGTTTATAGTGGGACTTCTCCAGAGTCCACTGGGGTATTGAGGCTATCTTCTCCCCCAGCCTTTATGAAAAGCTACTTTAAAAAAAACCCACCTTTTTAATTCTACTTCCTTATTCAACCCTCTAAAGCATATTTGTGTCCATCCCTCCAATAGGGACATCTTTTGTCACTGCCCCCAAACTAACTGTATTGCTCTGCTTCACCTACATTACATGGTGAGAATATAGGCAAAGTCATAGAATCATAGAATATCAGGGTTGGAAGGGACCTCAGGAGGTCATCTAGTCCAACCCCCTGCTCAAAGCAGGACCAATTCTCTGCCAAAACTCAAGTAGAAGGGAGCTCCACCCTTTCCAGGTGCTGAGTCTTATTTTCTCTGCAAGATAGCACACTGTGCTACTGCGAACCTGCCAGTTTGACTCAGATAGGACAGTCTTAACTTTTACTACTGCCCAGAACAATATAAGGGAGCCTTTCTCTAAATGATCGGCAGCTGCTTTGTACCATGCCAACTTGTGAGACTGTTCATCTTGCCAGGAGAGTTCACACAGGTACAGATGATAAATTAGCTTCCGTAAGAGTGTGCTGGATGCAAGCAAATTCTCCTTTTCAAAGCTACTGAGTGACTATTAGTAAGATAAGATAGTCACTATGAAGCACATTGAGACTATAGTGGGATGATGAAGGTTGATTAGCACATGTCACCAAGTGTAGCAGAAAGGGCCAAGAGGGCTGCTGCAAACAAGATAAGTAAGTAGTGTGGCTTCTTATCTGAACTCTAAGTTACTGCAATTTGCCCAGTGAAAATTGGGAAGTCTTTCTGTAGAGTGAGGACTACTAGTCTTTCAGGAGAGGAATTGTGTATAGTAAAAATACTTGTTGTGACTATTTATTTGCTTTATCTTGTGCAGAAGAGATCACAGCTCACAGCAGCAATGTGTCCTCGCTGGTTCTGGGCAAAAGTTCAGGTCGGCTGCTGGCAACTGGTGGAGAGGATTGTCGGGTCAATATATGGTCGGTTAACAAGCCCAACTGCATCATAGTAAGAGTTGGCTGTTTTTTTTATTTGTCTGTGGGTAGGTTGGGGGAGGAGGCAATTGGCATAGTGAGAGCCAGAGAGAGTCTGGCAATGTCATAAATTCCCCAACTAGGTTTTACCAACCCCTCTCATCTGCTTTGGAGTGCTACAAAGCTATACTGGCAAACACACACAGTAAGCTAGCTTTGGTGGGCCACATGCAGTTCGAAAATGGCTTTGTCCCTTCAGCTCACGTGACTCTGAACCAGCTATAGCTCTCTTCCCATGCCCTGCTAAGGCCCGATTGAGTGACAGAGACCTCCAAAGATGACAAGGGTCTAAAACAGGGGTCGGCAACCTCTTGCACGCAGCTCGCCATAGTAAGCATCCTGGAGGGCTGGGCCAGTTTGTTTACCTGCCGCATCGGCAGGTTCAGTGGACTGCGGCTCCCACTGGCCACAGTTCGTCATCCCAGGCTAATGGGGGTGGCAGTAAATGGTGCGGGCGAGGGGATGTGCTGGCCGCGGCTTCCCCCCACCCCCATTGGCCTGGGACGGCGAACTGCAGCCAGTGGGAGCCACGGTCCGCTGAACCTGCCAATGCGGCAGGTAAACAAACTGGCCCAGCCTGCCAGGGTGCTTACCCTGGCGAGCCGCATGCCAGAGGTTGCCGACCCCTGGTCTAAAACGAGTGACATTTAAAAAAAAAAAAAAATGGAAATGATTAATTTCTTCAACATGTAAATTTTTCTATTATCCCATTATCTTGATTTATTAATTCATATTGGGGAGATCAGCAGCTGTGTGGGGAGCAGAGATAAATCTGGGTCCCTAGTAAGTGATATCCATTCAGTGAGGTGGTAGGAGCAGGAGAAGTTCACAGTTGGCTGAATGTATGGGGTGGGCAATAAGATGCCCTCTTTCTGTGTCCCTATAGTTTTTCTCATTTGCCCCCAAATTAAACTTGTAATTCTTAATTCTTTTGAGAAGTCTAGTGGCAGCTTAAAGACTAACATTTATTTGGGCATAAGCTTTTGTGGGTAAAAAACCCACTTCTTCAGCTGCATGTAATTTTCATTCCAGATGCAAGCATAAATCTGAAGAAGTAGGTTTTTTACCCAGGAAAGCTTCTGCCCAAATAAATCTGTTAGGCTTTAAAATGCCGCCGGGCTTCTCATTGTTTTTGTGGATACAGACTAACATGGCTACTCCTCTGATACCTAATTCTTTCATCCCTCTCCATTGTAGCCATTTCTTCTTTTTCCTCTACTCACCTTTTCTTCTTTATGCTTGTCCCCTCCGCCTCCAGTCTTCTCTCCAAAATGTTACCTATTTTATCGCTCTTCTACATCTGTCACTCTTCTGTTCTCCTTCCTCTTGATTTTCCACTTCAGCTTTTTTACCCCATCTTCTCATCCTCTACCGCCTCCCACCCAAGCAGTAACCCATAGCCTGGCTTGACTCAAAAAGGTTTTAAAAGGTACATTAGCACTGGTTCCTTCCTTGTCCTCCCACTGAAGACAGGCCTGGGCAGGTCCAAGGAGTTTCCCACTGAATGCTTGAAGTTCTTTGTGATCGGGGGGAAGCGTTTGGAGACAGCAGCATTCCTGCCGCTGCACAGTTCTTGGTTTTGTGTCTCATGTTCAGTGAGAGGGCAGACATTACTTCTCTCTGTAGAGCAGCTGAGTAGTGGCTGTGGGGTTGGATTGGGGGAAAATTATATCACTAGCTCATAGCACATCAGGGCTACTGAGTGCAGGATGACTAGAGTCTTGTTTCCAGTGAAGTAGGTACAAAATCCTATTAAGTAACTGATTGGAACTGTCTCTCAAAACAAGGGCAATCCAGCATGTCTGACTACCTTTAACATCAGCCCTAGCATTTGCTCAGACGATACATATTGGGCTTGCTGGTATTTGCAGCATGCACCTATTACAGGGTTGCGAACTATTAAAGGCTTAGTTTTATGATAGGTTTTTTTACAGATTAATATTCAAGGTGATGAGGTTTGCACGCTGGAATTGGGGCACATCCTAGGCTCCCAGTTGCATCATGCCTACGGCTGACCAATATTTGACTCTGCATAAAACTGTGTCCGGATATTGTGCTGATTTGGCCATATGCTGGGCAGGGAGAAGCTGTGTGCAGCACGTTCAAATGCACTATAATAAGAGTAAAGCTACCACAATAATATGAAATGATGTTAAGTACATGCCAATTATAAAGGCGGCTAGCATTCATCTGTGCTGCATCCTGCTTTGATGTTTGATTTGGATGTAGGGAAGGTGGGCTAGAGACAATTAGTGTGATAGGAGAGTTAAGTTGAGAAAGATGGAAAAAGAAAGTTTTCACTTCATTTCAGACACACACACACCCCAATCACTTGAACTGGCATCTCTCAGGAAATGTGAAGAGGACTAAGTAGATACAAGAAATCTCTACCCCTTATTGGCAGTGCTGTTTCCTTCCCATAGGCTTTTGCAATGTCTCTGGAGGATCTGCATAGTGATGGCAGAGCAGTGTGAAACCAGAGCACTGGTTTCAGTGTAGTCAGCAGGGGCATAAGATTCAGCATCTCTTCACCCCTCAATCGAGGGCAGAGAGAACTGCAGCGCTAGTTTTGGACTGCTGTCATGTTACCACCCAGGCTTCTAAACATTTGCCTGGGTTTTCCAGGGAAGAGAGAGAAGTCAGGACCTAGTATTTCTAGTCTTTTAAAAAACAAAACAAAACACGGGTTTTATTTGATGGGGGCAGGGGAATCGCTGTGATTTTACTGATTTATGGTGTATAAAGACATCCTCAACGGGATTTTTGGTTGCTTTGAAGTTCACCTCTAGTACTTGATTTGCTAGGACCCCCAGTACCCTCCTGTCTGGGGAGAGGGGAGGCAAGTGACATACAGCTTTGTGACCCCTGATTTGAGTCCGAGTTCTCTGTTGCGCACAAAACATTAACAGTTGCAATATTACAGAAAAACAATCCCAAGCAAAAACTGCAGAAAGATCCAGGTGGGTTTTAACTTGTCACTCCCTGGTGTTACCTTAATAAATGTAAAGGGTGGAGAAAGCTGGATTGAATTATTCAAGGGAGCCATTCTAAGGATAAATAAAGGAGAGTTTGGAATAATAAACATCGCTTAGTGGTACTAAAATACCTATAACAGCACATTAATATGTGCATAATAATTAATTATTAATTTGATTATTGGAACAACTCCGTATTTTTGTATTACGTATTTTAGTTAAAATGCCCATGTCATAAATGGTTACCTATTGCACAATATCTATACAGTCAAGTTTTAGTGAGCACTTTCAGATCTTTGAGGATGAAAGGCACTGTATAATTGCTGCATGGTGCATCAAGCTAATGCTGCAGTACTGTTGTAGCCCTGTTGGTGTGGCAGCTGACGCTGGCTAGTAATGTGTACTTCCTTGCTTGTGAGAAGGCTTTCAGATAGTCCTGCTTACGCTATAAGGACAGCTGTGGTTTTGTAACCAGTTCGTGACACTCATCTGACTCATTTACAACAAACCTGGTCTAGTTGTGTCTAAACAGCATATTTTTCACTGCATATGCATGTGCTGACCTAATTTGTACATCCACACCTACCGTTTGACTACCCGTGTTTGTATCGGCACGTTCTGAGAAAATCTGGGCAACTGTCTCATAGTACCTCAGCAAGAGAGAGTGCTTGGAGGATATGCACGCAACGTGACACCGGCAGTACTTGGCAAGGGCTAGGGGAGGCAATGCATCTTAGAGTGGTATACCAGACTGAGAACCGACGGGGGAGGACCAGCCAAATTGACTGTGCAGTTAGGAGGTCCTGTCTGTTGCAAAATAGTGTGCCAGACCAGTTACAGGATAATACCATGTGCCAGCATAGGACTTTTCAGAGTTGCACCTCCAATCTGCCAACTGCTATTGTTAACTTTCCTTGCAGAGTTTGACAGGCCATACGACACCGGTGGAGAGCGTGAGGATCAATACAAATGAAGAGCTCATTGTTGCAGGGTCCCAGTCAGGGTCCATTCGAGTTTGGGACCTGGAAGCTGCCAAAAGTAGGTTTCCATTCTTCTTTGCATCTTCCATTTAAGTCAGCAGTGGTGCTTCATGTGTGAGCACAGCAGAGTGGTACAAACTTGTGGGAAATCTCTGTGCCACATATCCCCACTGACTTGGAGAGGTCCTGACTAGGAAGGTCAAAAATCTGGATGGGCCCTTATCAACAGATAGTGTTTTCTTCAGCTCAAAACCAGTGGTGGTGTTAGAATGCTTTGGAGTGATGTTCTACTGAAGCTGCATAATGCAGGTATGAATTTGACCAGTTATAAGTGTACACACAGTGTTTGTGTGAATGTACATAGTCTCACGTTGAGCCAGATTGAAGAGGCTGGAGGTTTGGGCCTATGCATTTCTGTCAAGTTCATGTACAAGTCATCGTTGTCAAACACCTGCCAGGAATCTGCAATAGATGAAACATGATGCATTATTAGAGCACTGATGGTGAAAGTCATGCTCTTGAGTCTAGTTAATTGAGGGCCCATTTTCTAAATAAAAAGTTAAGATTATAACTAATGAAGTGTCACTTGAACTTCTCAGCCAAGAAATGTAATTTTCCTGTTTCCCCTCTGTGTATCTTCTTGTGGCTCGCATTAACGTTTGCGAACTGCATTGCAGTGTAAAGCAGGCTCCCTGGAACAGTCCATTTAGTGCAGTTTCTTTGTTTAGCTGACGTAGCCTCAAAAGCATTTTTATGAAGTGACGTACATGTCAGAATCCAGAGGAACTGCCCCTGCATTCCTCCGCCCCGGTGCACCATGGTGCCCACTCTGGGCTCCCAGCTCCTCAGATGTCGCTTCTCTTGGGCAAAGACCCATGTGTTTCTCCACTCCTGACTGGGGGTTTTCCGGGTTGTACAGTTCCCTGCCTATTCTATGATATGCCCAGAAAACTAGACTGTCCAAGCAGGCCAACGTTTCCGCTTTGCTGTTTTGCTGAAGGCTATGAACAGTTTTCATTGCTAGCAGTTACAAGATACCAGCCTTTTCCAGACCAGCCCACTTATTCTTAAGATGAAAGCATTAGAGAAAACATATTAAAAACAACAAAAGAACCTGCATGCTAATAGATGCCAGACATCACCCCCAGCTTTAGTAAGGGTTCTGGGAGGAGTCGGTCCCTCAAACCCCACCGAGGAGTGGTTCTGTGTGAATAAACTTAGATACCTTAGCTTGAAACTAGCACACCTGTGAATAGATCAATCTTCCCTTTTATACAGCTTGGGCCTTTGATCTTGAGACTCCTGGAACAGATAATCAGCAGACAATGGTCCCCTCCTCAGGACACCACTTCAGAAGGCTGGGCGTTTGCATAAACAGAGATGGGGAATTTGTATTCGACTCCACAGGCAAACTGTCTGTCCCAAAAGTCCATTCTTGTCTGGCACATTGTTTAGTGTAATCCAAGGGTGGCCAAACTGCAGCTCATGAACCACATGTGGCTCTTCTGCAGTTGAAGTGTGTCTCGCTGAGTCTCCCACGCCCCCCATTCTCTGTCTACCAGAGTGGGAGAGGGAGCTCAGGGCTTCTGCCTTGCCGTGGGGTGGTGGGGCTACGGGCTTCTGCTAGAGACAGCTGGTGAGTGCCGAGAGTGGGGGTCCAGAATTTAAAGGTTTGCCCCCTCCCCCCCCCCCAAGAGCTTGAGTCACACCCCTCTCTTACCCTCAGCGTCTCCTTCCTGCAACTCTCAGGTGTAAGCTCCTTGTGGTGAGGCAACGGCAAACAGCTGGGAGCTGCCAGGAGTTGCCACTGCTTTAGTTCCACAGGAAGAGACATCAGCAAAAGCAGTGGCTCTTCCTGCAGTTCCCCGCTGCTGCCTGTCCCCACAGCCACAGCTCCCAGCTTGACAGCTCCAGCAACTGCTGTGCAGCGAGGGGGCCCAGCAGCACTCTGTGACTGAGCGCGATCATCAAACCCTGGCAAAAAATGGCGGAGAGGCACACGACTCCACATACCCCTCTCCAAACATCACTTGCCGGGGCTCAGGGCTTCAGCTGCAATGGGGCTGAAGCCCTGAGCCCTGGCAGGTGCACCCTGGCTCTCAAACTTCTAAAGATTGTCATATGTGACTTGGAGTGCCAGTAAGTTTGGCCACCCCAGTATAGTCCTCTGAAGTTCATAATCATTCCATGTCCCGCGTAGATAGAGATTACATGCAGTCCCGGCCCACAATAATACACAAACCATTTCTTTAATACGATTCCCCCACCCATGCTTAAACTTGATTCAATAAGGTCTCCAAAAGATATTTGGAGAAATTGCCATATCTGTCACAGTACATAGATGAATAAGCCGTGTACAGAATGGCCGGTATACAATAGCAGTATGTGTTTAATGGTAGGAAGCAGCATGGCTCGACTTGTGGATTGTCTGTGGGAAAATTAGTGCTGACTAATGGGTTTTTCCTCCCTCTCTGTGCTACTTATCTCTTTCCAGTTCTTCGTACGTTAATGGGCCACAAAGCAAATATCTGCAGCCTTGATTTCCATCCTTTTGGAAGCTTTGTAGCTTCGGGGTCCCTGGACACTAACGTCAAGGTGAGGCCAGTCTTTTCTGGAAGTACTCTCTGTATCCCCTGTGCATTGTCGGAGTGCCAGGATTGTTTTGGCAGTATAAAAGATTGTCATGTTGGAGGTTTGTAAAGTATCAGTTGCATGTGTATACGGAGGTGTGAAATTTCCACTTGTATTCTTATAGCTGAAATTTATCCTAATAATAGGAGTCTGGTTCATTTCTTAGTTTTTATGGTTTATTTCTCAAGCCTCTTGATGTTAGATGCCAAATTAAATCTGATGTAAGCAAGTGTGATTACATTGAAATCAGTGGAGCTACACTTGCTTATAGCAGGTCTGCATTTGGCTGTAAGTATTTAGCTTTCATGGTATGAAATGTCTTGCCAGCAGTCTCTCTCACTGAACACTTAAAGTTGCATCTTGATTCTATGCCATTCCTACCTGGGCAGGCGGACGGAGGGGTAAAGGAATATACCTTGCATGGGCTTGTGTTTTAGCAACCCCTTTAGCTGCTGGGTACCTGTCCCGTAACCGTTCTACAGTGTTTATAGGCTCTGTAGTAGGGAGACCTGTCATTCTGTTATGACTTTCAGGGTCCTTCATAGCTGTGGTTCTAAGCACGTTTTTTGTTTCTCTTTCCTGTAGCTCTGGGATGTAAGAAGAAAAGGCTGTGTCTTCAGGTACAAGGTAAGGGGTGCTTCGCTATCATTTGGGGGAGGGGGAGAGGAGATTCTCTCTGATTTATTCAGGAATCAAGACAGGATCACCTAGAATTAATTTATTAATCCGTTGGTATTGGAAATTGGACTGATGTGACTTGTGAGTCCATGCAATGATAATAAATGGCCTGACCACATGTACAGAGCCTGATTGAATAGAGAAGCTACAAGAAATGGTTAGCAGAAAAGTAAATGTACTATCTGCTGTCGATGTCAGTGGTGCTTCCAGATTATTCCATGAGTGAGTGTGCAGTGGAGTGATGCATTCTTATACATAGTAAACTGATGTGTTGCCCTTCTGCTGGAGACTGTTGAATTCTTTGTGTTCTGCAGGGTGTGACCGGGGTCCCAGGGAGCCACACCGGAGTTACTCAATTAGGGTGAACTGCAAAGAATGGGGCAAACAAATCCCCAAAGCTGGGGGATATTCCAATACTTAGATTTATCAAACCAACACGGAACAGCTTCTATAATACCTAACTGGTTAGCCAGAATCCAATAACCGTTCCCTTAAAGCCACCCAGCCTTAGGCCTCCACCCGGACACCCACGTCAAATATGCTGTGGATTACTGAAAATCTTATTCATCATATAAGAAAGTTCTACCAATCCCAAAGGATTGGACACATTACTTCTCAAGTTATTGAATATTCCAGATCTTACCCAAATACACGCATACAGCCAATTCTTATTAACTAAACTCAAATTTATTAAAAAAGAAAAGAGTATTGGTTAAAAGATCAGTATACATACAGACATGAGTACAGTTCTGCGATCAGATTCATAGTAGAGATGGTGAGCTTTGTAGCTGCAAAGAGTTCTTTCAGAATTGGTTCATGGGTTATAGTCCAATGTTCATATTCAGGGTGAATCCAGGTTAGGGCTGGAGATATCAGCCTTTTGGCTTAAGATTCCCCTGCATGAAGCATTAAGCAGGTCTGAGATAAAAAGAATCGGGACCCCAAACATTGTTATACAGTTCCAGGTCTTCCTTGACAGTTTGGAGTTCTTAGGCAAACAATAGGCAATTGTGGATACTTTGAAATAGATTTATTTCCGAAGCATCACCGGTAATTAGTTATATGGTTTAACATAAGGCGGTTGCCTGTTTTTCCACCATTCGCAGATGATTTGCTATACAGACGCTCCGCGGGTTATGCAAACCCGACTTACGCAAATCCGCAAGCACTTTTTTGGGAAATGGGTATATGTTCCCGATTTACACAAAATTTGACTTACGGAAGGCATTCTGGAACGGAATGCTTGCATAAGTTGGGGGGCGTCTGTACATTTCAAAGAGAGATGAATACAGCGATATTACTATGTGTCAGGGCTGATTCCCCACTCTGGTACTTCGAGTGCAGAAGGTGGGGGCCCACAAGGATTCTAAAAATTAATACTGGCCATTCCAGGCTTGTATTAAACTCCCAAGGTTACAGCTTTTTTCTGACCTTGGCTTGGTAAACGCTGCCGCCACCCCAGATGCAAATAAAACCTTGGAACCCAAGAAGGCGCACTTGGGAATTCCTCCCTGTGGGGACCCTCAAGCCCTTTCACTCCCTCTCCAGGGAAGAGCTGAGAAAGAAAACAAAGGAAATCAGCTGTTGCCACCAGCTGATGAAACAACTTACGCACAGACCTCTTAGGACACAACAAATCCCAATCTTTTCTTTAAAAAGAAAATATATCTGGAATTTAGGCTATTGCTAGATTTAAAAAGAGCAAATATCATAATTAAGCCCCCAAAATAGTTTTCTTGACGTCCAGCTTAATGGTTACCAACAAAACAGAAGCATTTGGGGGTTAGCACAGAGGAGTCCACAAGCCTTACACAAATAAAAGAAAAACCTCATAGTGACTTTCTATACATTTCCTGATCTACTTACATAGCTGCGGTTTCAAACAAAGTCGTTCTAGGTATGATCTGGTGATTTTTCATACCTGGGTCACAGCTTTTTACAGCATAGTTTTAGCTCCATCTCTGCTCTCTCTGGAGAACAACAGACAGACAAACGGAAAGTTTTTTCCCAATTTTAAAAGTTCTAGCCCTCCCATTAGCTCTTTTGGTCAGGTACCCACCCTCTTCCTTTTACTTATGCATGCAGTCAGACTTTTTAACTCTTTACAGGTAAAGCAAATAGAGAACAGCCACCGAGAGGGATTTTATAGTTAACTAGCTGGCTGGGTGTCCATAAACAGAAGCTACCTCCCCCACCCCACACACATGCTTCATTTATCACACTATGTTTATAGTTCATTTAAACATTAACATGTCCTTTTGATCTCTGAATCAATAGCTATAGTTACAGACAGTAACTGTCTGTCTATCTGGCTAACATCTGACAAGATATAAATATACACATACAATTAGTATCACCTCCAGGTTTACATTTCAAAGTTCTAGCCTATCTAACATGGAATGGCCCTAATTACCATTCACGTACTTTTTCTGACATGTCTCTAAAGGTTGAGGCTGGGTCATTTATCCTTCAGGATGCTTAACCCTTTCTGGCCATGTGTCAATCTTTGTATAAGATTTGTTGCAATTATATAACAGTGGTAGCAACCATGATTTGCATGGTCATATTCTAATTAGCTAAAATCACACAGGGACCCTCCATGTGAGCTATGGAGTCTTTCAAACTGTAATAAATATTCTTCTTCGAGTGATTGCTCATATCCATTCCAGTTAGGTGTGCGCGCGCCGCATGCACGTTCGTCGGAAGATTTTTACCCTAGCAACACTCGGTGGGTCGGCAGGGCGCCCCCTGGAGTGGCGCCGCTATGGTGCCGGATATATACCCCTGCCGACCCAGCCGCCCTTCAGTTCCTTCTTACCGCCCGTGTCGGTCGTTGGAACAGTGGAGCGCAGCTTAGCTGACCTCCGCTTCCCTAGCTACTCGTAGTTCTTGTGTA
>NC_133787.1:6016295-6105373 GCF_003597395.2 Chelonoidis abingdonii | reverse complement strand
AACTGATGGGCGGCTGGGTCGGCAGGGGTATATATCCAGCACCATAGCGGCGCCACTCCAGGGGGCGCCCTGCCGACCCACCGAGTGTTGCTGGGGTAAAAATCTTCCGACGAACGTGCACGCGGCGCGCGCACACCTAACTGGAATGGATATGAGCAACATATCTCAAAGAACAACAGTTACAAAGGTGAGTAACCGTCTTTTACTTGATTTCATTTTGTTACAAGCACAGTGTAAAATGGAAAAGGAAACTAGGATTTCCTCCTAAGCGCACAATGAAGGTGCAAAGCTATTGAAAGCTGTCTATGGTTGTTTTTTTTAGGGTCACACGCAAGCAGTTAGGTGTCTCCGATTTAGTCCTGATGGGAAGTGGTTAGCGTCTGCTTCAGATGATCACTCTGTAAAGGTATGGTATTCATTATCAAGAGCTTGGCAAGAGCCATTACTCCTTGGGCATGTGGAAGGGCAGGGGTACTGTTCATAGAATCATAGAATATTAGGGTTGGAAAAGACCTCAGGAGGTCATCTAGTTCAGTCCCCTGCTCAAAGCAGGTCCAACACCAGCTAAATCATCCCAGCCAGGACTTTGTCAAGCCTGACCTTAAAAACCTCTAAGGATAGAGATGCCACCATCTCCCTAGGGAACCCATTCCAGTGCTTCACCACCCTCCTAGTGAAATGGCGTTTCCTAATATCCAACCTAAACGTCCTCCACTGCAACTTGAGACCATTGCTCCTTGTTCTGTCATCTGCCACCATTGAGAACTGCCGAGCTCCATCCTCTTTGGAACCCCACTTCAGGTAGTTGAAGGCTGCTATCAAATCCCTTCTCACTCTTCTCTTCTGCAGACTGCTGTTCTTTAATTTGCATTGCCAGTTCTCTCCCCCACCCACTCCAGCTCACTTTGCAGTGATGCGAGCCCCTTAGCTTCATAGGGTCAGTCTCTATGCAGGGACAATTGTCCAACAGTTCAAAACAGCCAGAAATGAGATGTGGCTAAGTGAAATATAATTCCTTACTGTCCAACAGGCAAGGCGGTGTCCTTCATCAAAAGGTTGAGGGTACGTTGACTGCAAGGTGAGTTGAACCTGAGGCTGAAAATGAAAGCTCAGCCAGTTGGGTGGTTAAGCACGTGCACTCTCCAAAGAGCTGTCAGGGACACAACTCCAACTTGCTGAATGCAGAGAGAGAGAATTCAGCGAAGTATCTGTTCTAGCAGCAACTCTTCTATTTCTTCTGCTGTGGTATGGAGGGCTCTGGGCAAGAAGCTGGCTTCATTTTCAACCTCAGTTCAAATGAGCTGGTCAGTCATTGCACCCAGGATTTATAAGTGAAGACCAGATGATGTGAAAAGTTTATGCCTGCAGGTAGAATAACATAACACATCATACCTTTAAAAAAAATCGTATTTTAGCTACTGATACCTCCTCTAGCACCGCTGTATTTTCTTGCCAGTTTCCAACAGTGATAGAGGTTCTTTGACAAATCTCCAAATAAAAACAAAACTGGAAATAACCCTCATGGCCCTGGTGATTACCTGCCAGAGGCAGGCTTATGGGCTAGCAGATTTCTAGTGGAGAACAATCCAGGGTAGACAAATCCTCTCTAGAGCCTGACTGTTCTTTCCTTCTTCCAGCTGTGGGATCTGGCGGCTGGGAAGATTATGTTCGAGTTTACAGGACATACAGGCCCAGTAAACGTTGTTGAGTTCCATCCCAATGAATACCTCTTGGCGTCCGGCAGCGCTGACAGGTACATGCAGGGAAAGAAAAAGCAGGAAGTTTATTCATCAGCTCCTGTATTGGTCTCCACCCTCCTGGGAACATTGCTGTTCATGTAGGGGGTGTGACATTCCCACCACTGGAGGAGCTGGACAGTTGCACTGCAGATTGCAGCTGTGCTATGATGCCGTGCAGATCCTACCATGTTCTCCCACAGTCTAGTAGCCACTTCTGTCATACTAGGAATCAACGAGCTAGACTTCTGAGTCGCACGCTAATGCAGCCACAGCAGGTAGCCTTTCCCCACTGAGTCATCCATGGCTTTGGGTCAGTGCTAGATACTTATGGAGCCAATAAGCATATCCCTTTGCATCGGTGGCTGGATCCGAATTCTGCTCTAGCGTTACCTGCAGTTGGGTTCATCATTAGCAATAAACTGCGGTAGAAAATACTGTCACATACTATTACAACGGTCTGGGTCGGTGGCTTGCTAGAATACAGCAGACTTCCAAGGAGATGTACAGTTATTCTTTCCTTTCATTCTTTGTGCTTACAGGACGGTCAGATTCTGGGACTTGGAGAAGTTTCAAGTGGTGAGCTGCATTGAAGAAGAGGCCACTCCCGTCAGGTGCGTTATACTTGCGCCATAGTATGTTAGGTAGCGACCTAGCATGAGGATTCGGTCTGGTTAAAGGGCCGAGTTCTCACTAATGGGACACTTTGCTAAGGAAAGTTCATGCTGCTGAGGTTGAAGCTCTAAGGAAGTTATGACACTTGTCCACGGTGTTCTGGTGAAGTCAAGCGTTCAGCCCCGGTGTCTTTCAAAGACTAGATGAGTTAGTAAAGTCTTGGATGAATCTTGGTCTCTTTCCTTTTCCAGGTGTGTTCTTTTCAACCCAGATGGCTGCTGCTTGTATAGCGGCTACCAGGATTCGCTGCGTGTGTATGGCTGGGAGCCTGAGCGCTGCTTTGATGTGGTCTTGGTGACCTGGGGAAAAGTGGCTGACTTATCGATCTGCAACAACCAGCTGGTGAGTTCCCCTTCATGAAATGGAGAGAAGAGTCTCAGAAATACTGAATAAAAATCCCTGGGCTGCTTACTGGGCCTCTGACTTCTACAGACTGGCCATGTTCGACTGTCATAGCTTATAGCTGGCGATGGTCAGTCTTAACACTTGCCCAGTGCTCCTCAGCAGATGGCAGAATGACGGATAAATGTGGGGTAGCATTCATTTCTCCTCGGATCATTGCTTGTGTAGTTCCACATACTGCTCCCTCTCTGGCTTTCTGAGGAACAAATGGGTGGTAGTTGGGGCTCTAGTCCCTTTTGCACCCTGGAGCTCGGATATTTGATACCATGAGCATGTGGCCCAATGGAGGGTGTTAGCTGACAAGGTTTGAGCTCCAGTGCCAAGAGCATGACTGTATGCAGACAACCATCATGAAGAAACACTTCGGAGTAGTGGCTTGTCTATCCCATCTGACAGGTAGAGCGAGAATAAGAAGGTGAGGTGACATGACAAACTCCAAGTCTCACAGTGACATACTGGCAGAGCCATGAATTGGACCTAGGTTTCCTGAGTTCCACTCCCATTCACTAGCCCCACTGCCAAGCTGCTTCTCTCTTTCACTAGTGCAGCCATTTGGCATATACACAGTGTCCTTTTTCCGTTTGTTTTATCCAGTATCTGATCTGTTAATTGATGCCCTGTGACACATTCTCAGTAACTTTCCCTGGTAGATTCTTCCATACCATGCTTACACTCCCAGTTGCTAAAGGCCCTTCTGGTCACTATTTTGGGATAACACCACAGAGAAGCCATTCAAAACAAGTTATGTAACTGATTTAAAGGAGAAGAAACCCTAAGTCCAGTCCATGGGACCTTGGCTTAGAGGGGCTACTATGCTGGACTCCTAACAAGTTGCCTTACTCTTGTTCTCGGCAGATAGGGGTTTCCGTCTCTCAGAGTACAGTCTCTTCGTTCGTTGTGGACCTCAGCAGAGTCACAAAGTCTGGTTCTGGCCTTCATGGACCAATCAAAGATGATAGGCCTCTGGCTCAGCCCACCCCCACAGGATCCTCCCTTCGACGCATCTATGACAGGCCATCAACTACCTGTAGCAAGCCCCAAAGGTATGGAAGAATCTGATGGAGCTTCACAGTTCTAAATGCTTTGTTGTAAAGAGCAGAGAACTTAGTGCTTTTTCTCTCAAACATACCCTGCCAGTCTGCTTCTGACTGGGTCTTTCTTATTGGCAGAGTGAAGCACAATTCGGAGAGCGAGAGGCGCAGTCCCAGCAGTGAAGATGACCGGGATGAGAAGGAATCAAAGGCTGAGATCCAGAATCCAGAGGATTACAAGGAGATCTTCCAGCCCAAGAATTCCATCAGTTAGTACAAGATTCTGTTTTGGTTTTCGGGTGGTAGCAAGGTCAGGGTTTGGGAGCTTGAGAATTAATCAGCTCTAGAGGGAAGGAGTGATCTTTGGCTAATTGGCACAGCCTGTGACTATTTGGAGTTCAGAAAACCTCTATTTGAAATTCTTTAACACGGGACTCTGAACCAAGGGCTACATTGGCAACTTTCTAGAAGGCTGTATCTAACTAGCATATGGGGAAGCAAATTGCAGCCTCTCATTTGCAATACAGAGGTATGGCTCAGAAGCCGACTGCTCCATCTTGAGCAGGATGCCTTTCTGGTCAGATCAAGACAGAGCACTGGAATGTGAGATATCTCTTAGAATTATGGCATTAGGCACAGTACCACACAAACCCCATAGTTTCCAAGGCCGCCCATTTAAGGTGAGTAGGTTAAGCGTCTACTCCAAAGCCCAGCTTTGACCATGTAGAAGGCCAGTAACAGGTTAAAATTATATAAGATGTCTAAGATAGTAATAATAGTTATATTAACTTCCTTACTGGTGTAATTAATAATCTCTTATCTTTTTATACGTCTTTCTGCTTCACTAATCTAATCGATTTGCCAGCATGTTGCCTGACTCTGCACTTTACTCCTTCTGAATTACGGGAACGTACTGGTCTGTTTTGCTCCTCACAGCCACAGTGGCTGCAAACCTTCAGTTGAAACCCAACAATAACAACATTTAAGCTCTAGAGGAGATAAGCCAGTCTGCAGTGTCAGTAACTGTCCTATCTGCTTAGTTGTTGTGAGTTACACCAGTCCCAAGGCTGCTCTTTGGTAATCTGTGACTTTGGCTTTCTTTTTTTCCCTTTTTTGTAGCTCGAACTCCACCACGAAAGAGTGAGCCCTTCCCAGCCCCTCCCGAGGATGGTGAGTTGGGACTGTCCATCTGAATGCTGGGTGAGGGTGGGATTGGAATCGGGGGGCAGGTGGCTGTTTCAACAGGATGCTCCTTGACCAGAAAGACACATGACCTGTACTCAGACACTTGAATCATGTCGAACCTCTGCTGAAAGCTTCTCCTGAAAGGGATAGTTTGTGACTTTTCCCTCTTCCTCTTCCTTCCCTTACTCCAGAGGCTGTCATCGTAAAGGAAGCAGCAAAGCCCAGCCAAGTTGTGGACATTCAGACCCCACTGCCAAACCAAGAAAATGTACGTACTGTGTGAGCCATTAGTATCTTTCAACACCCCATTCCCAGTGAATTCCAAGCACTGGAGATTCTGGCATGTTGCTAATCACGCCAGTTCCTCCAGTGCACGTCAGTGGAGACCAGTAAGGGGGAAAACTCTGATCTGGGCAGGGCCAGGTGTAGAGCTGGAGGCCAGATCAGATCCCTTTACAAGCAGATTTTGACTCTGCTACTTTAATTCTGTTTCCACAGTTCTAGTCGTGTCTCTGACTCCTCAAAACCCCAATGTGCTCTGAAGAGAAACAGCTGTCAAATTTCTCGGGCTTCTTAGACCGTGGCTGCTTTGTATCTGAAGATTAATTGAGCTCCACGGGATGGGGCCTCTTCACTCACAGTCAGGCAGCCCTAATGCCTTTCAGTGGAGTATCTCTATGCTCTTCACAATCGTTAATTAAGCCTCACAACACGCCTCAGAGTCTCTCTGTCTCTCTCAGCCATGCCAGCAAACTTTAGATTGTTCCAGAAGAAAGTGGGTGAGGGAAGAGGCAGAACATTGCTGCTGTAACTTCTATTTCACTTTCTTCTGCAGCCTGACCTGGTTCAGAGGCCACCAATAGCCTCTTCAACGCCTGTGACCAGAGCAGAGCCATCAGTGATTCCTGCAGCCAGGAATGCGCCCATTGGGCTGAAGGCCTCCGACTTTCTGCCAGTAAGTAACTAGCTTGTTCTGAAGCAGGAGAGTTAAGCAGGTGGTTTGGGAGCAAGGGATAGCAGTGCTGTTGGCCTGGATTGGTTGTGCTCAGTTAGGAGGTAATATTGGTGCCATCTCTGACCACACATACTGCAGAGTTTGCTTATGTTCAGCCTTGGCTTAGACCACTAAAATAGAACACAGAGGAGACAAACCCTGTGAGACTGAGTTGGGATGTGGGGCACCTCTGCAGTGGGGCTCTTCATACTGAAAAATAATCACTGCTCCAGGGAAGATTCCATAAGCTCATGTTTCAGATCATTGAAGGAGGCCTCAGAGGGACACCACAGGTCTCGCTCTCCCTCTGCTCACATGTTATCACTCAAGGGACCCTCCCACCCCTCACTACTGACAAGCGATTGGTTGGTTATGATTGCCCAGGATCCCATGGTGCTAGCTGCTGTACAAATAAAGAACAAAAAGTCCCTGCACCTAGGAGCTTACAGTCCAAATAGAAGACAAGTGACAATGGATGGATCCTGAGACACAGGAGCTCAAGGAAACAGTGAGATAATACGGGTCGGCATGGTAGGCAGTGAGCAAGCACACAAGATGCCTAACATCTGTCAACCTTTTTTATACACATTATAGCAAGTGTCTCTAAATTATCTAAATCAGTGTGTCTCTAAATTATTTCATTTTCATCTTTGGCTCCTAAATCTGGGATTGCTCCTAGAATTTCCCAAGGGAAAAGTCCTTCCCTCCCCACTTCAGAGCAAGCCAAGGCACTCTTCTGATACCAAACCAGGAACATGATCAGATGAAAGGGAGCTTCCAGCTTGGCTTGGACAGAAGTCTAGTTAAGCCTCTAATGAAATCCACAGAGTGGTTTGGTGTGCATTGGGGTTTTTTGGTTTTTTTTAATTCGGGTTGGTTGAATATTTTGTGATTGAAAATTTTTTTTTATTGGAAATGGGGTTTGTTTGAAAACAAACTGACAGCAAAAATTTATGGGATTTTTTTTTCTTTTGTTTCCTTTCCAGCATTTTGTAACTGTTTTCTAAGGCTTGTGAGCTGGGAAACAGTCTAAAGAGGTGAGGGGGCAAAACCACCCACTGTTAATTTGTGAAAAGGCGTGAAAGAAAGACAGGTTTACCATGCTCTCTTCCTTTTTTTCCAATGCGGGGAGAAGGTGGGGCAAACACATTGAAAATTAAAACAAACGTTTTTCTGTTTGAAAGAAACAAACTGAAATATTTGACTATGAAACAGAATAAAAAAAATTATTTAAAAATGTTCACTTTGGACTTCCTGTGGGAAATCAATGTTTTCCAGCTGAAAATTTTCAATAAAGACTTTTTTCTTCTGAAAAAATCCACCAGAAAGACTCCCATTTCTCTCCCAGGTCTAGTTTTTACTAGCTGTGTTCAGTTTGTGTGTAAAACTCGCTGAGGAAAAAAAATCCAGACTTGAAGAATATGAATTCTTTACCATGTCCTTATGCTGCCAGAAAGGTCAGACTCAGTTACACTGAGATTCATTCTTGTGTAGCCCGTATTCCTACTGCCAAGGGAAGCAGGATTAGACCTAAGAAGGCTCCTCGCTCCTCTTTACCCACTTCCCACAGTCTCAGACCAGAGCATCTTGTTATGCTGTCACCAATCAGCTGGTGTTTTCTCTTTGTACCTACAGGCTGTGAAAAACCAAAGCCAGTGCGAGATAGTGGATGAGGAAGCCATGTCCCAGATCCGTAAGGGCCATGAGACCATGTGTGTGGTGCTCACCAGCCGCCACAAGAACCTGGACACAGTGCGAGCGATGTGGACCACTGGTGACATCAAGGCAAGGAAGTGGGATTTACTGGAGTTTAGGGACAGGTCAGACTTACTCCGTTGGGTGGAGGTAGGAGAGCAATTGGACAGGCCATCTCAGTTTGTGCAGAAATGGCTCTGAACCCCCGATTACAGGAAGATATGGTATCCAAGCATCAGTTCCTACCATTACACCTTGGTGTGCTGTTTTATTCTTTTTATATGATTCAAAAGAAATGCGGAATGAACTGTAGTGTGGCTGAGACTGGAACTAGAGAAGCTGTGAGCTTTTCTGTTTCCTACATAGGGACCCTTGTGTGAATCAGTGGGTGTATTGCTAAAAGGGTTAGGATGGCTAGTGGCAGGATGCACTTCTCTACTCTATTACCATGTCCCTGTGCCTGGTATTTAAAAAGTGATTCTCATAACAGTTACATGGGGTCTGTTAGTGTAAGCCTCACAGTAACTTTTCTCCACCTCCTTTCCACTTGTCTCAGACATCTGTGGACTCTGCTGTGGCCATCAATGATCTGTCTGTTATAGTGGACCTACTGAACATTGTCAACCAGAAGGCGTGAGTACTTTGCAGCTATTGCATCTGTGTAAGGATGTGTCCAGTAGGTACCTTCGATGTAATATGGTTGCTGTATCTGATATTGACTAGACATATCCAAACATCCACTCATCTCCTATGTTGGGCAAATGGCACCTCTGTACCCCACCAGTGTAAGAGCAAATGCATTTTAGTCACCTCTTTGAGCCTGCAACGCTAGTGATCAGGTCTTTGGCACTGGTTCTTGCAGTGTCTTCATTGTTAGCAGTTAAGATTTCCTCAGGAAAATGAATGTCTTGTAGAAAAACTTCAGCCAGTTCTTCAGGAATCCAACCAGAAATGACCAGAGCTGCTATTATGCCACTTTCCATCACAAGGTGGAGTGAGTGAACTCGGTCAGCAAAGCGCAGGCTGAAATGGCTGAGTTTTTAGGTCTGAATGCATTGTTTGTGTTGAATCAGACAGTCTCCTGAGGCTTGTCTCCAGTTCTCGTGGAGTGTGTTCTTTTCTTTCCAGGTCTCTCTGGAAACTGGATCTGTGTACTATAATCCTGCCTCAGATAGAGAAGCTCCTTCAAAGCAAATATGAAAGGTGAGGTGTCCAGGAAGCTGCCTCCTTAGAGGACAAGCAGGTGGATAGCAGCATTCTTAGATGAGTTTCACTGGGTATTAAATAGCTGATCAGTAAAGAAAATACCAGAAAACCATGTAGGATACAGTTCTGCATAGATACAGCATCTGGAAGAGGGGTGCAGTGGCTAAAGGTCAGGAGGAGCACAGGGAAACCAAGAAACTTGGGGGATAGGATTTGCTTGGGGTGGGAGTTGTTACCCACTACAAAAGGGACATTGGGAGCAGCAGATTGTTCTAGATATTTTGAATTGAAGGTAGCTATGCAGAGACAGGGATGAGGTTGAGGAAGAATAGATGGCTTCAAAAACTGAAGGGACCAAAGATTTGTATTTTTGTTTGGAATACTCCACCTGGAATTTATAACCACGGTTGGGAGAGGAGATAGTCGAAGGAATGAATTGGAGTTGAGCATGTAGGACACTGGTTGAAATGTTTAGTCACAGAACAGGAGCACTTGGATAAGTAGGAAGGGAACCAAGACAGCAAGGTGCTCCAGATACTATGGACCTGGACCAGGGAACCGGTCATGAGGCAGCCTTTGAGTCATCTTGAAGATTTTGTGTACTTCGTAGATGCACAGTAAAGAAATGCAGGATGTCCCTCAAGGAACGACTTCCGGCTTTTACTCGTCAGCCATGAGTATTAGTGGGTTTCATGGAGATTGAGTCCTGAGGCAGAACGTTTCTGTGCTTGAACAGAAGGTTGCTGAGCAGGGGTCAAATGTCAGAGTCTCTGAGGGTGTGAGCATAGTTTACCTCATCATTTGTCTGCTATTTAGGCCCAGCTGTTGCTCTCCTGTCTCCTTCCCTCTTATTAGCCTTTCTTCCCCGGGGGGGTCTTTCATACAGGCTGGGGAGGTTTGTTTGAGGACACCAACCTCAGGTCACTAAGTTGGTGAGTGAGCTGTAAGACACGTTCAACCAGGTGGTATAAGTATGGGAGTGAAAGTCAAGTGACATCTGACCTTCTATGTCTTTGTGTCAGTTACGTACAGACTGGCTGCACCTCCTTAAAGCTGATTCTCCAGAGATTCCTGCCACTGATCACCGACATCCTTGCTGCACCGCCGTCTGTTGGGGTGGACATCACAAGAGAAGAGCGGTAAGGCACCCTAGCCGCTCCCATACCACCTCCTGCCATACGAGCCCTTTCCTGATGAGCCGCTCCCATACCACCTCCTGCCATACGAGCCCTTTCCTGATGTCATGGCGTCCTGCTAATTTTTTTCCTTTGGGTGGTTAGGGTCTGGATGGACTCTCTCCCAGCCCCATCAGTCTTGCTTATGGAGTTAGAGGGATTGCTGCAAAGCTATACAGGGTATTCCTCCCCCTTCGCCTGCAACACTGTATGTGTAGCACCTGGTGTTAGGGGGTGAAGGACCATGCCTGAGAAGCAAATTCAGGCACTTGGGCTACTTTCTTCCCCCAACATGTGCAGTGTCCTGCTACTCCGGGAGCATCTGTAGAATACCAAACAGCCACTGTCCTTTAAGGCTGTATTCCTTAAGTGACAGCACACAGCTGGCTTCTGCCTGAAATTGGGTTTATAGCATTCCTCATTTAAAGTGCAGTTTTTCTTTGAAAAGTGGCTCTGTAGAAATGGCACCTCCTTACATCGCAGACCGTCTCCCTTGGCGGGAGGAAACCAGCAGAAAAAGAGCTCTTGGCTCATGGCATCGATAGAATTCCAGACATCTGCCCACACAAACCTATTGATATTTGAGTCTCTTCTAGCCTCAGAGAGGCAGGCGTTCCTCCTCCTCCCCATCACACATCAAAAAAAAAAAAATTAATGGAGAGATATATATATACACACCCATCTCCTAGAACTGGAAGGGACCTTGAAAGGTCATCGAGTCCAGCCCCCTGCCTTCACTAGCAGGACCAAGTACTGATTTTGCCCCAGATCCTTAAGTGGCCCCCTCAAGGACTGAGCTCACAACCCTGGGTTTAGCAGGCCAATGCTCAAACCACTGAGCTATCCCTCCCCCCAGGAACCCTACTGAGTGCTTGCCATGGATTCATGCCCTGTCCATCTTCTTCCTTTACAGGCTCCATAAGTGCAAACTGTGTTACAAGCAGCTGAAGAATATCAGCAATATCATAAAGAACAAGTCTGGACTGAGCGGCCGCCATGGCAGTGCCTTCCGTGAGCTTCATCTCCTCATGGCTGTCTTTGAGTGACAGCTGCCTCCTCCTCCACACACGCAAACACACAGGTTCACTTAGTTCCGTCTGTCTCACTCCGTGTCCATCCCTGTTCCCCAGAGCACCGCAGGGAACTGAGATCCCCACTGGCTAGCCAGCTGCCTGCCCCACCTCTGGTGCCTTAGGAGCTGGATTGAAACCCTGATTGTAGGTGTCTGTCCTACATGTGGGAGGGCCCTGGCTGGACGAGGACACTGCAGCAGAGCTCACACCTTTCTACAGTTCTTGTGTGGAGCAAACTGAAGTTCAGCTCTCCATAGAACTTTTACCCCGCTCTTTCTCTGCTAGACTGTCTCCCTGGAGTGGGCTCAGAATCTGTCTTCTCCCACTCCCATACTCATCATCAGCACACTTGCTACGTGACCACTCCAGCCACGGAGAGGCTGTGGATCAGACCAGCTGGAACACTTGAGTGTGGACCTGAAGGCCTGCTCTGTTTTTCCCTTCACAGTGAGATGAGCGATGGAATTCCTTTTCCAGGAGCTTCCCTCTTCTTGGGTATTGCCAGTGCAGCACTGCAGAAGAGCTAGCTCTAGGCAGAGTATCCCTTTCCTAGGGCATGGACATGGCTAGTGCTTTTCTACTGGCATCTGGAACCAGCCCCTTCCTTGGTGAATTGTTACAGAGGGTTTGAGCCAGGACATCTCTCGGCACTAGTCCTGCTGGTGTTGCACCTGACGTCTCAAGGCCCTGTTTCTAGTGGAGGCCGTCTTGCTGCCTGCCTGATAAGGGGGGTTCTTAAGATCCCTGTTGGTGGCTCTGGGCTGTGTAGCTTTAGTTATGTTAAAATCGAACTAGGAGTAGGTGGGGATGGGGCCTACATGATCTGTTTGTAAATGGGACTTAGCCAGGACTTGCCCTGTGTGTTTGCCTTTGGGGAGGGTTTTGAGCTGGGAGGATGAGAGGCAAATGGACACAGACCAACCTCTTGCTACACCCATTGGACTCTTAGAGATTTTTCAATAAATGACTGTCAGAAGTGTTGTCCATTCTTGCTTCTTTCCTGTAGGGAAGGAGGCTCCTGTGCTGAGGGCTCCCTCCCCACCATTCATACATTGGAGCCTGCTGTTCAGGAAATTAACTTATAATGAATTTTATTAAAAGATTTGTAACTTATTTGGAAAATCGTGTTAAACGTTTGAGTCTCTAAACACCCAAAGCCCTGCCCTGTCCTCTGTCCTGCTGGGAACGTTGTGGTGAAAGCAGGACTCGGCTTACTAACGTTTACAATGGGAACCATACTGCGTCTTGTCTCCCCTTTCTAGTGCTGCTGAACAGTGTCAGTTTGCATGTCAAGGCCAAGGCACAGCCCCTGAAGTTGGAGAGGGCACCAGCAAGCACCTAGTTCACATTTTACGGGACATCTTCACTGTCTTATTCTATCCTAGAAGTTTTAAAAGAAAACTCCATTCACAACTTGTCCTTGAATGGACCAGTTCCCATGTCTGACGTGGATCTCCGCCTTTTCCTGTGGAACAATTAAAGTCCCACCTTTAGGGTTTTGATGAGGAACTTTGAATGATTCCCTTGGGTTGCAGGCAGGAGACACAGCAGGTGTATGATGTACAAGAACCAAAACCCAAACCTGGCTAACACACTTACTGCCCAAGCTAAATTCAATGGAACCAGCATCGCGTAACCCAAGCATTTTGAGCACTGCATCTTGACAATGTAAGGTCTGGGAACAAAAGTGAAACCTATCCGTGTTTTATCCTCTGTCTTCCTCAATTGCTGCTAAGCCTGAAGAAGGCCATAACTCTACCTTTTGCTGGAGGTAACATGGTCAGTGTTATGTGCTGAGGTGTATACAGCAGTGCACGGTGAGTGAGCTGTGCTTGAAGTGTGCTTGAACATTTAACAGGTACCTGCTCTGAAGAATTTAGTCTAATGACTCAATGCTACAGACAGTACAGCCAGTGGGACTCCAGGGGTAAGTAAGCATGGCAGCGGCAGGCCCTTGTGGTCCGCTCTAGGGCAAAACAAAGGGCTTGGTTGACAGAGGCGGATCCAAGTGTATGAGTAGTCTGGAAGAAAGCACAGAAGGCGGGAGTGGAGAGGACCCAGGGCTCAGACCAGGAGCAAAGGCTGCATGTAATGAGCAGAGAACATGACTTGAGGACTCTAATCCTGTAGGATGGTTCTGAAGGATCAGTGGAGGTTTGTCATTCAGGATGGCTGTGCAGTGCAGAGTCCTGTGTGGGAAGCTTGCATAGCCACTACCTGGAGCCAGTGGTTCAATTCCTTGCTTCCTTAAGCATGGCCTCCACACACACACTTTAAAAGTTACCTATCAACCGGCATCCTGCTTGCTTGCCTGGTGGTGAAACCTGCTCCATCATGGTTACAGGTAGAGAGGTTCTCTAGCCATAAAAGCGCTCTAAGGGTGTATGGCCATGAAAGTGCTTTTGATCCACACCTGTCAACAATGCGATCTTAAATTCACCCCCCTCTGGTCTGTCTTGTGCATTTACTGGGCCACACAAGAGTGGTCTGAGCTGTTCTCCAGTGCCTCAGTATGAATAGCTATGTGGAGAGAGATGTCTTCGATGGCTCAGCCTCTGTAGCCATAGAGCAAGACCCTTCCTGCTATGGTGGTGGATGTGGAAATCAGATTAAGACACCTGAGGAGAAGCAGAGCAGGGCTGAGGGTGAAATCTGTCCTGACGTTTCTGAGGGTAGTCTGGAGAGAGACCCAAGAGCTGTGAAGGGACTTGTGAAACACCGGCTGTCAGCCTCCCTTTGTGGTTGCTGTTCACTGCTGCTTTGTGTGCTAAACCAGGCTGTTTTATGGAGCTACACCCATGTCTGGGTTTTGTTGAAATGAAAAATGCTCAGACAGCTGCATCACTTAAGTTGGAAATGAGAGTAATTGAAAAATGAGGACAGACGGGAGAAGAATTGGGTAATACTGCACACGCTTCAGCGTGCGCCCAAGGCAGAGTGGCATGCAGGTAAGGATTGCTCAATACTCACTAGGCAGAGAGCTTCTTGTCGTGCCAACTTTGTAAGTAAGCAAAGATCCATGCTTGGGTGAGGATTACCCTGGCACTCTGTGTAGATCGGGTGCAACTGTGCCAGAAGGCCACAAGCTGCAGGTTTATCATCAAAACACCTGAAAAAGGCTAGAGTGAAGGATGGAGGAAATGTTATGAAAATAACAACGTGAGCTGGAGGAAAACTGCCTTTCTCAGAATCAGCTGTTTTTATATCAGAAATGATGCAATTGGTTGTTTTTCTCTCTACCTGACTATTTGTCTTTCACAAAACGCCCAGTAATGCAAATAGTCATTCTGCAGCTGTGCCTGTGTCCGCATGGAGCAGCTGAACTGAGATGGAAAGAGGTGGTTTCTTTCCTAATGCATGTGGTGGGGTGAACAGTTGCGTTAGAGCATCTCTTTTTTTTTTTTTTTTTGGTGAATACAGTGGAGCTCTGTAAACACAATTATATGTTAAACTTCTAACACAGCCCTCTTCAGCTATGAAGAGACGGACAGTGTGGTTCTGTGGGTTGGGTGCAGCCTCCTCAGGCAAAGTGACTTGCACCCTGAGACCACTCATAATTCTTTGAAGAGCTCTGCCAGCCTGGAAGAACTAACCTCTGCTGGGATTGCTTCAAAGCAGCATGGAGCAAATACCAGTTGCTTGGTTGGGTTTGTGACTCTTGCTGAGATGCAGTAAGTAGGTGCTTGGTGGGTTCAGTGGAAAGGTCCTGGCTCCGCTTCTGAGCATGGTGACTCATGCCTCAGACTGTGATAGCAGATGTTCTTCATGGTTAGGTGCATAGAGGTTTAGTCTTCTGCTTAAAATAAATACCCTGGCCAAATACTAGTGGAAAAACCCCTTGGGTTTAGCCTTTCATTAGCTCCTTGGGGTGCCTCCCTTGTTTTTTTGCCCCATGCTGTATCCTTTCAGCTTCTGTGATTGTTTAGTAGTCTAGGAACTGATCCATCATGGCTGGTCTTGGAGCTCATTGTGTCTCTCTTTGTCAGGCTCTCTCTTGGAGCTGTTAGTTTGTAGGCTGCTGACCAACCATTGGTCTACCTGCTCTAGGTGTTTTGCAAGTGTTTCCCTATAAACAGGTGAAATAAAAAATAGTGGGTCTGGTAAATGAAATTCATTTCAGGGTAAATCTGAATCCGCTGCTGTCTCCAGCACGTAACTGCCTACTTCCAGTTCAGCGGTCGTGTGAACTCCAGAAGTGAGGGGGAGAGCAAAGAATAAGTATAGGGAATCTGCTGTCTACTACTCTTCTTCTCCTTTACCATTCCTGGCGCCCTGCTTCTGGACCATGCAGCCTATGGGATGTAGGCTTTGTAAAGTTTCTGTTCCTTTATAAAAACTGTCTGTCACACACAAGACAATTCCCCACCCAACTCAGCCAAGCACTGCTCCTCAACAGGACCAACAGAACAACAGAAGCGCCTCATCTACTGGTCAAGCTGGCTTGGTGCTAGGATGAGCCAAACTACACTGTAAATTAATCTGTCTGAAGCAAACCCCTGCCCCCTCTCCCTTAAATGCCTTGTCTGACTGAGCCCGAACTGTCCATACAAATGTTGCTGACTCCATTAAGATCTGTTGTGAAATTTCAGGTAGATGGACTTGATTTTGGTGAAGTTCAAAGGTGTGTTGGAGTCAAATGTAGGTATGTAATAGGCAAGCTAGCGTCACCTTAACTAGGCCACTCTTCATCCCACCACTGTAGAGGTGCATTTTAATTAGTGTGGTACTGCTCGGCAGTGGCAGAATGTGAAGTTGGGGCTGGCTGTGCTCACTGGTTTCTGGTGCAGTCAGAGTGCTGTGCTGTTTTATTACAAGAGGGTAAGAAAGTGGTGTTGGTAGCAGAGTCCCTTTTACGTGATTCCTGTGCACCTAGAGTTCCTCTCTTGCCCGCAGTTCTGATCTGGTAGGAGATCAGCTAACTCCAGGGCTGCTTTCTAGCAAAACTGCAGCTGGTTATTTGGTGGATGAGGGGCAGCTAGGGGGTGCCCTTGTCCTATGTTGATTGGTCCTTTTACCCTTCCGGGCAGGGGAGTTCTTAGTTGGATATGGCCTGTCTGCGTGATGGGGAGGGAGACTGCTGTAGAGCATAGGTACGAGGCTGAGCAGACTCAGGTCAGGAACTTCTGAGGCCCAGGAGAGCAGAGTAAGATGTGTAGCCAGAGTTGTTGTTGTTTGCTCTGTACTGGAAGTGGTACACAACTGTTCTTACCTGACTCACCTGTGTTCCCGATTTGTATGTAGCTGGAATGGGTGTTAGCTGAGGAAAGGGACTAATTATTGCCAGACACTGCATCTCTCACAAATTAAACCACCTTAGTTAAGGAGCTGGAGATGCTGTGGCCTAGCCCAACTCCTCCTTCCCCACATAACAGCTGACCTAGGCAACTGCAATGCCATTGTCTCCTTCCCCCTCCTGCAAGTCTTTCCTGTCCCTGCATCCAACATGCCTCTGTACCTGCAGCAAGAAAAGTGGAAAACGTTCAGTTTCCTCCCCACTTACATGCTTGTGCACAGAAGCCAGTGTGAATCTGCAACCCTCTCCTTGTCCTAATTTACTCCTGAGGGCATGTTGTGCCAAAAAAATTAAAATTCTGCACATTTTTTTGGTCAAATAAATGTGGAGACTCTAGCATGGCAGTGGGGAACACAGGCCACTGGCTGCACAGAGGTGAGAGATCATTGTAAAGCTTTCCCCCTCCCCCCGGACAATAACTCAATAGTGAGGCTGCACCCAACCCTGACAGCACAAAGACCAGGCCTACCCCAGGACCCTGCCCTCTATGTGGGCAGGGCAGGATCCAAGTGTGGATGGGCTTAGTGTGGGAAGATCCAGGTGTGAGTTGAGAGGGTTCTGTGGGGGGCAATCTGGGTGTGGACAGCTCGGTGGATCTGAGGGCAGGGGAGATCTGGATCCACAGAGGCTTTGGGGGGAGGGGCGTGTTTCCTGGGTGCAGTGGTAATGGGTCTCTGCAAGGAAGTCCAGATGAAGGTGGTTGGGGGTCAGTGGGGTGGGGTCTGGGTATGGGGGATAGAGCTTGGCAGAAAAGACTGGGTGGGACTCAGAGGGGGGTCCAGATGCTGGGGAAGTGGGGCTCAGTGGGGTGTGGATCAAGGTGGCTCATTGGGGGGGTGGGGGTTCAGTTGTGTATGGGGGGTGTTCTGAGTGCAGAGGGGTGAGGCTCAGCAGGAGGGGCTGGGTATGAAGGGGTCTGGATGCATGAGTGTTGGGCAGATGGGGGGCAGCTCCCTGTACAGAGATCCCTCCCCATGCAGCTAAAGAGCAATGGGTGCAGGAAGCAGGGGGAGTTTGCAGAGCTTCCTGCAGTTGGGGGAGAAAATGTGGGTGAGTCTGACCTGGCCCTGGATGCTGTGCAGGGGAAGAGGAAGTCGCATCCTCCCCAGCCCAGCCAGGACTAGCAGCTGAGCCCAGCACAGGGTACGAGCCACCAGCTGGGTCCTTGCCAGTCCTGCCTCCTGCCCCACAGTGATTTTACCTCTCTGCTGGCTGCCCTGGACACCCAAAACATGACTGCACTTGTGGCTTCCTCATCAGAAAGTCATTTTTCTGCAGGGAAGCAAAGAAATCTGGTAAGGGGTGGGGCATAAATTCTGCTCATGTGCAGTGGTGCAGAATTCCCCCAGGAGCACTAATTGTCAGGAGGATGACATGGTGATTAAGGTTATATTAGAAGTGAGCAATCCACATTCTCCCTTCATTTTCTGACTCACTGCAGCGAGCAGACATGTAATCCTTTTCAGGTCAACTGCACTAGCACTGAGGAGGCAAGAAGCTAGGATCGTGTCCCTGCCAGGAACCGTCCCTACACTACACTGTCAGCTGTGGCCTCTCTCCCTCCCACCCACCGCGAAATAGAAAAAAGAATAATTCCACCCTGCCCCAAAAATGACACGTTCAAGGTCTGTGATGGTAAAAAGCTAAGTTCTTGTATGTTTCTCAGGCAGTAGTTTGGAGAAGACAAGCTGCACCTCAGATTGTAATAAACAGCAGCAACAAGAGATTAAATAGGCGCTTTAGCATAAAGCAGCGCAAGACTGATCAAAGCAATGCATTTTGTAAATGGCAGTAAAAGGGGAGTGGAAAGAATTCTAAGCTGTTGCAGCAGCCAGCAGGCGAGAGATCATAAACTAGCAGCAGGCAAACGCATCGTGTGAAAGCAGTTGCTTCATACAATTTATTTTAAATAAGTTTTATTACAAAACAGGATCTTTTTATTAAAAATACGTAAAAACATCTAATCTTACAAAAGGCTAGAGTTTTTAACTAGACTCCACAGCGCAAGCCCAAGCTTAGAAAGAGCCAAGATGGAATCAAGTCTTTATAATACAGGGAAGATTGACAAATATAGCCTGTCCTCGGTAATGCAGGCCAGCACACCCTGTTGGGTGTATTTGGACAGCTGCTCTAAACAACAGCCTGAACTCCATCCACCCCACCACAAAACGTTAGACAACAGCCACACTTCACTATATAAACCAAAGTTTTTTGCTCGTTTCTTTTCAGTCACTGTAAGAGAGGCTATAACTATTTCAGACACTTCCATGAGCAAATACACTGATCTGTTTAGAAAGGAGAAGGCGGTTTTAAAATAGCTTTATTTGAAGCTTTTTTAAACATTCGATCGCTGCTCAGCAGCAGCCTTACTCCACTGGCACGTTAACAGATGCTTTTTGCACAGCCCTGTATGTCAAGTACTGCATGCAACGTGGGGGTGGGGGCAGTGGTGACAAGCAGAGGGACGGTAGGAAAGGTTTCTGGCTCCAGGGTTCTGCTTCACACACAGTGGGGCCTGTTCTTGCTCTCAGTGGGAGCAGGATTCCAGTCTTTGCTTGACTATGCAAGCGGCAAAATAAATAGATGCCCTGGTCACACATGGGAGAATTTGGCACACACGTTACTGCAGGAGTAGGTTCAGGGAGACAGTGTGATCCTGGAAAGGAGATGAGAAAGGATTGATTCAGTCTTCTAAACCCAGTGTTAAGAACCCTTTGGTCTTTGGCAAGCAAGATAGCGCCACTCTTCAGTTCCTACGTAGTTGCTCCAGCTTTTTACCGCTTCCTGCAGAGCAGTACCAAGTTATAGCTGCTAGACAGCTGAAAGCCTGGGTCATCGCTACAAGGAAAACACCAGTTAAAAGGCAGTCATTGCTTTCCTCAGCTCTAACCTTAACCTCTGTACCTCTCTCCTACCAGATGGATAAAGGTATGAAAGTCACTTAAGAGCTTCAGTTGCCTCTCGAGTTGGAAGAGTTGGATCCAAGGAACTCTGGCTGGCTTTGAGGAATCTTTGGTTTAAGGCCACAGTTCTGCTGGTTTCAGTGGTGGCTGGTCGCTGCTTTTATAAGCCGAGGTTGCAGGACTCATCATGGCAGAGTGCCTGCTCCTTGGGAAAGTTCTGCTAAGGGACAAACAACAGGGAAGGACTAAAACATTTCTGTCTCAGCATTTACCCTAATGAGCAGCAAACTTGCTTTCCTGTGCAGCCATCCCCAACCTCCCCAGCTATAATCAGCTAAGGAGATGATTGGTGGTGTGGGAGGACTGCCTGAGAAACAGCAATGTGGGTTCAGAAGAACATACTGCTTGTATTTTTAGGGAAAGTGGGTGAAGAGGACAGTCCCCTCTGCCATTTGTGGATGTGGAAATCATTGGCAGACCACTTCAAAGTGAACGGATTGTGAGCTTTAGCACAGCAAATTACAGCCCCTCTGGATCCCTAAATGCTGTTTAAATCCAAGAGTAAGAGGCACACGCCCTCACCTCTGAAATTCACCCTTCCCCTGCTTTTGGGTGGTGTGTCAGGCAGCAGCATCCAGTGAACTAGCATGTGAGCAAGTATGGTGGCATGAAGTTTGAATGAAGGCCAAGGAGGACGTCCCTGCATTAAATTACCTCCTATCTAGGTTGTCCCCAACAAACTTTACCCCAGCTGTGTATGAGGCGATGAAGACGGTGGCATAAAGTCTGTGATCTTCCCTTCCACAGCCCTCACTCTGGCAGCAGCCAGCCAGCCAGCCAGCCATGAATAGAGCCGAACAGACGCAGGCCTGGTCATTGCACCGAGGAAAGCACAGACACCTTTGGTTGGTCGGTAGGTTTTAAACCAACAGTTGGGTGATACTTTTTATTCATTTAAAAACAAAGCCAGGGGCAGTGAGATGGGAGAGGCCCCTGGCAGCTCTACTCTCCCTTCAAATCTACTAAAAACCTCCATATGGCAAATAAGTGTACATGCATAAGTGCCACAGGTAGGCAGGTAAAATCCCCTGGGTTCAGCTCCACCAGAATCCAGCTCCAGGGGCATCCATTGCCAGCAATGGAGTCCATACTGTCCACGGCCAAGCTTGGTGCCCCTATGTGGTGACTTGAGTCTCTGGGTGGGGCTTTATTTCTACAGGAGTCTTGGTTCAGAGATGGGGGAAGGAGAACCGGCACCTGACAACCTGGTTTCACAGCTGCAGTGGAGCAACCTGTGTCCATGCTTCCAAGAGCTTCTGCCTGTGCCCGGGAGCCTGGAGAGAACTGTCTTCACCTTTGGCTCTTGGATCCCACAGAGTCCTGCTCTCTCCTGAACGTGTGACTGTGCCCTGTCAATCCGATGGGAGAGGTGTGGGGGAGGAGGAGAGAGTCTTTTTCCGTTTTCACATCTCTTGAAACGCAGGAGTTCTCCTTCACACCATGAGCTCATTGGGTCTGGAGCAGATCCTGTTCCCCAGCTGAGTGTGTCTGTCACACAGGGACTGGCCTCAGCTTTCCTAGAAGGAAAGAAAAGAGCATCAATACTATGGCAAAGGGAAGAATGCGTAATTCCTGCCCCAAACACCAATGTGCAGACAGTGCTCCTAGGGTCTGAGGGCTTCTCCCTGCTACCACCAAGGAAAGCCCCAGCTGTAATCCTGGCACATGGATTGCCAAAGAAAAAGTGCCCTGCATTAGAGACTGCAAACCACCTCACACCGTTTGAGACACAAGCCCCACCTTGCCAGTTACTGAGCAGACCTGACCGTCCCTCTTTAAGCATTTGCCAAAGTAGAGACCTTCACCGCTTACAGAAAGCCTTAAGCCCGACTGCCCTCCATACCTGCACATGCTCACCTGGAGGCCAGGACTTCTCCTAATTTCAGGCTGAAATCAAAGTCAACACCACAGTTTCATTGGAGACGAGGTTACACATGTTCCCGCCCCCTGCAACCAAGCCTTCCCCTTCTCCCACCTTCTCTCTCAGTGCTACAAGGAGGAGAGAAGGTTGGCAGTGGGATTCAGAGCAGTGCGCAAAGGGGATCAATTGAGGCTGGCTATGTAGAACCCCCTTCTCTTTGTGCCCCCTTCAGGAAGGGCTGCCAAGGGTGGTTTTTGCTGAGCTGCCTTGTCAAACTGTGTGGCGATTACTGGTCCTTAAATGTGAGGCGGTGACAGCTTGCAGTCTGCAATGAAAACCTTTCCCTTGGTCAGCACCAGCTCCCTACCACATGGATGCTGGAGCAGAAGCAGAGCAGGTGGGATTTAGATTTCAGACCAGGCGGCGTCACTACAGAGTTAGGATTAGGGTCCTCTTCAGAGAAGGGAGGTGGCAGAGGTTTAACTGGGACTGTGCCAGATAATTTGTGTTTAGCTAATTAGCTTATTCCAGGCGAATGAGCAGTCAGTTCTCTGCTGCAGTAGCCCCAGCTGTTACCAACCCTCCTTTCCCTAGTCATATCTATTCTGAAATTTATCTGGAGAACTGAATTGTGAAGACCCTCAAAGGGCAACATGAATAGAGCACAACACATCAGAACAGGTGGACACCTCAGCTCCTAGGATCGCTCTTCGCACACCGGGACTGGATGTACCAGAAAAGAGCTGTTGGTCACAGTTCAGGGCAACTGCTCTGTATTTTCCCTCAGTGACCCAGCAAGGGCACCAGGATTCCAACTCCCTTTCTTGGGTGGAGACCCCCATCTCTCTCCCTTCTGTCTGGAGTATTTCCAAGCTGCAAAGTTCCCCGCCTTCACTGTGGTATGCCCAGCAGCAGAGACAGACTGCCCAAGCACAGCTGCTTGCTTTCTCTTCAGAGATGGTGAACAGTGTTTACCACATAGCTCTTTCTAAGCAAGCCTATTTTATTCTTAAGGTAAAAGCACCACACAGAAAAGATAGTAAAAACAAGGAAAGAACCTACACATATGCTAAAAAGCTTACCAGAGATCACCCCAACCCAAATATGGTCTCTGGCAGGAGTATTCCTTCACTCCCTCCCGCCCCCCACACACCACCCAACAGTTTGCCTTGTGGTTTCAAGTTCATCACAGCTTCAGCTCAGAACATGCACAGTCTTACAGGGCTTCAGTAGGCCCTGCCCTTCCAACCCTTCCCTAAGGGCTCGGGCCCTCTGTGGACCAGAGGTCCTGTCCATTGGCTGGAAGAAGGCCCTGAACCAGTTTAAAACCAGGCTATTTATCCAAAAATCCCTTCTTTGTCTGTGGGTCCCTAGAGAATCTAATTTGAACTAGTATATGGGCTCCTCTCCGAGAGGAATGGCTTCAAAGAATGGATAACCAGCGCAATTACTTTAGTTTGTCTTAATTCCCTAAGGTTTGTCCAGGATATAATCAGTCTGTCACACCATCATCCACTCATACGAGCCTCCTAACTTCTCCCTGTTAGGGGCTTGTGAGTTTACTCTATAGCCTATGTGCCTGAGCAGCTTGCCTCAGTGAGATCTAAGGGCTCTGTCTGCTGCTGCAGAGCCAATGCCCACGCATTTATGGTAAGACAAGCCCTCTGGGTCAGCCTTTTGTGCAGACAATGCCTTCAAAAGAAGTTCTCTTCTTGCTGGGAGGGACTCAGAAACCATAGCTGGATGTGGCAGTGAGAGTGGGGATTAACAGGCAGTGAGTTCTATGGGCCTGTGGTGCCCATGCTCCACCTATATTTAGGAACATGGGCCTGGCTCCACCAATGTTTGGGCTTACTGCACGTCAGGGGGCCATGGGGTCCAGGGCAGCCTGAGGGGTTAGTGGGGGTCCTGGCGCTGGCAGCAGTGAGTGACCTGGCCCGAGCCTGCCCCACTCCACTCCACCCCACCCCACTGGTTCCTGGTATCGCTCAGGGGAGGGGACGGAAGCTGGAAAGAGGCGGGGCAGGGCTTCGGGGAAGGGGTGGAATGGGGGCAGGGAGGGGCCAGAACAGGTGTGGGCTGAGGCCAGGTCGCTTGCTGCTGCTGGCATCAGGCCCCCCGCTAACCCCTCAGGCTGCCCTGGACCCCACGTTCCCCTGAAACATGGGGCTCCCCAAAGTGCCCCGGTTATTCCTATGGACAGGACAGCTCTGCTTGGACCCGTTCTAGGCACTACCAAAAATTATACAAATCTGGCACCCATGGGAATTAATACTGGTTGGACAGAGGGTGAAGAGTCTGGAGTTTGTGGTTCACATCCACATGTATCAGGAAGCATTACTGCAAATAGGGGAGCACAGAGAGGCCAAAGGAGACCTCTCCACTACACCTACCTGAAGTCTGGAGCTTCCTCCGGAATGAGCCTGCTCGTCTTGTAGGTCTAGGAGAAGAATGCGTTCGAATGGAGGGCTGTGCTGCCACTGGTGAATCATTCTAGAGAGAGAGAGAGAGAGGGAGACTGGGCTCAAACTGCAAAGAAAAGCTACAGTGACTGCACCATTAAGGATTTTTTAAGACAAAATCACCCTACTGGGCCAGCCTAGTCAATCTGCCACTTTCTAGGCAGTCATGTGAAGAATGCAGGATGAGCATAATGGGATCGCTATTGCTCGAGGCAGTCAGAAAATGGGCTGTTGTATTCTGAGCAGGCTGGTGTATTCTGGAAGGCCACTCAGAGGGAGTTCAAAAGTCAGGCCCTGGGGCTGGTGAGAGAGGGAGAAAGACTGTTCCAGGGTGGAGGCGGTTGTGCGTCGCAGAGAAACAGAACGTGAACAGTGCACCATAGAAATGAACAGAACACCCTAATGAAAGGCAATGGAAGCGTGCAACAGGGTTGGTTAGTTACCTCTAAGTGCTCCTGACTAGACCAGGACACTAGTTCTGCTCTCCGGGATACAGGGCCCAGTTCCACGGAGCGAACTCGCTCAGCGAACTTTAGGGAACAGAGAGTCTCGCTTGTGTTCTTCTCCACTGGAGAGACCTGGAGCCAGACAGAAATACACAGCATTCATTGCCCTGAACATTGCTCCTCCCTCCCAACATTCCCACGCTGCTCACAGCGGGGAGCTGCCGATCTCTGGCAACAGGAGGGGGGCAGGACTGGAAGAGCCATGTTCACTATCGCACAGCAGTTACTGTGTGAGGCTCTCAATCACAGCAAGAGTATTTCAGTGCTGCTAGGACACTATGATTAACAACAATCATTTCCCATTATAGCACTGCACACGTATGTGGTGCTTCACAATCAGAGTCACATGTGTTCCCTGTAACTAACACGCTCTTTGTTTTTAGGAAAGCTGCAATAAGCTACAGCAGCTGGCAACTGCTCCGGGGCTCTTCCGTAAGGGACTAGTGGAGACACGGGTATTCTAGTGATTCAGTGGTGAAATTCCTGGTGGGGAGGAGGCACACAAGCTGCAGGGAGGTTTAAAAAGAAAACAACCCCAAGCCACCATGAACAAATAGAGGTGAGTAGAGAGAGAGACTCTTAAGAATCTGATAATGTCAACCACAGAAAACTACACAGAGGAGAGGGGGAAGCCCACCCCAAAGAGTCATGTATTCCCTGGCCTGGCTATCTTTAGAGCCATAGTTTAGTACGAGATTTCTCAGACTTGCATATACAAGTAGATCTCTGTGACCTGCCCAGTACTAGAATCTGTGAATGGATTTACCAGCTTTCCTCTCTCCTCTCACGCACAACAGAGCTCTCCTTGAGTAGCGCTCTTAGAGAGACGATTGAAAAGGGTGAGTTTTGCTGGTTCTATTTCAAGATTAAGTCTTTTCCTCACACCAGTGCTCCCAAATATAGTGTAAACAGACAAGCAGGCAGGGCTGACTGAATCTCATTGGATGCCCCTACTTCTTGGCTCTGATGCTGGCGGAGTGCCATGATGGACAACGCTGTGCTCCTCCTCTGTCACTAAGGCTGTGTCTACTTTGAGCGGGAGGTGTCATTTCCAGCTCGAATAGACGTGTGTGAACTAGCTTTGATCCCACTTCCATACTAAAAATAGACGGGTAGCTGCAGCAGTGTAGGTAGCAGGCTGGGTTGACTGCCCAAGTCCACCCCTACAGTCCTCAGTCGGATTGTACTTAGGGTGACCACTGTCACGGCTACGCTCTATTTTTAGCGCACTAGAGGAGGAGACTCTCAGCTAGATCTGAGTGTCTCCTAGAAGAAGGCCCCTTCCATTGCACTGGAACCTTTCCCAAGCTACTCTGCAGTGCCTAGGGGAGTAAGAAACGGAGATGACCAGGGAAAGGGGAGAGGAAGGCCATACATTTACACAAAACGTAACTTGTTCCTCATTCTTCATCACCAGCACAGACCCAACCAAGTGCAGCTAGTCCACAGCGGCACTGAGAGAACTCAAAAAGAGAGGCTGTTTGGCACTGGTGAAGCCACACCTGGAGTATTGTGTCCAGTTTTGGGCCCCCCACTACCGAAAGGATGTGGACAAATTGGAGAGTCCAGTGGAGGGCAACAAAAATGATTAGGGGGCTGGAGCACATGAATTCATGAGGAGAGGCTGAGGAAACTGGGGTTGTTTAGTCTGCAGAAGAGAAGAGTGAGGGGGGATTTGATAGCTGCTTTCAACTACCTGAAGGGGGGTTCCAAAGAGGATGGAGCTCAGCTCTTCTCAGTGGTGGCAGATGACAGAACAAGGAGCAATGGTCTCAAGCTGCAGTGGGGCAGGTCTAGGTTGGATATTAGGAAACACTATTTCACAAGGAGGGTGGTGAAGCACTGGAATGGGTTCCCTAGGGAGGTGGTGGAATCTCCTTCCTTAGAGGTTTTTAAGGTCAGGCTTGACAAAGCCCTGGCTGGGATGATTTAGTTGGGGTTGGTCCTGCTTTGAGCAGGGGATTGGACTAGATGACCCCCTGAGGTCCCTTCCAGCCCTAATCTGCTATGATTCTAATGTTGGAGAGGAGACTGTAATATGTTCTGGCCTGCAGCTCTTTCATGTTGAGACAGGAGCATGGTTTGAAGTGGGAAGTAAAGGCTTGTAGGGAAGCACAGGTGTCTGTAGCGGACGTCAACAAAGAAGGGCACACGGATGGACAGACACACAGAGTCTGAAGACTACAGTGGATCTATGCCAGTTTACACCAGTGGAAGAGCTAATCCTAGTGGTGTGTAGGAGAATTTTCCATGGAGCACTTGCCTCCAGAAGAGGGTGCCACTCCTCAGGGTGGTAACTTTGAGGCTGTTCCCAAAAACTGAAGGGCAGTGATTGATTCCTGAGTCTGGTCAAAGGCAGCTATATAAATACATATTGTGTATTGCCCCAATCAAACCAAACGGAATGAAGCTGCTTAAATAAATGCCCAGTGACCATATAAGCCAGTTAGCGGATCAGATTAAAATTGTATAGTATCATTTGTTGCACTGCAAACTTAGAAGTGTGGTTTCTACTCTAAAAAGTGACTGTGTAAAAATGGCACCTCCTTATTCATCTATTCCCCATGGGACATTCAGGGTCACCCTTGATCATTTGAGTAACTAAAACGAGTTTTTACTGTTCTTTACTCCCATTATCCCTGCAGAAGCCATCACAGCTACGAGAGAGGAAGCCACATTCTGTTCCTACTTATGCATCAGGGACAGACCTGCTAACTAGGTTCCAGGCAGTTACACCTGTGCAAACTCACAGACAGCAACAAGACTGCACAGGTCTCATTGATGGCAAAATATGAAGCCAAGGGGGTTTCTCAGGTGTCACTAAGCCATAATTTGGCCAGCAGGCCCTGTATTACTGGTGATAAGATGGAATAAATCCAGCTTGACTCTCAAGTTGCTGGCAGTTAGGAAAAAAAAAAACCATCTTTTCACTTGTAAACAGCACCGTTGATTAAAATTAGAGACACTGCACATAGAATCCCACAGTGCCACTTTCAGAGGAGAACCACACCTCAAGTGAAGCCTTATTGTATCTACTAATCCAAACTAAAGCACCTATATTATGAGACCACAAGCCTTCCTATGTCTGTTCCTCAGACCTGTTAAGAACCCAATGAGATTCTGGACTATGAAGTTCTGGACTTCTCTTGTAATTGGCTTTTGGTCAATTTAAAGTTTCCTGATTCAGTCACCCATCTCTCCTTACCTCATCTGCCCAGTTGACCCCAGAACCCACCTGCACCATCATGAGAGTTTTGCTATCTCCGCTAAGGGAGTCTTGGAGTAGGTAGGTCAGTTTGGAGTTGCGGAATGGCACGTGACCCTGGCGAGCGCGTAGAGCGTAAATCACATCTCCTAGTGCTGACAGTGACTTGTTGATGTACTGGGCCTCCCGGAGCCTGCTTCCCTCTGCACCAGACCTGCCTACCCGTTCAGATCCAGCCAAGTCCACCAAGTTCAGCTTCCCTATGACCAGCCAAAACACAAACACACACACAAACTTAATAATCTCGTGCAGCTACCTGCTCGACCCACGTGGAAGTGCTGGCCACAGTGGGGTCTGTCTAGCAATTAATGAACATCCCCATCCTCTCCAGTTAAGAACTCAACACACCTGGAGCTTTATATTGGTATGGAGAATTGGGAGTCCCACAGATCAACCCGCAGCTTGGATTTTCATTACATTTCGAGTTGATGAAAGAGGGCCAATTGATGGGACTGTACAAGCTGAGCTATCTGTCAAATTTACATTAGCCTGCCTTTGCGGGTTGCCTACATGGGATACAGAATCACCGCACAACTCTGCAATGCATGGGGGCAAAAATTCCTTCTTCACCCTTGAAGAAGCATGAAATCTGAGCACCTTATCTTAGCATGTATAACCACAGATGTTCTAGAATAGCTAGGCTCTTTTTCAATCCAGCTATACAACCCAGTCCTGATCAGCAACCCCCTGAGTATTCTGCTCCCAAACACTGACTCCCAGTAATGCTAAATTGTGTGGCTTTGTGTGTCAGAGACAAGCATCCACCAGGCCAGTGGCACCCAGTTCTTTGTTCACTTGTTACTCACTTCAGCAGTTGAACTCAAATCTCCAGGCCTGTGTCATCCAAGGACAGGTGTGATCATCAGCCTCCCCCTCTGCCTCCTAGGAGACACTAACCTGTGGTTCTGAGGCCTGTGCTGTAGTCGAGTCCTCTTACTGTGACGATGAGGAGGGCGTGAGACCGTGAGCTGTGTTCGTTCAGGCTGGTGTACTCAGTCACTCTGTTTGAGTGCCCAAATTCAAACACCTGGGAGAGAGGCAAAAAGATGTGAACCTTTGGATTTCACTGTGTTGTCTGGACAGCAACTTCCCCTATCCCAGCTACATTCACCGCTTTCTTAAATGGCAACAGGGTGGGCAGGTCTTTGGCAGATCTTCCTTGCTGACACTCGGCACCACTACCTAACCCATTTTCTGAGCAGAACGTGAGTGAACAGCAGACCCTTTCTTTCTTGCAGATGCTCATAACCCCTGGCAAATATTAACTCTATTCCTTCCGCAATGAAATCATCAACCACTGACCTTAATTGCTCACAAAAGATATTGGATTGACAGTAGCACTAAATTAATATTAACCCATAGAATAGGTATGGTATTTGCATCCTCTTGTCCCTATGCTGCCACCACTGCTCCAGCAGCTGGTCTGTTCATAACAGAAGGTCTTGAGTAAGTCTCTCTAATGCACAGGGAAGTTCACTTCGTCCCAGCAGGTGATCCCCAGCTGGCTCACCCCATCTACTAGGTACCATCTCTGCCCTTCCCCTCCTGGGTTCTCCATCAATCAGGATGTTTTTACCTTGTTAATATCCTCCACACTTTGCACCTGGAACTCAGTCAGTCCTGGTACATACAGCTGCCCGCTGCCATCCGGGCATAGTTTGATGTCCAGCTTCTCCTGAGGTTCCTTCCCAAGCAAGTCCCTGTAAAGACAGGCAAGGTGACCCTCCCCTCAGACTCGTGTCATTTTCTATTCCCTACACTAGCGACTTACAAAGGTGAAAGGTATGAGGCCTTTCAGCCTGACCACCCCTGAACTAATCTCCCCAGCTAGGAAACTGCAGACTGTGTCAGGCCAGGCTGCCTTGCTTTGCTCTGCTCTGCAGTTCTGCCAGTGGTCAGGTTTATGATCTAGAGAGGACAAGCTTTTTCCAGCCGTTGGAAGCCAGGGTCCCTCCTCAAGCACGTTTACCCCAACTGTTGTCCACTAAAAACTCTGAATTGGCTTTGGGTGAACAAGCACAGACTAAATACTAGCTACACTAGCTATATGATTTTCAGAGAAATCATTGCCCACTGGATGCTTCCTCATCTATTTTTAGTCTCAGCTCTTCTCTTTTCTGTGTGTGTTATCTGTCTGTCAGGCATGTAACAGAACCCATCCGTATAGCGCCCCAAACAGATCCACATTCAGAAGTTCCACTCCCCTGTTTCCACCTGATCCGACTCATGTAGTTTGCAGCTTTTATTATCTCAACAACTGACAGTCTCCTTCTCAGGTTCAGCCTACCCAGTTGTTGTATAATTAAGCCATTCCTGCAACGTCTTTGCTGACACCCTTCTGTGCTCCGTTCCACCCCTCACCCCTACTCCTGAAGGAGACAAGAAGAATTCACTGGAGGAAAATGCTTCTCATTCTCTGAGACTGTAACTCACAATTTCCAAACGTGCCAAAGGCACAAAACACAGGCAGAGAATGTTAATGTAAAAAAGCTTCCAATTAATGCCTGTTGGGGTTTCCACATCTATTAGCGGAAAACGGGGAGGCAGAGAGCACAAGTACGAAGGGGAAAAATACAATCTGACTGCTGGCAGATGTTTTAACAGGTGTTGGTGTGAGCGAGAGACCAGAGACACAGAAGGCATTCTAGGAACCCGAGGCTTGGAAAGAATTCCAGGCAGGAGTTCTGAAAGCCCTGTGTGCTGAGAAAAATCCCCAAGTCAGCTAAAGCTCCGGGACTGGAGCACACATCAAAAACAGCATGTACAGCCCAGAATCAGTTTGGTAGTTTAAGATTTTGGAGACACCATATGCTTCTCAATTACCTGTACATGGGAGAGAAGAGACTGTGCACTAGACAAGTTGGAGGAGGAGAGATATAGGAAGCGAACCTGCTTTTTCAACCATTAAGCATTTGCCTAAGCACTACAAGTAAATTCCCTGGTAAAATAGCCAGCCTGGTTCAGAGTTCAGGTGTGTCATTTATGCACAGCCCTGCCCAGGCACAGTGCAGAGCCGCCGTGCCCTGGAGGAGCACCAGGAGAGATTGCCCTTGTCTTTGCAGGGTTACTCAGCGCACACACTCCATGTCACCCATTAAGGGACACAGATATCCCACAGTCAAGCTTCCCTACAGACTCCTACCCCTCCCAGGCTCCCTTCCTGTTACCTGAGCGCCTCGTTGTAAATCTCTGCCACACTGACAGTGATCGTGTAGCTCCAGTCAGATGCTTTCCTCTGCACCTCGGAGAAGAGCAACTGGAGTGCTCGCTGGTTGATTCCTGGGTTTTCAGGAGTTCCCTGATGATCAAGAAAAAAATCTCACATGTGACATCAATGGAGAGAAAGGTGTGACAGAGTGACTGACACAAGACTCACCACTGAGCCCATAAGGTGTGCAGTTGTGAGGACACCGGTAGGATATTACACCATGATAAAGCTTGGAACAGGCATCCATGATTCACTGTGGAATCACCAACATCCACCTCCCACGCTCATGGCAGAGAAGGGGAACAGCCAGAAGGTTGCAAAACAACCAGGTTCCAACCTTCTTCTTCAGACTGTTCTGCTGCCGGCATTGTGCGCTTTGTTACAAACTTGGGAGATGCATAGTCAGGGCTGCTGTGCATGGTTATTTGGGAACAACATCATTCTTGGTCACCGTGACAAAGGTGGAATTTACACACATTTACCCATGAGCGTATCCATTACATACAGTCATCTAGGGACCAATCTATCCTCACCCTTCCTTGAGAAATGATGACGCTGAACTGTAGAATACAGGAAGCAAAGCAAGAAGACACACTGAAAGGAAAGATGGAGGGAGACAGAGAGAAAAGGTGAGAAGGGAAAATTTACCTCCATAGTATATGTCTTGCCTGCACCTGTCTGTCCATAGGCAAAAATACAGACATTGTAGCCATCAATACAGGATGTGATCAGGGCCTGAACTTCCTGGAACACCTGTCAATGGGAGAGAAATAAAAATGAGCAACAGCTGACCCTCCAGCATAACCACTCCCCCTGCCGCGCCTCTCACACAAATTACACTGGGCATTGACTGGCTGTGCTGAAATCTCATTTCTACATTAATTTTTTGCATATCATGGTGATGAAAGAATAGATACTTTCATACCAGCAGGAGCAGAGAGACAGCTCTCGAGTCTGCTCGAGTTCTACTCTGCCTGCTTATTGCTCCTTTGGAGGAAAGAGTTGCTTTAGCTTCTCTTCTCCATCCTTCCCCTACAAAATAAGGGACCAGTGAGTGAGCTGCGACCTTATGAAATAATTATGTCTCTACTCATGTTCACACACACACTTCTCTTGTGGTGGAAGTCCATGCTAATGTACCAGTACAGAAACATGTGGATGTACTTACATCTTGCTGTGTTGCCTGTGGGGAGAAAACCTTGTCCAATTCAAATGAGACTTGCTTCCCCTTGTGCATCAGGTGCAAGATAGCATCATCGTCAGGGTCAAAGGTCACCGAGTTGGCTGCTTCAGGCCCTTCCCCATCCTCTGCAGTTATTGGCCGGACTCGGCCAAACACACGGATATTTCCTTTACAAAGACAAAAATACAGAGACGCGCTCTCGATCAGCCTCCTTCCCACCAACTCTCTCTTATCAAAGGGCATCAGACAGCAAAGATGCTTGACACAATCCACTTCACCTCTCTCATTCTCTTCTGCAACTCCAGATCCCAAAGGTGGAGATTTAGGGTAACACACTTCAAGACCACAAGCCAGACTGTGCAGACTTCCCATAAGATAGACGTGTTGCTCGTGCCCTGCACGGAATATGTGGAGCGCGTGTGGGAGATGGAGTCACAAGACATTGTTGTCTGCAGCAGGCCATGAATCATGTCCCTAGTAGAGCACAGTGAAACTACGGTGGTCTGGAGACAGCCCACAATAGGTTACTGTGCGAAAGAAATGCTTCCGCTCCAGTGCTGAAGCTTTCGTTATTGCCCTTCTGGGTAGGTCCCCCAGGACCAACGATCCCAGTCTGATCCATGCCTGAACACGTCTAACTTCAATCTAATCACAAAGCTTGAAGTGGGACGTCTCTGCCCTCCTGCTGCATTAATGTCACCCACCAAAAAGATCAGCCCTACATCGCTGTCTAAACAATCTCTCACGCACACACCTTTCAGCCGCACCAGTTCATTGTGGCATTTCTTGCGGAGCTGCAGCTCCCTGCGGTATTTCCTGAGTAGCTCCCGATTTGTGCTGTTCACCTCCTCAATGGCTTGTCCAATCTGAAGAGGAGGAGACACCAATTATGAGAGAGGAAAAAAATCAAAGTAGTATGGAGAACCCCCCACTACACACACACAAACACACACACACACCTTCACAGTGCAGGAACTAGCAAAGGAATCTAAGAAGGGAAACATGGGGGATGGTCCCATGGCAAAGAATCAAAGAGCATCTGTCTCCTCATGCTCACGGTGCAAATCTAATTGTTGCAGAATCAAAGCAATAGTGTTAGTCCTGCTCTACTGCAGAGCAAGGAATCTCCTGCCATGCTCACCTCTGCCCTGGCATTCTGCAGAGCTTCCTGGAGTAGCAGGGGGAAGTCTCGGACCTGCCGTTTCAGGCTGTTGTAATCATTGGTGAGGGTTCGGAGTGCTGGCTGGAGTGTGAGAAGGTTTGTCCGGACCCCTGCAAACAAACAAAAGATCCTTGATAATCCTCACGTTAAGGTCCCCCTTGGAAGGTGATAAAGCCCTTCTCCTGTTTGGATGCCTTCACTTGGAAGTGTAGGTCTGAACTCAAACTACCAACAGAGCGGATGGCAGGGATGTGGGGAGGATTCGCTAATGTTGCTGGGCATTTCTAAATCCAAGTGTGGCTTTCCTCCAGTAACTCCTAAGGAAGTCCTGCTGCATATGAGAACGTGAAGCATCACCTGGAAAGCTACATTCCCCAGTACCTGTACCACCCACCCTCCCACCCGTGTCAGGTTGTTGTGGGACTTGCTTCCCCTGTGCCTCACCTGCCAGGTTCTCATGCACAGCTTTCATTTCTACTTGAGCACGTGCAAATGCCTCTTCAATGGCCCGGTTCTTGTCATCTTCCATGTTCTGCATCTCCTCCAGCATCTGTCCATGTGCCTGCTCCAGCTCAGACTCATACAGCATAATCTAGGAAGGGACCCAAACTGCAGTTATTACTCTGTGACAGAGGCCAACCCCAGCAGGATTGAATCACTCACCCACCCACCCAACATTTCATGCAAAGTCTTACCAGAGTTTGTTCAAACTCTTTTACTTGTACCACGAGGCTCGGTGAGTAAGTCAGAAACAGTCAATCAAAAAGGGCCATTGAACAGGGAGTAATGTGACCAATGGAACTTCTCCACGTTGTTCCCATATACGTTCCCGGTGTGACCCAGAGACCTGAGCTCTGAGGTTGGATGCAGTTTGCTATGTTCCTCTGTAGCTGTTTCTCTCTCCTTTTCCACCTGCACGTTATATATTTTCCCCATTCTCTATGCAGTACTGAATACCTGAGCTCTGAGCTGGGCTGCAGTCTTCTGAGACTTCTGCAGCTGCTGTTCCATCTCCTTCAGCACCTGCCTCTGCATCTCCACTTGCTCCTGCAAGTGCTGATTCCGTGACTGGGTCTCACACAGAGCCTGCTTGGTCTTGGATGACTCCACTTCCACCGTTTTGATGAGATACTACAAAAAAATTCCCAATACGAGCACTTGAGAAACTCCCCATCATCAGGCCTGGGACAGATATGGCATTCCCCGAATCCAAGGCATTCCCCACTGAATTTTCAAGGAAGTTAATCCACAAGGACCAGATGAAACTGGCAAGCTCCCTGGAGCTCAGTGCCGATCTGCACAACCACCATTACAATCTACCGTAACTTTAAACAGGTAGTGGCATCTTTAGCGCATAAAGCTGGAACTCTTACTTAGATGACAGATTTCACCTACCCTAAGCACCTTGTGCGCTGCCAGGATTCTGTATAAGCTACAGACAAACAACAAACAGTATTCAAACCACCTGCAAGCGCCTAGATTCTCTGAGTCAACTGCTAGCCCATTTTATACCCCCTTTGATATCAAGGGCTTGATAGGGGAGAAAGCCTGCCAGGGTTTGGCCCTCTCGCTCTAAACGGAATTTAAAGACACGCATTCTGCTTGGATGTTGAACAGCAAATGGGCAGAATGATCGGAGTCGCCCTGCAAAAATGATTTGTTGCATCTCACCTTTATCTGCTGGGGTTGGGCTTTCAGGCTAGCTATAGTCTCCTGACTGTCCCGCAGCCGCCTGCTGAGTCGCTCCTCCTCCTCAGCCTTCTCGGCAAGGGAGTCCTTTAAGCGCAGCTCTACCTCTGCCAGGCGATTTGTCTTCTGCTGCACTTCCAGGTCCAGCTCCGACAGCCTCCCCTTAGCCTCCTCCACCTCCAGCTGCAGCTGGGCCAACCTTTCTTGCAGCCTTGCATTCTCCTGCAAACCGAGTTGGGAGGGGGTGAGAGGAAGCCAATTTTCATGTGATCAGCAGGCAGAGGCGCAGGCACATGATCCATAACGAACAGTCTGTATGCATACACCCCAGCCTCGTGACCTCTCTACCTGGATGTGTTCGCAGTCAATGCATTTCACATGCTGCTTCTTCAGCTTCTGAAGCTGTGCCTCACATGACTTCATGTCTTGCTTTAGGTGCTCGTTCTCTGCAACGAGCAGATTCCGATGGTTTTCCAAGTCAGTGCCACCCTGAAAAGGGCAGAAAAGGGGGACCAAGTGTTTGTTAACTCAATATTTTACTTTTAGTCAGTGGGTCAAATTCTGCTCTCTTCCTACACCCCTCCAATGCATTTGACTTGAGTGGAGTTGCACCATAAAAGAAAGAACAGGATTTGGTACAGTATCGTTAATTATTAAGGATTCTACCCTTTTCACAAACTATACACATACGGTGCTACTGAAATGCAGCCAGCTCTGGGGTGAAGGGCAGAATGCAGCCACTGAATACCACAGTAATAGTGGCATGGGAAATGTTGTCAGGGACACAAGCAGCAAACTCCTGCTATGGAGAAGAGTGCCAGGGCCTCTGTTTTAAGGCTGCATTGGACAAACTCCCATTTAACTTAATGGACTTCAATTTATCTACCTCGGGTCGGTCAAAATCCATCCAAATCAAACCTATGGTTCTGGGAGTATTTCATTCATCGTCCTTAGGCTTCTAAACAATCCCCATTTGCACTAAGATTTCCTTCTTTTCTCTCCCTGTTTTACTGTCTCATATGTAAAATACTAAGGAACCAACAACTTCAACCACGAATGTAACAATCTCCTCAGGGAAAAAAGACATGTAATGCAGATAAGTATTAATTTCCAAGGGCTCACCAACTCAGAACGGAGTCTGTTCACTTCTTGAGCTTGATCCAGAAGTTTCCCTTTCAGATTTTCAACCTGTCAACACAGGCACAAGTTGACTAGGCTGGTCCCTTTTGTATTTTGACCACAAAACACCTCCTCCCAACACACACCAGCTCAAATTACACATAGCTTCACTTGAAGCTGCAATGCGCCGGCAAAACCGGGAAGTGCTTCAAGTCATGAACTTCCTACAAGCCACACAGAGCCAGACTGATAGACCAGGTAGTTATGAGTTGTGGACTCCCCTACCCCAGAGAAAGCAGTGCCCAAGACTATATTGGAAGGATGCTGGCCCTGAGAAGACGACTTACCATACCAGCAATCCCCAAATTACAAGGGGTGCTATTCATCATCAAACAAACAACACACTCTCTTTATTTCTACTAATACGACTGTAGAATACCACAGAGGCAGCTTTTTGGAGAGAACTGTATATATAACAGCCCCGGCTAACTGAGCTCCCACTGAAAAGATCAACAGAAAGTGGGAACATTCAAGCTGGAAAGGGAATAGACTTATCTGGTCCCTTACTCCACCACCTGCTATCAGAGCAGATACCTGGCAGTATCTGCTCCAATCCAGTTTTAGTTCCAAGTAGTGGGACCCCCTACCAGTTCCTAGGAGCAGATTATTCCTCAGAGTGAGACCACACGGTTAGGACTATTTTCTGATATTCAGCCAAAGTTTTCTTTGCTCAATTTCATCCCATTTCCTCTGATAATTGCTTGCACATTTGAGTGCTACTCACACCACATACTCATTTTCTGCCTCACTGTACGTTTGAGGATTTAAAAAAAAAAAATTAAAAAAAGATTTTTTTTTTCCAGGTAACCTTCTCTGCCACATGAGCATTTTGACAGTTTGTCCTCCATTCTTTCACCAAATCTTGGGAGAAACTTTAATGGATAAAAATGCTGTTTCTTATTGGAGAAATCTTCCACCCCAACTGTGCTCAGAGATCAAAATCATCCCCTCCTCACTAGGGGTCTTTGCTTTCCTGTATCATAAAAATGACCATACTGGGTCAGACCAAGGTTCCATCTAGCCCAGTATCCTGTCTTCCAACAGTGACCAGTGCCAGGTGCTTCAGAGGGAATGAACAGAACAGGTAATCATCCCCTGTTGACAATTCCCAGCTTCTGGCACTTCTTGCTTTTTCTTCTAGGAAGAGGTCTATTACTTTCTTTTTCTAGCAGTGGCTTTTAAATTCCTTTTATATGGTGAGGTTCTTGAAGGAGACTCTTCCTAAACAGACATCAAAGAATATTTTTTTCTGTGTACAGCACACCATTTTCATTCCATGTGTGTATGAGATATTTACTCCAGGGATAAAGTAGATAGAAGTCTGCAGGCAGGGCTTAATTTGTTCCAGGGCTTGCTAGGGCTGAGCCTGGCACCTCGCAACGTGGCAGTTCAGAGTCCCGGCATCTCTGGGCCTGCTGCATCAGTTATAAATGTATAAGAATTGCTTGAGCCACATCACCTCTTTCATTAGAAATGAAGCACTGTCTGTATGTTACTAGTGTGCCCATCTTCATACTCATGAACAAGAGAAGCAGGGAATTTTGGCAAAACGTATGGGATTTCTGCAGCGCTCTCATTTAGCTTTCAGCTCTACCTGGTCCTATTTTTCTATCAGTGTCAGACAAGGAAATCCATTGAAAAAAATGACTATGGTGCAGTTTCAGAGACGTCACACCAGCTACATCACAGGACCCCATTATTTTTACATTATAGTGCCCCATTGTGTGCTGTGGCTTCACTAAAGACAAAATACAGTGTCCTTGCCCCCAAAGCACTTACAAGGTAAGGTCTCGTCCTGCAGTGAGAACCACACAGCCAGACCCCTGCACCTGTGCTGAGCCCCACTGACTCCAGTGGGGCTTCACACAGCTGCAGTTGTCCATCGGCCTGAAGCAACCTGCAGGATAATAGGCTAAATTTGACCAGAACCGGTGATATACGGTAAGGAGGACTTTTGCCGATGATTACACCATGCACATCATGTTTACCCTCAGGACAGCTGCAAGTGTCCACATTTCAATATTTAAGAGACTGTCTGACTGGCAGCCTTTTTGTTCAACATTAGTGCTGCCTCTTGCCAGCCAAGTTCCGTCTCATGGTCAGAGCTCTCAATCTCACAGGACGGCAGGAGCGTGAGGGTTATGGCAGCACTGCGCAGAATTGCATCAGAACAGACGCATGGATGGAACCTGAGTTACTCTAAGGTAGCGCAGGGGAGCCTGATAGACTCCCAGAGGATTATGGTAAAGCCAGGACGAAACTTGTGTTTCAACAGCACCTGCCAGAGTGCTGGAGCAGCCACAAAAAGTGAGCTAAACCCTGTGATGCTGACAAAGCAGGTGCCAGCTCATGCCAGGTGCCCGTGTCTCAACTGAGCACTGATAGATACTCAGCTGGAATGAGGGTGTGTCCACACTACAAGATTATAGCGATCTAGGTTACATTGCCACAGCGCCACCACAGTGATGACATCGTGTTTGCATATCCACACTATGCTCCTTGCGGGGGCAATGTGCATCCTTCCCAGGAGCGCTTGCACTGATTGAACTGTCAGTGCGGTGCATTGTGGGGCGGCTTCTGTAAACCAGCAACAGTCGATGTAAGCAACGCAGTGTCTACATTGATAGTGTGTTGACCTAAGTGCTACGCCTCCTGCGGAGGCGGAGTTATTAAATTGGTGTAATGGGTGAGTTGCATCTGCAGGAGCAAAATGTTTGTGTAGACACTTACAGAGTTAGGTCGACATAAGTTGCCTTGCTTCGCCCTAACTCTGTAACGGAGACCACGGCTCAGTCTGGCTCACCTGTGGGTTAAAAGAAGTATTCGAGTTCTAAAAATGGCCTGAGCATCTAGACTTTATTGAATGCTTTTCAACGGTTGTGTGCATTAATCTCCCTTATATCATCTGCATACCATATTGTAAGGTAATATCTGAGCATCTGCATTGTAAGCCTCTGTAGACTGGTGAGAGTCATTAATAAGTGTGCAATGCTGGCCTACAACACAAGGTGTCATGTCCTGTCCCACAGTGAGGACCCATCAACACTAGAACTACTATTGTGGAACATCAAAGAAGATAAAAGACTTTGCTAATTGCTTCCCCCACCCATCCCATGAAGAGAAGACATGCAAGTGAATTCCTCCCATGAGGTGAGCTGGCAGCTCAAACATCCCTACAGAGGAGAAACTGTATCTCTATGCTGCTTAGACTCCAGAGGGCAAGACTTCTAGGCATAAGCATGGGGTCCCCCTGCTGCTTAGCGTGGGTTAGCTCTAAGGGACATATGGAGCGTGCTTATTATACAAACCTCTATTACCTTTAGAGTGTGTGTATGTTTACCTGCTCTAATCTCGTAAATAACTCTTTTGTTTCCTTTTCCTAGTAAATAAATCTTTAGATAGTTTGACAGGATTGGCTACAAGCTTTGTCTTTAGTGTAAGATCTAGGGTGCAACTGACCTGGTATACGAGACTGGTCCTTTGGGTCTGGGAGTAACCTGACTACTGTTGTGACTTTTGGTGCAGGGCACCATCTATCACAAGAGCTAGCTTGCCTAGGTTGAAAGATAGCTCAGAGTAGCCAAGGGACCCATCTACGGGCTGGTCTACACTACGGGGGAAAATCGATTTTAGATACGCAACTTCAGCTACGTGAATAACGTAGCTGAAGTCGAATATCTAAAATCGATTTACTCACCCGTCCTCACCGCGCGGGATCGATGTCCGCGGCTCGCCATGTCGATTCTGGAACTCCGTTGGGGTTGGTGAAGTTCCGGAATCGATATAAGCGCGCTCAGGAATCGATATATTGCGTCTAGATGAGACGCGATATATCGATCCCCGAGCAATTGATTTTAACCCGCCGATACAGCGGGTAGTTTAGACATAGCCTATGACTCCACGGTTAGGCTGTTATGTTGCCTGAGAAGTTTACACTTGATAGGTGAAATCTAAGTATAAAACTCACAGCCAATTTGGGTTTGTGACTTGCTTCTCAACAGTCTGCCCTGGGATTGGTACCCACACTCTTGAGCCACTCCAGGACAGCTTCCCCTCTCAACCCCTCCCCACCCACACACATACACACGACTTCTCCCAAGTGTACATTCTGGCTCTCAGTCTCCCCTCTTTGATTAGTGTAGAAGCAGTGTCTTCCGACACAAAGATCTGGTGGTGTGCACTTCTCCATATAAAGACCCCAACTGTCTTTTTCCCCATCTTAGTGCTCAATGCAGAATGAAGGCCTGGGGGGCAGAGGAGGGGGGGCAGAAGTGATCCCATAGTAGCGCTCTGCCCCCGGCTTTAGTCAGAGCAACCTCAAGGGGTCTCTAACAAATCTTTTGCTTCCCATGCCTTCCTATGAGAGCAGACAGAGCACAGCGCACTCAAACCACATCCCTTCCCTCTCCCAAGGATAACCAGTACCAACCCTGGACACAACCCCTAAAACAGGAGCTAAGAGGAGGGTCAATGGAGTTTTTATATCAGCTTGGAAGGTCCCCTGTGCTGGGAGCAGATCCCACCAGAGAACTGAACCCAAACAGTCTTTCTAAGATGGAGTTACTGTTGACAATTGGCTCCCCTTGACAACAAATACTCGTTTTTACTTTTTAGCTTATAACAAAGGATCTTAATGTTTTCCTACAGAGTGAACCATTTCTTAACAGAAAGAGACTCAGGCCAGGTCTACACTGCGACTTTAAATCGGTTTAATGGCCGATATACCGATTTAACGCTGTATCCGTTCACACGACGTCGTCATTAATATCGAGTTAAACGGCTCCTTAAATCGATTTCGGAACTCCTCCCAGACAGAGGTAGCGCTAAATTCGATAGTGTATAACTCGGATTAGGGTCGTGTGGACGGAATCGACATTATTGGCCTCTCTAGAGGTATCCACAGTGCACCACTGACACTCTGGTCCGCAATCCGAAACTCGGATGCGGAGTGCCGGTAAACAGGAAAAGCCCGAGACCTTTAGAATGACATTTCCTGCTTTCACGTGTCCAGCTCTGACAGTACGGTGGCGATGCAGTTCAAATGCAAAAGTAGCTCCTGCATTGAACCTTTACGGGAGATACTAGATCTGATCGCTGTTATGGTGAACACAATCTGTTTAATCAGAGCTCCGTTTAAAGAACAGGAAATGCCAAAAGCGTTTGAAAAAAACTCCAGGATACACAGCGGGTGTGTGACAACCGTAACGGAAGCCAGAGACTCAAACGGATGCTCATGGAGGGAGGGAGGAGGGGGTAATGAGGACTACAGCTAGCAGTCTCCACAGCAGTCTCTGAAAACTATTTGCATTCTTGGCTGAGCGCCCAATGTCTGTAGCTTAATACACGGTGTTTGCGTGGTCACGGAACAGCTCGTCAGTCTTCCCCCCCCACGCACGTGAAAAGAAAGTAAAATAATCCTTGATCTGTAAATTCACCCTGTGTGTACTGAATGCTGCTGGCAGACGCGATGCTGCTGCGGTGAAGAACAGATGTTTCTGCCCCATCAGGCACTGTGTCTCGACCCGGAAGTGAGAACTATGGGATAGCTGAGGAACAGCTACCCACAGTGCACCGCTCCTGAAATCGATGGTAGCTTTGGACCATGGACGCAAACAATCGATTTCGTGATCCCACTGTGGACGCGCTAAACCGATTTTATTAGATCTGTTTTGTAATATCAGTTTAAGCTAATTCGAAATAATCGTGCAGTGTAGACGTACCCTCATTAGTGCTTCCCTTCCACCTGTGATCATGGAACATCCCTGTGGCAGCCACAGCAGGCAAGTACAAGGGAAAGAAATGTTAGCAGACTATTCGCATACTTCAGCTTCTTTTAATAGCATTTAACAGCTGGAAACAAAGAGAAGGAGCTGATACCCTGTGACCACCCAGCTCTCTGCAGCCCCTCACTGATCTGTGGACCACAGTTTGGAACTGCTGACTTAAAACAAATACATGTTTACAGTATGCTACAATTAATTAAGCTCAATTAAGTTACACCCATCTAATGAGGTGAGGTTAGAACTAGTACTTAAATAAGTATTACCATATTCTGAGATGCCACTCCACACTAGCTGTTCCATTTAAAAAAGTACACTGAGAAGTCATATATTGCCTAAAAAAATATAGACAAACTTCTACAAAACCGAAGACCAGTAGAATTAGTAGTTTGTTTTTAAACAAGATAGTCTCCAAATATTGCAGCACTGTGCAAGTCCATGAGGACCAGAAAGTGAAGAAAAAAATAAACAAAAGTTGCAACTGATTAATCTATTTTCATTGTCCAACCTGAGAGAAATGCAAAGAACATAGATAAGGGATTAAAAATATCACTTTTAATAATTATTTTAATATCCATAACTTAGATTTTAATATATTTTACTTCCCTTTAATATTGAAAGTTTATACTATTTCAGTACAACAGCATCCCTCTAAAAAGAGTAGAAACCTATCAACACTTACAATAGTTGGTCCTTATAGTGGGGACACAAAAACAAGAAAAAAATCTATCACAAGCAAGTCTGCATTACACATAGTCATCTATCTGTGACTGGATTTATATACTTCATACCATTCCAACTTGAAATGTCTTTAGAATCAATACTATTCACAGACAAGCATTCACCTGTGACACAAAAGCCACTCAGAATGAGTGATTATCAGTACATTTAACATCAGAGTTTGTTTAACCCTAAATTCATTAGCAGAAAACTCAGTGTTAAATTAGAAAATACCAGCTCATCTCTCTTCCAGGTGAAGATGAAGACAACAACAGGAAACACTGATTCACTTCACCTGTAGTGGAGACCCATCCCTTCCTGGAAAAATAGGTGTAGCCTGGTTGCATGCCTGGCTAGACCTCACGGGTTGTATCTCCAGCCTGGCCACAATTTCTAGAGAAGACACCCACTGATTTTCTTAGCAATATCTGGCACTTAGATGTGGTCTTTGTATCTATCAGCCTTTAGAATCTCTTTAAAGAAATGGGACCTTCTCCTTTGTTCACATGCTAGAAAGTTGTTTTTCCCTAGCAGAGAGTTGCCTCCTGTATACAATGTCACTCTCTCTCTGTTAGTTGGTATAGGGCCAGATTCTGCTTTGACTTATGCACACCAGTGTCATTCAGAGTAACCCAACTGAACTCAATGCAATTATTCGGTCATGTTTAGATCAGTGTAATTAAGAGCAGAATCAAACCACAGTCACATCTAGAGTTATAAACTAATCCCCCTTCCCACACAGTCTTTTTATTATGAGCCTGTAGACCCACTGTCTCACCAAAAAAAAAAAAAGTTTTTTTTTGTGGGGGGCGGTTACCAGCGTTGCACAATCTTGCTACACTTTGACAAACAGCCAGGTAATGACTTTCAAAAATGTGTTGTTTCTTAGAAACCAAAGAATGTCTTTGTAGCTCATGCACCACCCTTTCCTGCATCCACCCACCCACATACCATTCTCTTATCAGTTTTCTCCTTCTCAGCTGGGAAACTGATTTTTAAATGTGTTTTTTACTTCCTGCCTTTTGAAAGACACTAGAATTAACTTGCTTATTTCATACAACAAACCTTTCATGCTGTGCCCTTTGTGCACGAGTATAATGGTCAATCACAGCATAGTTCTGAGAGTAGGTTTTGCTAGACAGCAAGACGTGGTGCCTAACGAGCTCTTTTCATCAAAGGATTTATAAGCACTTCATGAGATTATTGAAATGCCACAAAACCGATTCAGTAGAAGATTAGACAGGGAACCTGAAGCATGCAGCTGTTTAGCAACTTGTTCAACATCAGAAAAAGTCAAAGGCAGACCTGTGACTAGAACTCAAAAGTCCTCAGTCCTAGAGTCCTGCCCTAACCACTAGACCAGCCGTTTTCAGACTGTCTGAGCTGAGGCCCTCTTTGAATTACAATTTTTGTTTGTGCCTCCCCCACCCCACCCAGACCAAAAAAGAGGTGAGTTGGGGGAGGTGGCACCTGCCACACCAGGCTGAAGCCCAAGCTGCCTGGCATCACTGTTCTTCCCGCCACAACATTCCTCCACACCTCCTGTACTAGAACTGTGAGCTGACTGCTGCTGCAGAGCCCACAGAGGGAGCACAACACATTGTGTATCCAAGTCCTGCAAAATACCTACTTTAAAAAAATGTGTTTCTTAGCAACAGAATAACTATAAGAGGAATTAGATCAGATATTTAGTGTGACAGCACTTGGAACATAGCAATTTGCACATAAGTTATAATGTTGGCTTAAACACCCTGGCAGAGATCCTCAGAGGTATTTAGGCACTTAACTCCCTCCAAAATCAATGGGAGCTAGGAACCTAATACCTTTTGAGATCTGGACCCTGAAAAATGTCACGGTTCACTCACAGAGTTCCTCCTCCATCTTGTGCAGTACCTGATCCTGCAGCTGGACAGACACAGCAAGTTCTTCATTCTCCCGTGCAGAAAATTTCTCCTGCAGTGCCAGCAGCTCTTCCTGCAGCTGCAGCTTCTCCTCCTGCAGCTGGGCCATAGACTCCACCATCTTCTGGATCATAGGAAACTGACGTGCTCCTGACAAGCTGGAGCATTTCCCACCAAAGAATCTTCCGCCTGCAACAAGAAGAATGTTAGCATTGCATTCACAAAGCAGCAGGTAGGTGTGACTGTATGGGGGTTGGCAGCGCGTGATGAAGTGACAGATCCACGCCAGGAACGGCCAGTAAGTGTGGACTAAAAGTAGGGCCGACTAAATGACTAAGTGGAGCAGGAGATGTAAAGACAAAAAGAAAAGGACCATAATGGCAGTGAAAACCCCAGATTCCTTCCTAAGCTGCATGGGCTTAACCTGTGTAGAGGACCATTTCATGGCTCCAATCACCACCCACTGCTCCAATCAATGCTCTGAGGGAAGGAACGAGCAGTGAAGCCCCGTGCAGTTCTGCCAGCCCCCAGGAGGAGCTGCAGAGATGCTCCAGATACAGAAGATGAATCATTTGATTGGAAGTTTTTCCTGAAATAAGTGTGCACACCTTTCAACAGGAATTTGTTTGACAGTTCTGTGCACACTGACAGAATCAAAACGAGGCTGTGATTCTGTAAGCACATACGCGTGTGCTTAACTACTCGTGTAAGCAGTCATACTGACTGTAGCAGGACTACAGAGCTCTGCCACAGTAAAGTCACACGCATGCTTAAGTTCAGGTAGGACCAGGGCTGAAGAAAATGTCGCAGAGGGCATTTGAGAGAAATCCTGACAATTCAATACCTTAAAATATTTTTTTAATTTTCTTTCAAAGCTGTTCAGTTCGTCATATATGGAAAATGGTGGCCACTCAACCAATGGAAGCATGTGGGAAACAGTGTTCCAAGCACAGAGATGCAAGCGAAAAACAGAGTGCGACAGCGACGGCACAAACGTCACATCTCCACAGTCACAACCCCCCAGGAAACTCCCTGTTGGCTGTTTGGCTGGTGAAAAGTATACAGTGAACACATAAGCATGTGAAGTTCATAAATACCCCACTGCTTCTGAGCCCCGGGCTGAGGAGTTCATCACCCGCTGACTTCCACATTCCTGGCTCCATGAGCAAGAAAGAAAAACACAGACAGAGCCCGTGATTTCATTTAAGACGTTAAAAAAAGTGCTTTGGGGCAAACTGAGGAAAATAACCCAAAACACCCTTTGCAATGGGCAGTAGTTCTACCAAGAAGTGGGGCTGGGCCAACGGGACTACGAGGCATTTCACTCTTGGCTGTGGCCAGCAAGTGAAGGAGCGCACCAGCCACCATCTAAAGCATGGCAACAAAGGCTATCTAGTGAAGAGGATAATGCAGCAATCTCCTTCCTCCATGCCACATGCTGTAATTTCCCAACGGTTCTCCATGGTCACATCTCACTCGTTTTTCCCACTCAGCTCCTATCTGTAATAATCTGGCCCTACAAAACAGTAAGGGCAGGTTTGGTCTGCAGCTCCTATCTACATGTCTAAGCACTCACATGGGCCTCATAATGGTAGTGTCTGAGCACCTCATGGTCGTCAGTGGATCTTGTCCTCACAACACCCCTATGAGGTAGAGAAGTACTAGCCCCCTTTTTAATTTTACAGCCAGACTAAATAACATAGGAAGTCTGTGGCTGAGCCAGGGCTCAAACGCATCTCTGATAAAGGCCGAGTCCAGTGACATATCCACTAGTCCATCCCCCCTTTGCAAGGCCCTTATTTCTACTCTCATCTGAAGTCCCTCAGGTAATGTCAGGCTTTACTATTCATATTTTTTAATTTAGATGAACAAAAAAAAAAAAAAAATCACACAAACTCCTAAATTCCGATGGCTTGATCTGGTACCAGTGGCAGGTGAGGGAGGGGCTGACAGTGGCTGCAATGCACAATGGACAAACAAGCTGGAAAAGTGAGGTGCTGTGGAAGGAAATTGCGCTGCTATTTTCTCACTGCTCTGCCCTCAGCAGTGAGGAAACAAAAGGCACCTCACAGCTCCTCTTATTGTTTTAACTGAAATGAATTATGAAGGGAGCATTATTTTTTGGAAGCAGGTTACAGATGGCTTTATATGGTTTAGATTAAATTTGGGCTTATGTTATTGATTGGGGAAAGGGGATAACTGCAGTCTATCCTATAGACATACATGTTCATAGAGGCCTAACATTGCAGCTCATGTAACTAATCCTTAAAGTACTTGTTACTTCCCAGGTGGAAGTAAAGGGACGGGCTAGTTCCCAGGATTTGGGGTGATGCTACAAGGAGGCGCTATGGTGGTGAGGAGGGAGAATCTGTGGCCATAAGAAAGAGAGCTTAGGTCAGGATTCCAGCCTGCCATGAGCCTAATACCACCCTGCCCTGCCTCCCGCCTGTTTAAATAACTACTAGAAATGACACAGTTCTGTGGCTTCAAGGCCAAATAATAGGGCTGGTAATTGTCTGGCTAAGTGCAAGCAGTCAAAGTTGCTTGCTTTATGCAAAGTGTATTTATCAGAAGAAGCTGCTTTTGCTGCACGACTAATTTTTTTTTTTTATGTAAACATTTGGTAGCTCTGTCTCTTTTTAAGACACGTGTTTGGACCATATGGACGTGTTTAATATACCAGTTGCGGGCCTTTGACATGTTCCTCTCTGCATAGAGAAGTTATGGGATAATGATGTGAGCAAAGGGCTGAAAAGCAGCTATTGAGTTCTAATCCTAGCTCTGTCACTCATTTGGTGTGTGCCCATGGCCTAGTTCAAAGGTATAACAAGATCCAAGGGCTGAATTCAAACTAGAAATAAGATGCATGCCAAGGGTTGTGGTGGAAATTGTTTAATCTAGATTGGATGTTTTTCTAAAAGGTATATTCTAGTTCAAACAGGAACTAATTTGGGGAAGTGCTATGGATATAGGTGGTCAGAGCAGATGATCGCCTGGTCCTTTTTGGCCTTGTAGTCTATGAATAGGGCCAATATTTTCACAAATGACCACTGATTCTGGGTGGCATTTTGCCTCAATTTTTGAGTACCTGAGACACCTTTAAAGCGACTTGAGTTGGCCGTCCAGAAGCAGTGTGCACCTTTGTTGGCTTTTAACCTCTCTTAGTAACTGAGTTTCTCCATATGTAAAAGAGGGATACTATACATCAGAGGGGATAACACCTACCAGATTTTAAGAAAAGAACCTGTAAAGTCTTATATAAATGCAAAGTGTTATTCCTTTGGGAGTGTTCTCTCACCTCAAAAGTGCTATCCTAAGATAAAAGGAGATGTCAGGGCATGTCTGAAACCACTGTGTATCTGTGTGTATTATCTAATTTAATCCTGTGCTGAGACACTGAATCCTTCTGCTATGGAATTTAAACCAGTCAATTTAAAACCATGGCAATTGTACGCAACTTAATTCAAACAAAGCATGGAGATTGTTCTATGCTTTGAACACGTTCCCCTTTGGTCCAGGTGTATCATCTCTTCCAATATGTTATTCTCCAGAAATCGTTCTTGGGAGACCGGAGGCTTGGAAAGGCAGGTCTGCCAATGGCGCAGGCAGCTTACATTATATAACTTACCACACAGACTTACTGGTTAGGAAGCTAATTACACAGCAGTAGTCTATGTATGCTAGAGTTCAAAGGAAGGCAGACACTTTATACTGTGAGTTAAACACACACAGCTTTTCAGACACAGCCACACAGACTTTCATGCTTGTTCTGAAAAACTTTTAAAGTGGACATCAGTGACTTCCACAAAGGCTGCAGCCAGATGCATACAAACAACATAACACGTTGATTATATACGGGGCAGATCAGACCATAGGATTTATATGGGGCATTTAACATTGAAATTGTATAGTACATGCTGAGGTAGCCAGCAGTTGATGTGCAAAGTGTACAAATGAAACGTCCTGTTATTTCAACACTTTCTGGCTTTTCAGCTGTTTATAGGTAGGTCCCTACCAAATTCACAGCCATGAAAAACACCTCACGGACCGTGAAATCTGGTCTCCCCCAGCAAAATCTGGTCTTTTGTGTGCTTTTACGCTATAACACACAGATTTCCTGGAGGAGACCAGTGTTTCTCAAATTGGGGGTCCTGACCCCAAAGGGAGTTGTGAGGGGGACAATAAGGTTATTTTAGGAGGGTCGCAATATTGCCACCCTTACTTCGGCATTGGTGCCTTCAGAGCTGGGCTGCTGGAGAGTGGCAGCTGTTGGCCGGGCACCCAGTTCTGAAGGCAGCACCCCACCAGCAGCAGCACAGAAGTAAGGGTGGCAATACCATGCCATGCCATCCTTACTTCTGCACTGGTGCCTTCCGAGTGAGGCAGAAGGAGAGTGCAGCTGCTGACCGAGGGCCCAGCTCTGCAGGCAGCAGTACGGGTTGCAATGACATGCCATGCCATTCTTACTTCTGTGTTGCTGCTGGCAGTAGCTCTGCCTTTAGAGCTGGGCTCCCAGACTGCAGCTGCAGCTCTCCAGCTGCCCATCTCTGAAGGCAGCGCCACCACCAGCAGCAGCACAGAAGTAAGGGTAGCAGTACCGCAACCCCCCTCTTCCCCTACAACTCCTTTTTGGATCAGGACCCCTACAATTACAATACCGTGACAGTTCAGATTTAAATAGCTGAAGTCATGACATTTAAATTTTTAAACTTCTATGACCGTGAAATTGACCAAACTGGACCGTGAATTTGGTAGGGCTCTATTTATAGCTGACCGTGCAGCGTCTTGAGCCTCTCTAGTCTGCAGCTTGCCAACCATTTGCCAGAGAATGGGGAGTCTATAAAGCAGGGAAGCCTACTACACCTACGAACGAAGCCAGTAAAAAGCTCAAGGAGTATTAGCAGATAGAGGGATCAGCAAAGTTCAGATGAGCCATTTGCCTCGGGTGGGCACAGCTAGAAAAGCAGCGAAACGCTTAGCGAAGCGGCAGTGTGAGCAGGGGCAGCAGAGGAGGAAACAGCAGCAGGGGGGTTCAGAGAAGGGGGCACCGCAGACTTGTGAAGATAAATTCTAGGTCTAACTCACTGTACACTTACTCTGGTTACGTCATTTTCACACACTAGTTCCCCCGCCTGAGAAGAAAGCTGCAATTCATGTGTCTGCCTACTCCTTGCATTACTTTTTGTCTCTTGGCACCTTACATTTCCAGCTGGCACGCCTTCCCCCTTTCTTATGCTCCTTCCTGTTTCTGTCACTGAGCCGCCTCTTCCTCTCTCTGCGTAACATGCTTGGCGCTCTCCCGCACACACTGTCCTGAGGCCCGCTCAGGGCGGAGAGAGACGTCTCCCACAGATAACCCAGTAAGTTCTAAACCAGAGCACGGCAGGGAGTGGCTCACTCTGATCTGTCTGGACAAGCCCAGGTAATTAGTTTCTGATGGAGAAAACGAATAATAGGAATCAAAATCCAACTTCCAGCACAGTTTCTGAGTAGCTTCTTCCTCACCAAAGACACAAGGCCTGAATCTGTAAACTAGGACTAACCCCCAGAAGTCAATGGAGTTAAACTGGAGTTAGTGGATAAGAATCAGACCTGCCATTTCTCTCATAAAGGTGAATATGCTTCCATGCACCTTTAGTGAAAAGCTCTTGCTTCACCTCCTTTTCCGCACCAAGAGACTGCAACCCTGAAGAGACACTTACATTCACTGGTCTCTTGTACTAGAGATGCTGCCTATAGAAGGATGGGAAGCAGGACAAAAGGAGCAATGAGGACTCCATTTCTGCCAAATCCACATTGTCACTTTGGAAGTTAACAAGGGAGAGGGATAAATGAGCTCCAAATGACTGCCAAGAGCAGACCAGCCTCTTGAACACATTGCAGAGGACACTGTCCTCAGCAATTGCATGACAGCAAAGATGAGGCCCCACGTTTGAGCTGTCAATTTAAGTGCTTAAGATTCAGAAGAGTATCTGGGCAAGATGCAGCTTTCAGAGCAAGGCATACAATCTTCTGAAATGCCATTTATCTCCTCTTGTGGGAGGGGGACTGAAGACAAAACCAGAATATTTAAGCAAGACCCAACAGCACAGAGACAGGCGGCGAAACAGACACAAAACAGGACAAAAACTCAGGTTGAGGAGATGCAAGAGAGCAGGGATGAAGAGCAAAGGAGGCGGCAATGCACTAGGAGGGAATAGGTGGTTATAACTGCACTTTGATAAAGTTTCCTTAAAAGAGAAGAAATAAACAAGATCATTTTGCTTCAGATCAAAGGTTAGATTAATCTGTCAGTGACCTGACCTGACCCAGCACAGTTTATTTCTTTTAGCTGCGTGCAAACACCTGGCTTGCATTTGATCCCTCCTGAGCCCAAGTCATTCCCTAATGAGTAATCAGTTTCTATTTATATAAAAGAATCATTGCATTAGCTGTGAGCTGAGGAAATTCACTTACCCCTAATCTCATTTCACCATGAAGCAGTTTCTTTCTGATTTTGTTGCCTTAAGACAGAGATAGGCATGAGAATTAATGGTCATCAATTCTCATGCCTCCCCCTTTACCTGCTTTCTCAACGTTCATGCTGCAGGCTTCCTGGCCCTGCGCTCCAGCGTTCCAGTTGCGAGCAGACCCCGACCTCTTCTCTACGCCCAGCTTCTGGGTCTGTGGCTGGTGATGATTCTCCTTGTTCTTCACCTGACTCTTGCCCTTGCACAACTTGTCCTGCAAGGCCTGCGTTCAAAACACAACCATTTTCCCTTTAAAGGGCATTGTAACTCAAGAGGGCACAAAACTCCCTTGACTTCTTGTCATAGACTGAGTGAGATTTGGAAAGGTGACCCTGTGCCCGAGGGTATTGAAATCATTACAGGTACCTCAGGATTTCAAGCTGTATTTCTGCTGTCTTCACATCTTCGTCGCTTCCCCGCACTACTCTGATCTGGTCAACTCCCCACCTGCTAAAACCAAACTCCTCCCCATTGCTGTTCCAACCTAATCAAACTCCAGCCTGTGCCATCCCACTAAAGCTATCAGTGCCCTCTTCCCCAATGACCTCCTACGTTCTCCCACACTTTCCCTCCAGCTTTCAGCTCTCATCAACCTCAGGTTTCCAAAAGGTCAGTCACAAGGCAAAAGACAAGAAGCAGCATACACATGGTCTCAGATACAAACTACAGATTGGAAATCAGCATCTCAAATAGCGGTCATTTTTCAAAGTTCTGAAACCTCTGTTTTGGAGAGAAAGGAACAAGGAGAAGACAGGCGGAGGACGGAAAATTAGATGGCAATGTAGGAAAAAAAGATACTCAATTACAGTGACTGAGGCTGATCCATTCATCGCATAGCAGGTGATTTCCTGATTGCGATCAGGTGAGCCAAGCCAAGCCTGATGGGGAAAAGGAAGAGGAAAAAAAAAATCAGTTTCATCAGGAATGAAACCAGACAGAGTGAATCAGAAACCAGAGACAGAAAAGATGCATTAAGTCCATGTAGCCCCAAACATGGTTCAGTGCAGGAATTATTCCTCTCATTAAATTTGCTGGTGTTCTGCCCAGTCTAATTTCAGATCACCCAAGCAATGAGGCTTCCACCATGTTCCCCAGCAGACGTCACCAGAGCTTTCCAGATTTCAGTGTCAGGAAGTTTTCATTTACATTCAGCCTTGATTTTCCTTTCCTTAATTTCATCCCATTCCTCCTAGTTACACCCCCATCCTTGAACAAGTCCTCACGCTCTTTAATATTTGACATCCTTTTGGTAGATAATCGTGTCCCTCCCTACCTTTTTTGTGGTTCAGCCAAGATGCACGTTTAGCTTAGTCTATCCTTTAATATATAAGAATGTATCCTTTAATCTAGCCTCATAAATCAATGGCTTCAGCTTCTAAATCACGGTTATTGTTCTCTGTATTCTTTCCAATATGTCAGCACCTCCCTGGTCGAGAGGGACCCAGCCCGGTAAACAGTATTCTAGTTGGTGTAGTCATTCTACAGATTGTCAGTTCTGCATTCCGTGACATGTTGTTTCTGAATTCACGCTGGCTTTTTCTGCTGCTATATCACACTGTAAGCTCATTTCCATGGACCATTTAACAATGAGCCACTGTTCAGATGCACGGATTTGGAGCAAGCCTAACTTCTAACAGTTTTATGACAGATCTGGAAGGATGGAGAGGAATAAGGGGATTATCATAATTTACGTAACAATTATTCAGTAGCTTGAAAAAAAAAAATCTATATTCTTCTCCATTCCAGGAGCAAGCCTTCTCCTTTCTGCCACCCCAGGAAAGATTATGCTGCTTCCACTGCTGTGCCAGGACTACCTTAAAGGTCTGCAGACAGGACTTTGAAGCTGTCTCTGTAGTGACAATTATAGGGATTTCTCCGCTGCAGATCTAATGCCAGGGCACTAGCAGTGATCGGTACACTAGTGTAGACCAGGCACTAGCATTTTCACTCTCATGTCATCTGAAAGCAAGTGGTACTAGCACCAGCAGCCAGGCTCCACTAGCAGTCTCACCTTTGCTCTCACCAGTGGAATTGTACTGGTGCTGGAGCAATGATGGAAGGTTTTCGGAAAACTGTCAGTGTGGACATGGGTTTTGTTGTAATCTGTTCACTGACTGAGACTGGAGAATTTCCCCCCACCCCATTCAGAAGCTACTTTTATTAGTTACACTGTATCTATAATGTTCTGAAATAAGGCAAGTTTTACTGGTAAAACTTTGTAGTGTAGACCAGGCTTAAGATCACAAAAGCACTGTACGATAGGTGAGCAGTGCCACACGAGTAAGTCCCTGCCCTGAAGAGCAGAAACCTGAAAGGCATGAGTGAGTACAACACACAGCACAAAATCGTGAATGGTTATTACAGCTGGAATGTTTCTGAATTGAACTTCAAAATGAGGGAGACCAGTTCTCAGACTGCAGCCAGAACACAACATGTTGCACTTCGATAGTGCCTGTCATCCCACATTCTAGAAGCACTTTACAAGAGGTAATTCCTGAAGCTATACCAGGCGCTGGGCCTGGATGGAAAGTGGGGCAGAGCAGCCTCTACACTTCTGTGAAACACACAGGTATTGTCTCCATTGTATAGAGACATAGATTAAGTGACTTGCTCAAAGTCCAACAAAGAATGAGTGACAGAAATGGAAATAGAACCCAGGAGTCCTGACTCTCAATCCTTTGTTCTAACCCCTCCATATGAAATTCCTACCATCTTCTCCCCTACCCATGATCCACCTAATCAGTAGTTAGTAAACACTACTGCACAACCCTAGATATGAGATAAGGTGTATGCAACGCATGGGGTGGGGTTTTTGTTTGCTTGTTTCTTTGTTTTGTCTTCTTCCTCCCTTGGATGCTTATTATATAACTCAAAAGTGACACCAAAAATGTTATTCTTAACAGTTCCACTAAATCTTTACCACTTCCTCATTGGAGTTGGTTTCCTAACACTTTCCAGATAACCGAGACATATTTTTCCAACACCCTTTCCATCTCCACCCAAGGAATAAAGTATTACAACAAAGTGCCTTTATGCAGCAGAATAAATTGTATTTTGAAAAGAGACAAGCTAGTTTTAAAAATCTGGCACCTAAATCTAAGAGTGTTTTTTGTTGTTTTTTTTTAAATTAGCTAGTAGTTGCTCTATAATCTGAGTTCCTACCTTACTCCTTAGAGGATTTTCTGCTGTGAGAGTGATGGTACTACTAAGTTCAATCAGCTGTGAGTTTCACAATGAGGACACTTATCATATTCCCCCCAAATGCATCCTGCTGGGAAATGCTGAGATCTCTACTACTGATTTTTGTTTGGGATCCTCTACCGATAATGGCCCTGATCCTGGGCTGTGGCTAAGAGGAGTTCAATGCAGCCCTATATCTAGAGAGTGCAAAGGTGACTGCAAGCAACTTTTATTCCTTCCAGATTTTGGAACCGCTGGGGATTGATTCAGCCCTTGACACAAGTTAGGGCTGCTTTGACTTACACCCTGCCAGCAACAGTCTCCAAGGGACCATCCAATAGATCATAATAGCCCAAATTCTGAGCATTCCTGCCTTCCCCAACACATCCCTTCTCTTCCTGAGACATGTCCCTGATATGTCCAGGCACCAGAAGTTGTGATGGGGCCTGGTGTAGTGTCATTACACATGCCTAATGTCACCAGGAAATCCTTCATACACCTCCACTGGGGAATACCTGAGAAGTCCAGCTATTTGGCTCCTTTACACTGCAGGCAGATGACTTCTAGATGCCAATATAACACTTAATTGATAACCCACTCCCTTTCCCATAAAGACACAGCTGAAAAGATACACAGTTCAACAGGAAACCACCGAGTACCAGAAGATAAAGATTGCGTTCCTCAGTAGGTGCCCTGGCTTTCATTCTTCTCTCCGAAGAGGATCAGGGGTTCCTTACCTGCACAGTCACGCAGGGGCCTTGTGGACTCGCAGCGCCGCACCAGTTCACACTGGGGTTTTTCTGTTGGACCAATGCAGGCAGCACAGGCGTCTGGACAGAGGAGTCCTCTTCACTGTCACTGAGCAGTGAATCCTGTCCACTCCCTTAAACAAAACAAAAAAGAATGTTAAATAAATCAGCCCAGGAGAAACTGACTACAAACAGCTTGTGTAGCAGAGAGTGAGGAGGGATCCCTTTAGACTGATTCAGTCTTGGGTATGCCTCCTGTTCTCATTCAGCAAACCTGTCTCCTCCTTCTCTCCCTCCCAAGTTCTGTTCCAGGCCATCCATCATCATGCTAGTAACTAAAGCTGGTATCCAAGCCCCCTCCCTTCTCTGGCTCACAGCCAAGGTCATTAACAACTACCGTCAAGCTTTCGATTCCTGCTGCCCAAAATACTTCAGGTCAATGCAGAAAGCATGAGCTTTGTATGAAATCTCAGCCACAGGGCCATATACTAAAGAGGGGAGGAGAGAAGCGGGATTGGGGGGAGGGGAGAAGGAAAAGGTGTAAGCAAAGCTACAGTCTGCCCACCTGAGTGATCTGAGACCTGTCAAACTCATTTCACATATGACTACAACCTCCTCTTCGTACGTCATTTGGAAAATGTAAAGCACCATACAAGAACAAAGTATTATTACTTTGGCAATGTTGATGAGCAAAATGAGCCCTTTAGGGCAAATATGATCTGTTGGCAAATCAACATAAGTTATAAGAATCCGAACTGTAGGAATCTATTCATGTCTCTTTATGAAGAACCCTGTAAACAATCCAAACAGACTCTGAAGAATTATGCAAACTTCACCTCTCAATCTACAAGGTTGTCAGATGCGTGGACTTTTTCTGTACTGTCAAAACTCCCACACAAGGGGATTGGGAATCAGGATTCCTGGGTTCTCCTCCCACCTTTGCTACTCGCTTATTTTGTGACTTCTGTATCCATGACCTTATCCCCTAGTTGCCCGACCAGGTCTGCATCACAAAACCTGTCTAACTGACACTGCAGGACTAGTGAGCTAACACTTCCTCCCCCAGAATGTGTTTCACTACAGAACCAGAATGAAGATGGACAAATCTAGAGGCAGTGTAGCCACTCTGTTCTTTTTTGGGTCCAAATGCAGCAAAAGCTCACTTGAGAAAATGGATCATCTCCCAGCTCTCTCACTGCTCAGCCAAAAATCAACCCGTGGATGGAGAGCAGCTGGCTAAAGCTGAACCCTGGCAGGACCACTGAAGTGATACTGGCAGGAAGTGGCAAGCACTTTAAAGAACTTGCCTCCTTTCTCACATCCCCCACTCTCAAGAGTGTCTGTTACCACAAGGCTATGGGTTGATATGGTTGTGGAGTCCTCAATGCTACTGGATGCTCAAATAGCCATGGTGGCAAAAAACACTCACTTTTTTCTGTGATGAGCAGGAGATTGTGTTCCTTCCTCCCAGACACATCCCTGACTACAGTGACCCACACTCTGGTGACCTCCAGGCTTGGTCATTGCAACTCATTACATATAGGAATGACCCTCCAGCGGTTGAAAAATACAGCAACCCCTTGGCTTAGCAGTGCATGTCATCATGACCAAAGAAACTCACTCAGCTCTCTGAATTGGCTAATCAAGGTCTTTTTCCTGATATTCAAAGCCCTGTATAAGAGTGGCCCAATCTGTCTGAGACATCACTTCTCCTTCAGTGACCATAACTTCTTATGACGTCTATGTCCCATTAGTACAATGAATATACAGACCACAGAGGGAGGCTTGCAAGGGTGGAGAAGAAAACTTTCTCGGGAGCTGGGGCTAAGCTAGGGAACCCAGCCCTGAATGAAATAAGAATGACTACAGGTCTCTCCATGTCCAGAACAAATGCAAAAATGAATGCTTCAGTTTAGCGTTCCCATGATCAGTTCATCTCACAAACGAAACACACTAAAAACTACTAAAAATAAATCAGGCTCTTTTTCCTACAGGCTGGAAAGGGACAGAGAGAGGTTGTTATTGCTATTTCTGTTCTGAAATAGTTGGGAAGTACTCAGATACTATAGAGAAGAGGGCTGCATACGTACAAGATAGATATATAATCTTGCTGTGCATGTCACTTTGCCTCCCTATGCCCGTTTCCCTATCTTTAAAATAGGAATAACAACCTTTCAAAATCATGTGTAGCTTCTTAATAAAAGGTATTACATACATGCAATTGATATATATTATTTTTCCCCCACCAGGTAGGACACAGTCTGATGCTAATCATACAGTACACTGGTTTTTAGTGTCTCACTATCCACCAGTCTCTCCGCTCCGTAAAACAGGAATGCTACTAGCTCAGTGGGGAAAGGGTAAGGGGGGGAATGAAAACAATTTCAGACCCCTGCTCCTGCATACCGGGCCAGCCTCTCAGATACACATGTCTATGGTCAGTAGTTAGAAATCAGAGAAGAGGAAACAATACATAGACAAATTGCTGCCAAAGTTTAAGAACTTAAATGTGTCAGAGAGTGAACAATAAAAGAGTGCAGACAATCCATTTCTTTTTGATTTTCCACCCAAAATTTCTAGTACTTTTGCTAAAACCTGGCTTTAACACTCAGAGTGACCCTGAAGCCTGCAAACAGACAGTGTGTGTTGTGTGTAACCACACAGAAGCTGCAGCATGTTTCAACAAGTAGGTTTTGGTTCTTTTAGCTACTTTTTGAAAAGGCGTCAGCCCCTGAAGAAGAAAAAACGTTGAACTAAACTCACCTATTTGGTTTCAGTGCTTTAGGGAGATAAGAAACTCTCCCAAGGACCCCAGATGAAGGACGAACAGAATCCACGTGGTTTTCTTCCATGCAGATCACAGATATTTTTTTTTCTTTTACACGTTAAAATTTAACTTTTGTCCCAAGGCTTCTGACTAGGAAGAGGGAGAGGAGCCTTTCATCTTCCACCACAGCAGCAGCACTGAAACACCTGTCTGATGAACCCTGGAGTTACCTAACAGCTTATGTCTGTTTCAGAATTGCTTCCCCCGAAACCATTTTAGTCTCATCTCTGGCATCTAAAAAGAAATGTCAAAAATGCGGGCTCGCTGGTTTTCTAGCCTATCCTGGCTGTAGTGTGAGAAAAGGCGTGACCATGAGTGGGCTGGGCATGGAATGGGATGAGCCATCACTTAATACTCACGGTTAAGAGGGAGGTCCTTTTTCCACAGGTCTTTCAGTGAGGGAGTAGGTCCCAGATCCCAGGTCTTGCGAGATGTAAGCATGGCATACGGCCCCAAAGCAGATCGACACCTCAGGGCCTGGGAATAAACACAAGCAAAGATATTCCAGTAAAGGGTTGGATTCCAGCTGCAGGAAGTTTAGTGGTCCAAGATGAGACACTCTAGCAAGCTATGCAAGTAGCAATGTCCCCATCTTGATTCCTACTCCCACATACATCTGGAACGATTCAGATTTGAATACTGGGAATTTGTCCACATGAGAAATGCTGACCTATACAAAGCAGGCATTTACACACACTATATCTCTAATTAACTTAATAATTTCTGTTTGCAATGTTATTGTAGCTGTGTTGCTTCCTTCTTCATGTTGTGATATTTCCATTTTAATTGCCAAGATTCCATAGCTTCCATAGTTGTTTGGCTTGGTCTTTACCCAGGTTGTTTTGGTTAATAATTCCTGTATCATTTCCAGCTTCTTCCACTACTATATTTGATTTTATAACTTTTACATTTTCAGGGCCGGAATCATGTCGTCCTATGAGTCTGCAGACCCCCTTGTACAATAGCCAGGAAATAAGCATCCATCTCTAACCTGTTCTCTTCTGCATCACGCTCTTATTGCAGTGCTGTGATCTTGACTGGGGCCTTCAAAAGTGTTACCACAGTACAAAGAATAGCAAAGATATTTGGGCTCTTTGTTCAGTTGTTCAGCCGGATTCTCACCTTGCACCAGTTTTTCCACCAGTGGACTTCAGTGGAATTGTTTGATTTAAACCTTCATAACTTAAATCATAACCTAGTTCATCCCACAATCAGGCCTCCACAGCATGAGAACCATAGCCCAGAGAGGCTGGAAGCAGACTGGGGAAGAGAGAGACTCCTATCCAAGTGGCATGTGCCATCTGGATTCCCATGCCTTCCAACTCCACTGAGTCTCACTCATCTGGAAAGAGACTTCTTCATTTGAGATTAAACTGTAAGCAAGTCTTCAAATCCTCTGTTTCACAAGGAAGGATTTGGCAGTGTTTGTTTCAATTAGACATCTAAAATATCATTATTCATAACTTTACAAAACTGCTCTCATTCATACTGTGGTGGCTCAATGACCCTGTGTCTCAGTGATCCCATTGGGTCATCTGGAGAGGAAGTATGAGCCTAGCATGGGTTCAAGCACATGCAGTTGAATCAGTAAAGTAGTCAGAAAGCGTGATATTCCCTGCCTCGGGGACTGACTCTAAACTCAAAGCCATAATGAAGGGGAGAAAAGGAATCAGCCCTAAAGATGAACCAAAACTGAAAACAACCAAAAAAGACCTGTGGCTTGGCAGCCAGGCAGTGACATGAAGACAGGCAGCATTAGGAGAGAGCTCTGTGATTTAGGATTGTCTCGATCAGTGTAGTCAAACTCAGGAGAACTGGATACAATAGGGTGACCAGATGTCCCAATTTTACAGGGACAGTCCCGATATTTGGGGCTGTCTTATATAGGCGTCTATTACCCTCAACCCCCATCCCGATTTTTCACACTTCCTGTCTGGTCACCCTAGGATACATGATCCTTACTATCTCACGTACGCACACAGAGCTTCTGGTCAGAAATCTCTGAACCAGGGTAGACCGCATTACAAGAAGTGTAGTTATGCAGGGAAAGCCAGTGCCATGGAGGAACAGAGATGAAGAGGAGAAACAAACATTTATTTTTAAACTGCATTTTTATTTAAAATCCCTGTCATCAGTTTATGCTTAGACTGGAAGCAATTCAGAGCAGGGACTGTCTTTTCTATGCCCTGTGAAGCACCTAATGCGCATTAGGTGCTGATTAAATAATACACCTCTGTCCCGATATAACGCGACTCGACATAACACGAATTCAGATATAACGTGGTAAAGCAGCGCTCCGGGAGGGCACGGCTGTGTGCTCCGGCAGATCAAAGCAAGTTCGATATAACTCAGTTTTACCCATAAGATTTTTTGGCTCCCGAGGACAGCGTTATATTGGGGTAGAGGTGTAATTAAAACAATCTTTTCTATTTTGCTCTTGTCACGCTCCTTTCATCCAAAGATTTCAAAATGTTGCATGAACATTAATGGAACCTTAAAATGCCCTTTTTTAGCTCTCCACTCTGCCTCATTAACCATTACATCACTTATTAGAGTGACCCAACCCACACTAACAGGGGCCCCAGTGCTTAACTGCCACTAAATGGGCACAGGGGTCCATTGAGACGGTGGCAGCTGCAGGATCAGAACCCTAGCATTATCCCACTGTTTATTATGGCACATTTATTCCAACCCCTGGAAATGCTGAATCTTGAAACGAAGATTACCGCAAACGTTATGCTGTGCATATTAATGGAACGAATCCCATGTATTTCCAAGCCTCCTGCTCTGCTATTTCTGATGCATCTCACACGCATGCATGGTTCTTGTCACACATTTGGGCCTTGGCAGGTGAAGCGTAACGACAATACAATAGCAGGCTCACACTCCGGGGGAGAAACCAGAATTCCAGCAGCCGGCGCACACCATGCCTGGTGCCATTGATAGCCAAACAAGTTACTGGAAATACAGACTGACCGATGGAAATCGAGGTGATTTCGGGGGGCGGGAGGGGGCGACCAAAGCAAAGCCCTGGTTAAAAGCCACAAAGCTGTGCCAGGCGCACTCCACCTACTGCTGTGTTTGCTCCCACTCCACCCCCACCTCCAATGCCAATGAGTCCTTTGAGAGAGACAAGGCAGGTGAGGGAATGTCTTGTATGGGACCAACCTCTGCGGATGGAGGGGACCAGCTTGCCAGCTACACGGAGCTCTTCTTCGGGCTCCTTTCGGTAGGGCCAGGAGAGAGAGAGAGAGACACAGAAAGAAAGACACACAGGCACCAACACACACACACACGATCAAAGCAGAGGCATCCAGACACACACATACACACACCCCGCTCCGAGAGAAGACACAGGCACTAACACACACACACCCAGGATCAAAGCAGAGGCATCCAGACACACATACACACACACACACACACACACCCCTCTAAGAGAAGACAGGCACCAACACACACACCCAGGATCAAAGCAGAGGCATCCAGACACACACACACACACACACACACCCCGCTCCGAGAGAAGACACAGGCACCAACACACACACTCAGGATCAAAGCAGAGGCATCCAGACGGACACACACACACACACACACGCTCCGAGAGAAGACACAGGCACCAACACACACACTCAGGATCAAAGCAGAGGCATCCAGACGGACGGACACACACACACACACACACACACACACACTCAGGATCAAAGGAGAGGAATCCACACACACACTCCCGCTCCCGACCCGCGGACGCAGGAACACGAGGGGCCGAGGCCAGACTCACCCGCTCGGAGCTGCCCGGCTCCGGGGTGGGCGCCCGGCACTGCCCGGCCTGGCCGCCCCCGGGGGCAGGAGGGCCATGGCAGGGGGCTGCGCTGTCACCCCTCACGCCGCCAGCCCGGATTCCGCAGGCAAGTCGCGGAGCTTCCCCATTCCCCGCCCCGCACACACCCCCTCGCACCCCCCCCCCGCTTTTCCACAGGAAATGGCTGGCTCCGGGGTTGCCATGGTAACCGGCTGGCCGCACTCCGGGGCTCCTTCTCCGCAGCGGGCCGCGCCGGGGCCCCGCGGGAGGGGAGCTCCGGGCCAGCCCCTGGCCCCGCGCAAGGCGGGTCCCACGCCGCAAGCTGCTCTGCTCCGGGGGTGGCTCGCCAGGGCGGCGCAGGGAGACCGCGGGGGGAGGGGGCTAGACGTGCAGCCGAGGCGGGGGAAGGCAGCAAAACCCACCGAGCAGTGTCCCCGCCGGGCTGGGCTGGCAGCCGCTGCCCAGAGCCAGGGGCGAGCCCAGGGGCTGGTGTCCTTCTCCAGCACAGTGGCTGCATTGCCCCCGGCTAGGGGCTCACAGAGCGAGACTGCAAAGCAGCAGCCAGCCTCTCACGAGCCTGGCGTGGGAAGAGCCAGAGCACCCCCGTGGGGTCACAACAAGCCCCTTCTTCGGGAGAAAAAAAACCCCGCTGCCTGCCCTAAACTGTTGTCCAGGGCTGTAAACAAGCTGCCCTGCTCCACCTCAGAGATGGATGCATTTCTGCAGTGGCTAAAATGATTAACCTGCGTGGTTTGTAAAGCATGCAGGGATCTTTCTGGCTGAAAGGGTTACAGGAAAACACATTGTGGCCATCAAGTAATTCCCAAATGCAGGGTTTATTTTTAAATAATAAACCATAATATAAATACTAGGGCTGTCCAGAGATTTAAAAAAAGTGATTGCAATTAATCATGCCATTAAAATTAATCATGATTAATCACACTGTTAAATATTAATAAAATACCATTTAAATATTTTAGATGTTTTCTACATTTTCAAATATATTGATTTCAATTTCAACACAGAATACAAAGTGTACAGTGCTCACTTTATTTAGTTTTGATTGCAAGTATTTGCACTGTAAAAAAAAGTAAAAGAAAATGTATTTTTCAGTTCACCTAATGTAAGTCCTATAGTGCAATTGCTTTATCATGAAAATTGAGCTTACAAATGTAGAATTATGTACCAAAAAACTGCATTAAAAATAAGCAATGTAAAATTTTAGAGGCTGCAAGTCCACTCAGTCCTACTTCTTGTTCAGCCAATCTCTCAGAAAAACAAGTTTGGTTACAATTTGCGGGAGATAATGCTGCCCATGTTTTGTTTACAATGTCATCTGAAAGTGAGAACAGGTGTTCACATGGCACTGTTGTAGCTGGTATCACAAGAATATTTACATGCCAGATGCACTAAAGATTCATATGCCCCTTCATGCTTCAACCACCATTCCAGGGGACATGGGTCCATGCTGATGACAGGTTCTGCTTGATAACTATCCAAAGCAGTACAACCAATGCATGTTCATTTTCATCATCTTAGTCAGATGCCACCAGCAGAAGGTTGCTCTTTTTTTCTGGTGGTTTGGGTTCTGTAGTTTCCACCTCAGAGTGTTGCTCTTTTAAAACGTCTGTTTAGCATATCTAGCACATAAATACTTTGCAATGCCGGCTACAAAAGTGCCAAGCAAATGCCTGTTTTCACTTTCTGGTGATATTGTAAATAAGAGGGCAACATTATCTTCTGTAAAAGTAAACAAATTGTTTGTCTCTTAGTGATTGGCTGAACAAGAAGTAGGACTGAGTGGACTTGTAGGCTCTGAAGTTTTACACTGTTTTGTTTTTAAGTGCAGTTATGTAACAAAAACAATCTACGTTTGTAAGTCACATTTTCATGACAGAGATTGCACTACAGTACTTGTATGAGGTGAATTGAAAAATACTATTTCTTTTGTTTATCATTTTTACAGTGCAAATATTTATAATCAAAAATATACATTGAGTTCAGTTACAACACAGAATACAATATATATGAAAATGTAGAAAAACATCCAAAATATTTTATAAATTTCAATTGGTATTCTATGGTTTAACAGTGCAATTGCAATTAACTTTTTTAATGGCGATTAATTTTTTTGAATTAATCGTGCGAGTTAACTGTGATTAATTGACAGTCCTAATCAATACATATCAGGCTATCTGGATAGTTGTGTGGCCTGCATCTGAGCACCTGCATGGAAAGATCTTCATGCTTTTTTTTTTTTTTTTTTTAATTTTATTTTAAAAAATAATGAGTATGTGTTTTTTAATTCAAACATTTCCCTGTGTTGTTGGAAACCCAAACACAAGAACCTTGTACTTGTGTAGCAGCTAGAAAGCTGGATTATTCTTCAATTTATAATTGTGCTTTATAAAATAATAAGCATCTACCTACCACTCCAAGTGCCTTTGACATAAATTCCAAAATCAGATCAGTTGGAACTAAAAGCTAAACCCACCATTAGCTCCCACCAAAACTAGACCCATGACAGAGCTCCCACAAAACTCAGTGCCTCTGTACAAACCTCAGTCCCTTTCACACCCCTTCCTCCCCAAAAGTCCAAAAAACAGTTATGCTTTACAGCCCTGTCTACTCCGTTTTAATTGTCTAAGACAGGGTTCTCAAACTGAGGGTTGCAAGGTCATTACGGGGGGGGGGGGGGTCACAAGCTGTCAACCTCCACCCCAAACCCCGCTTGCCTCCAGCATTTATAATGGTGTTATATATATTAAAAAGTGTGGTTAATTTATTGGGGGGTGGTGTCGCACTCAGGGGCTTGCAATGCAAAATGGATCGTCAGTAAAAAAAAAAAAAGTTTGAGACCCACTGGTCTTAAGATGAGTGAAATGCTAAAAGTAAATAGTACAAATTAGATATTTCCTCTCCCCCACACACGTTTCATGATCTTAAATTAGTTAGGCCATGTCTATGGTAGCATTTATGTCGACAAAACTTTTGGCACTCAGGGGTGTGAAAAAATACACCTCTGAGCGACATAAATTTTGCCAGCATAAGCACTCGTGTGCGCAGCGCTTTGTCGGCAAGAGACGTTCTCGCTGCTCCTTGCACTGGTTTTGTTATATCAGCAGGAGAGCTCTTGCCCGTCACCATAACGCAGCTACACAAGCCATCTTACAGGAGCACACCTGTATGAGTACAGCTGTGCTGCTGCAAGCTTGTAACTGTAGACGTGGCCTACACGGGAAAGGAAAACAGGAAGGGATTTATTTAATAACGTTTGTTTTACTTGACAAATGACCTGATAAGCAACATAACTTTGCGCACCTCTAGCGCCTTCAATCTGAGATTCTCAAAGCACTTTGCAAACTTGAACGAAGCAAGAGGAATGCCCAATTTGTAGCTATAGAGAGGGAAACTAAGGCATAGAAAGGGGAAGTGATTCACTCAAGGTCACACAAAGTTTACAGGAGGGCCGAGAATAGAACCCAAATAGCCTGACTCCCAAGCCTATGCTTTAGCCACATGCTCGTTCTTCCCGTTTCCACAAATTACAGGAATGACAAATTACTAGTTCTACATTTAGTTGTGAGAGATGCATAAAAACGTGACTTAGACTTTAAAAATAGTTTCTTTCTTATAGCGCTAGCAGGAGACTAGATTGGTCCCTTCCAGTCCCACGTCCTACATCCCAGTTAGAACTCAGGTAATGATCACTGGTGGCTCAGTAAGAAAACTGAACTATTTACATGAGGTCCATACTCAGAAGGCTTTGCTATACCAGTATATTATACTGGAAAATGCTCCTAGTGTGCATGCAGCTTACACCTTCAAAACTGCACTTTTGCCAGTGTACCTTATTCCAGCCCCACCCCCCAGTTTTGCTGGTATAACTGTGTCTACACTAGGCACTTTTGCCGGCACCGTTATTATGTCAGCTGCTCAACACAGCTATACCAACAAAAATTTGTAGTATACACTTGGCCTTAGAGGAGTGTTTTTACTTCAGCAATTGGGAGATGCTGTAGACATAAGTGGGAAAAGACACCAAGGAGGAGAGAGGAGAAGACACACAGTCCTTCCACTGAACACCAGGAGACAGATTTCTCTCCAGTGCAGGGACGGAGGCAAAGCAGCTTGTACAATGGCTTCTGGGGGCAGTGCAGCTCCTGGAGGAGGGTTGTCTCTGCCGCAATGGCCCCAGTGGGGCTATACAAAGGCACAGAATTGCTGGATAGGCAGTTCATTCTCACCCCCAACATGCCACTTATGTCCTCCAGCTCTCCTCCACCGCCCTGGAACGCAGCCCTTGCTTTGGGATAGACTGTGCAGAGCTGACTCTGTGCCTGGAGTGGGGGCTGCTATGTTGGGGATACTCCCCATGAGCCCATGCACTAGCCCTGCAGTTGCTTTAAGACATCTTAGTTACACAAAGGAGCCACAAGGCAATGATGACCTGGGCCCCAGAACCCTACCCATCAGCACAAAGGTGACCTGGCTCTCATCAAAATTGGCCTTAAGCAGAGGCAGCACCAAGTGACTGATGGAGGTCCTATGCTTCTGGGGGCTCAGTGTTGCCTCAGCATTGCTAGCCTCAATCCCAGTTCCTACTCAAACCAATCCCCTTGGCAGCAGAAACAAAGAGTTGCTCGCCAAGCTCTTGCTTGAGGCCAGAAAATGGTTAGGCTGTACCTGTGTTTCATTTTCCACCAAGAAGTGGTCCTGGCAATACTGAAATTCTTCCGTCAGCACCACACAAACTCTGTTGCCTGCTGTGGGCTGTTTGCTGGAGATCAGGTATCCACCCTCCCCAGTTCACTTTCCCAGCCTTGCCTTAGACAAATCTAAAAAAAAAGAAATGTTAAGGTTCAAGTAAATGTGAAAGGGTTTGGCTATCAAAAGTGCTGACAAAGTCCTGGCACTTCCTGTTACTCATTGGGAAAGAAGGTGTGTGGGGGAAGGGATGGGGAAAGGCAGGACACAGAAGCTCCCACGTCCATTGGACAAAAATATGTTTGTCTTCTGTGAAGCTAAAAATGAATGGAATGCAGACAGCACCCACATGGCTGTGTGCAACCAAGTACTTGGTAATTAAAAGATTTGGTAGGGGATTAGCTTGTGAGAAGCATGCAGGGTATAAAAATAAACTTCATCTTCCCCTTTGTCCTTCTCCAGTCTCTTCCCTCCTCCATGACCTGAGCAGATACCTGTGTTGCCGATTCTTATGATATTGGATGTTTTACTTAGAGCCTCAGCTTTGGAGACTCATAGACTTTAAGGTCAGAAGGGACAATTATGATAATCTATTCTTACCTCCTGCACAATGCAGGCCACAGAATCTCACCCACCCACTCCTGTAACAAACCCCTAACTTATGTCTGAGTTAATGAAGTCCTCAAATCGTGGTTTAAAGATCTCAAGGTGCAGAGAATCCTCCAGCACGTGACCCATGCCCCATGCTGCAGAGGAAGGCGAAAAACCTCCAGGGCCTCTGCCAATCTGCCCTAGAGGAAAATTCCTTCCCGATCCCAAATATGGCAATCAGCTAAACCCTGAGCATGTGGGCAAGACTCACTAGCCAGCACCCAGGAAAGAATTCTCTGTAATAACTTAGATCCCACCCCATCTAACATCCCATCACAGAGCATTGGGCATATTTACCTGCTGATAATCAAAGATCAATTAATTGCCAAAATTAGGCTATCGCATCATACCATCCCCTCCATAATCTTATCAAGTGATTACATGAAGATCTCAGCTTTCATCCAAAAAAAAAAATATACTGCTGGTCCTCAGGGTTGTGAAGAAAAGCATGAAGATGTGTTGCGACGAAACTGCACTCAGAAGACTCAAATATCAGAAAGGAAATAAAAGAACTTCATTTAAAAAGAAAAAAGAGAAACAAAAAACCCTCAATTTTTAAGACACTTGTTATTTTGGGAGGGGCTGACTCATGATATATGAATGTTTGAGACTGGTTAGCAACACTGGATACTGCCCACAGCAAAGCATAAATACACAGCCGTCACTGCACTACTCACCCAAATGCAGCCACAATTTTGACCGTTTGCTGCTGCAAGCCTCAGACGTGCAATATGTAGACTCACTGGCAAGAACAGAAGGGCAAAACCACACTCATCCTCACCAAAGTCCTAGGTGTCCAGGCTGCAGCATGCATACAATACAAAAAACTGATGCTGAAACATGATCACATCACATCCATCTTTTCACAATTCCACTAGGTTCCCTTATCTGATACAAGAGCCTTCCTTCACACCAAGCAAGATCTTGCCATTAGAGCAAAGAGTTAGGAGCCAGGATATTTCAGTTCTGCCACTGACTTTCTATGCAACTGTGAACAAGTCACTTGACTGCTTTGTCGGTCAATTTCCCCTTCTGTAAAATGGGAATATAATACTGGCCAACTGCACAAGAGTATTGACTGGTTTAATTCATTAACGAGGTGACATTCATGCTTGTGCAAAGGGCCAGCAGAAGACGCTATTGCAGCACTTTAGCCCTATTTTGAGGACATAGAGTTTTGTGCTGGCCCCCTCACTGCGATTAATTTCATCCCAATATTTGTAGAGTATAGTCATCTGCAGCTGGAAGACCCTATGAGCATGAAGCGTTATTATTAAAGTCTTCTCGTATTGTTTGAGAGAGGAAACACTGTCAGTCCAGTAGAAATTGATGCCCTTGCCTCACGTATCTGAGAATTTTCTGAGTTTCTTCCTTTCTCTTCCACCTTGCAATAATAAATCACAATATATCTCAGATTTTGCTTGGGGAATAGTATAGGGAATTCAGTCTGTGTCCATTCAGCTCTGCTTCCACGATCATACTCTCCCTAATAGATACTCCCACCCTCATCTCGAAGGTGTGTGTATTAATGGTACTAAGTACAGAAACCAAGATATCCGGACTCCAGAATGAGGTGTTTGTTCCATCTCATTTTGTCCCACTGCATGCTTCATGGAGAGTGGGGAAAAGAGAAAAAGAATCTGTAAGACAAGCGAAGAGAAAATAACAGTTATTTTCTCTTCACTTGTCTTACAGATTCTTTATTTTATGTTTAATGGGTCTTGTGAACCTTGTCACCTTTTCACACCTCCTGCTTCAGCCCTGTTCATACCACCTGTCCACTAACAGTACAAGTGGGAGATTGTACTGCTAATTACTCTGTCTCCTTGCTGTGAAGAAAAAACACCTCTGAACACAGCTTGTTCTTCTGCAATCGCCCTCTTGAAATATTTCTAGCTTGCAAACAGCAAATGACGTTTTGGCAGAGAACATTAAACCATACCAGCCACAAACGCTCACAGCTGCTGCTGCTGCTGCCGCCTTTAAACTGCAGATGTCACCTGCTTTAGTGGACCAAAAAATGCAACAGAAGACACCTGAGATGACATATCTTGAACTTCTAGGAACAAGTACCTCCCCTTTTTCTTCTTCTAAATTTCACTTCTATTTCAAAATCATGGCCCTCACCTCATGTGAGTATGTGGGCCCTGATTCAGCACAGCACTTTAGTATATGTATAATGTTAAGCACACAACTAATCCCCTTGACTTTAAAGGGACTACTCATGCTTCAAATTACATACATGCTTAAGCGCTTTGTTGGACTGGGGTCATACTTGGGGGACAGAAGGGCTTATTTAGGGTTTAACTTCAATGGGCTTTGGCTCAGGCCCTTAATAGAGAAAGACTTTAAAATAATAATTCCTCAGGCTACAGCAAAGAATAATAAACCCACATAAAAATTTTGCTCAGCAAATTAAAGTTGCTGAAGTAATTAATATATAAAACTCTTCTGCGGCATACATAGATACAGCATTAACGTTAGATTTTAAAAAAGACAGGAAATAATTAGTAATGTGTAATTTACATAAATATTCTATTACCTATGCAGTCCATTCATTGGTTTAATGCTAATAATAATGATGTGAAAATTTACCTTACGCATTCCAACAACAACTGTAATGCTACAGTGTCATTAACTTTATATATAAACTGTAAAGGTAGTAGAATATTTATGTAAATTACCTTAACTACTCATTTCCTGTCTTTTGAACACTTTGGTTTTTTAATGGTATGCTCTAGGTATGCATTGTAATATAAGGGTTATATCAGTGACTTCAGTCATAACTCTAAAGTAACAAAGGTTTGGGTGGGAATTTCCTAATTTAAAAAAAATAAATGTGAGAAACCCTGAAGTTAACATTAGGTTGGCATAAATATCTTTATGCATGGGGGTGTATTCAGTATTGTCACCCACAAGTATTCAGTCCTGAGTCGGGTCCCCCAAAATCATGGCATCGGCTTAATAAATGAAGGTTACTCATCAGTAACGGAGATGAACCCTGCACATTCAGACTCCTGGGAAGCGGCAGAAGTGCAGCTCTGACAGTAGAACATTTTGTGGCAGTGCCCACTAGAGTCCTCTCGCACCCCTCCCCCCAGTCCCTCCCTTCATGGGTCCTCAACATTCTGAGGGGAAGGCTATAAAAGAGGTTTCCATCTGCCTCACTTCCTTCCACCGCCTCCTCAGGTATAAGGTTGTTATTAGCATTCCAAGGGGAGGTAGGTGGGAAGTGTGAATGTTCAGAGACCATAGTCACAGGTGAATAACCTTTACTTCATCCAGAAGCCTCTGCCCATTCCTGCTCATGAGATAGTTGACATATGGCACATTACTGCTTATCAAACTAAGGCCTCGTCTACACTAGCAAGTTTCTGTGCTTTAAAGCAGCTTTAAGCGCTGTAACTCCCGAGGGGCGCACACTGCCAAGCCACTCAGTGCGCAGAAACTGCACAGTTGCAGCGCTGTAAAAAAACCACCCTGAAGAAAGGCGTAGAGCTTTCTGTGCCGGGACTACAGCACCGTGGTGCCAGTGTAGACACCCTGGTCGATTACAGCGCTGTGATTGGCCTCCAGGAGGTGTCCCACAATGCCTGTTCTTGCCTCTCTGGTCATCAGTTTGAACTCTACATTGCCTTGCCCTCTGGTGACCAGCCATGAGCCCCATCCCTTAAATTCGTTGGGAAAGTCCCCTTCCTGTTTGCTCCATGATGCGTGCAGTGGTCTCAGTGCATCTTTCCAGGTGGCCATTCCTGCTCCATGCACCAGGCGATCCCCCTCTTGGAGCAATGCTGAGCTGCTGGACCTCATCAGCATTTGGGGAGAGGAGCCTGTCCAGTCCCAGCTGTGCTCCAGCCATAGGGATTATGATACCTATGGACAGATTTCACAATGCATGACAGAAAGGGGCTATGACCGGGACACACTGCAGTGCAGGGTCAAAGTGAAGGAGGTGTAGAACGCCTACCACAAGCCGCAGGAGGCAAACCGCCGCTCTGGTGCTGCATAGGGCCAGGGCAGAAGCCACAAGCTTGGAGAAGACCCTCCTTTGATTCTCTGCTCACCTTCAACAGCCAGAGATCTTCCATAATGAATACAGCCTGTGGAAAGTGTGGGGACAGGAATGATTATCAGGCCCCCCACCACAGTGTTGGCTCTCCCCAAGAGCCACGTGCCCAGTGTACAACAGTGTCCAGGAAGAGAGATTTCCCCTGCCTCTGCAGCTACTCACCATGTTGGGGGGTCTTGTGGCTCATGTGTGCTTGCCTGGGCTCAGCCAGTCAGTGACAGGCGTGTGCATACTGGCTATATTTTAAATTAGTGGTCTGTGTGTTGCAAACAATGCTGCATCTGTAAAAATGTTGCATTTTGGCTTCATAGATACGACCTTCTTGCCAGCTGAACGGCTCCGCAGAATTAGAAAGTGGCCACACAGAACTAAAGAGGACTTTCTGTGTGATGTTATGATGTACTCCGCAGCAGAGAAACAAGAATTGAAGGAGTGATGGGACAGCAAGAAGAGGGATTGAAAGGAAAATGTGGTGTGCCAGAATGAAGCCACGGAGCGGCTCTTAAACGTTATGGAGGGCCAAGTGGACACGCTCCAGGTGCTACGAGCACTGCAAACTGAGCAGCTCCACACCCGCCCTCCCCTGCAGCCGCTGTTGCAAAACACTTTCCCATGCGCCCCCCAGACACTGCCAATCCACTCTTATCAACCTCCTGGCTCCAGTCTGTACCCGCTGCATTCCACTCCTGCCCCATCACAGTCCAGTCCTGTGGAGTCCCAGTACCCACTGCACTCACCACCCATCCATCTGAAGTTTACCCCTGCTGAAGTACAGTACCCGCTGCACTGTACTCCAAAGGAGAAGGTTGGATATGCTACCTGGACGGACACAAATCTTTAACCATCCCGGGACCTGGCCTCCTCTTGGGACCCTCCCTTCCCCCAACCCCCTCAGTGCTGATGTGTTTTTTTGTTTCCCTCTCTCCTTGGGTGGTTGTTTTTTAATCAAATAATTGTTTTGGTTTGAAAGCAATCTTTATTCCATTAACTGAAAGCAAACAGAGCCCTGCAAAGCAACAGGCAATTTTCTTAAACCTCCTTGTGCATCGTCTGCACCAATCACAATCACCTCCTAGCATTACAAACACTGCATTCCTGAGTGTAGCAACATATATTAGTGGCTTTCAGCTTCAAATTGCTGCCTCAAGGCATCTCTGATCCTGTGCTGCGCCCCTCTAATAGCCCTGGTCTCTGGCTGTTCAAATTCAGCCTACAGGCACTGAGCCTCAGTGGTCTGGTCCTGAGTGAAGCTTTCACCCTTCTCTTCACAAATATTATGGACTGTACAGCATGCGGCTATAAGCATAGAAATATTGTCATCGGCCAGGTCCAGTCTCCCATATAGGCAGTGTCAGTGGGCCTTTAAACGGCCAAAAGCACACTCAACAGCCATTCTGAACTTGCTCAGCCTGTTGTTGAACCACTCCTTGGTCCTGTCAAGGTGCCCCGTGTATACCATGGCATTAAAGGGTAGACAGTCTCCTAGGATCACACTGGGAATTTTGACTTCCCCTACGGTGATCTTCTGGTGTGAGAAGAAAGTCGTGGCTTGGAGCTTCCTGAACAGGCCAGTGTTCCAAAAGATGCGTGCGTCATGTACATTTCAGACCAACCTGCATTAATGTCCGTGAAATGCCCATGGAGATCTGCAAGTGCCTGGAGAACTATTGAGAAATACCCCTTCCAATTATTGTACTTGATGGCTAGGTGGTCTGGTGCCAGAATTGGAATGTGTGCGCCATCTATAGCCCCTCCGCAGTTAGGAAAGCCCATTTGTGCTAAGCCATCCACAATGTCACGCATGTTGTCGAGAGGCACAGTCTTTCGGAGCAGGATACGATTAATGGCCCTGCACACTTCCATCAACAGGAGTCCAATGGTCGACTTTGCCATTCTGAACTGGTCAGCAACCAATTGGTAGCAGTCTGGAGTAGCCCTCTTCCACAGTGCAATCGCCACATGCTTCTCCAGTGACAGGGCATCTCTCATTCACGTGTCCTTGTGCCACAGGGCTGGGGTGAGCTCATCGCACAGTCCCATGAATGTGGCTTTCCTCGTCCAAAAGTTCTGCAGCCATTGCTTGTCATCCTAGATGTCCATGACTATGTGATCCCACCACTCAGTGCTTGTTTCCTGAGCCCAAAAGAGGCATTCCACTGTGGTCAGCACCTCCATGAGTGCCACAAGCAATCTCGTGTCATAGCTGCTACACATGGTGAGATCAGTGTCGAACTGCTCTTGCCTTTGTAGTTTAAGGAATAACTCCACTGCCACTCGTGACATGTTAGTGAGACCGAGCAGCATATTGGTCAGCTGTGTGGGATCTGTTCCTGCAGACCAAAGAGGCAGGATGCGCAATACACAAACCATTGAAAGATGGCACCAGATGCAGATGGAAGCACAGTGTGTGTGGACTCACCCCTGCAGTGCCTCCTGCTGGTCTCAGGGAATTAGCTCCATTTCCAGATCTGCCACCACTGGGCTTTATGTTCCCACCAGACCTCGGTGCCCATTTTCTCTGGGGTGCTGCCCCCTGGCAATACCCCAACAATCTCTGTGGGTCTCCCTTCCCCAGGGAACCCCCACCCACTACCCCCACCTTGCCTCAGTCTGGGCTACTGCCAGTTCTCACCTAGCCCACTCACTAGGGCAGACTGCAGTATAAAAGCCACTCATCACGGGCAAGGGGGTTTGACCTGCTGCCTTCTTCTGCCACCCAGTATCTCCATGGGCCTGGCCTGGAACTAGGCCCTGCAGCCTTGGGAGTCACCAGCCTGGAGCTCCCCTGCTCCTCTGACTCTTACTCAGCCCTGCTTCACTCCCAGGTACCCTCTTATTCCCCTGCAGCCAGGCCAGTCTCCCTCCACAGCTAGAGGAGAGACTCTGCTCAGCTTCCGGCTGCCCTGGCCTTCTTATAAGGCCCAGCTGCCCTGATTGGGGCATGGCCTAGGTGTAGCTCCTTCCCCAATCAGCTTGGGCTTTTTATCTTAGCCCTGAGCCCTCTCCCAGGGCTGGCTTCTACCCGCTCAGGGCTGAAGCGGGTAATCACCACCCCGCTGTACACAGGGATTGCTGGGATGTGAAGCAATGCATCACGGGGCACTGGGACAGGACCCAGGATGCCCCGCAGCCCCCTCCACCTTCCCATAACTCTTAGCAGCAGAAGAGGAAGAGATGCTCTGTAGCATAGCTGCCCAGAGTGCACTAATCTGAATACCACTGCAAGTATCGCAAGTGCAAACACGCTATTGCTCAGGCAGCTGACAGTGTGAATGCACAACTGCGGTTTCCCTTCAGCGCTCTGAGCGGCGCTGTAACTCAGCCAGTGTAGACATAGCCTTAGGAAGGTGAGATGTGGAGTCCTAATTAAACAAGGAGTGAAGGACTGCTCTGCCAAACTGAGCATCCACCTGGGATGCTAGACTTGGTGTATAGTGTTTTGTAAATGTATGAACAGAGCGCCATGTTGCAGCTCTGCAAATTTCTACAGTGGGAATATGGCAAATGCATGCCACAGAGTCTACCTCTGCCATCATGGAACGATCTTATCCCTGTCTGGAGAGGGACAGAGGCTCATTTGTGACTTTCTTCAAGGCCTAGCCTTTGTGAAGTACAGCTTTCTCTGTGGGTAATCGCCTGCCTTTTACTATTTTGTGTGTAAGAAATACAAAGATTTGGTGGCTTTCTAAATTCTTGGATCCCAGAAACTCGTTTTAGCATCTACCATGTGGAGTTACATTGTCCAAATGAGCGTGAGGTCTGGGGAAGAATTCTAGCAGATTGCTTGTTTGCTTGAGATGGAAATCAATTACCACCTTGGGTAAGAATTTTGGGTGGTTACAGAGAACCCCTTTGTGAAGGGTGGATTAGCCATGGGATTTTGAAGTTCACTTGCTCTTCTGACAGATGTTACGTCTATAATGAAGCCTGTTTTGATTGATAGGTGAAACAGCAAACACTCATTCAACAGATCAGAGGGTGGTGGAGTGAGACAGCCTGGCTCCCAGCCGCCCCAGAGAGGGACAAGCCTCTCCGGGTGCCAAAGTGGGCGGAGCCACTGGAGCCTGAGCCCACCCCCCAGAGGTCAAAGCGCAGGACAGTAAGTATAAAAGCCTAACCCCAGGGCTCAGAAGCTGCCTGGCCGCCGGAGAGGCCAGACGCTGGTGCCCTATCTCCCGCTGGGAAGACTCCTGCCACCTGTGACCGCCCCGAGGATTGGCCATACCCGTTGAGGCCGGACACTGACCAGACACCGGAGAAGCCAGTAAGCCCACTTGTGAGAAGTGACCCAGAGGAGCTGCCCAGCTTACCACTTGCAGAGTACCCCGAGGAGCCCATGGTGTTAGATCCCATGGAGGACACTGACCAGATGCAGGTACTGCTAGAGGAGGAGGTTGGAAGTAGCCTGGGGGCAGCTGACTCTAGTCTGGCTGTGGCACCCCCACAGTCAATGTGTTGCGGCCAGGATCCCCACTGACACAGCAGCAGGTCACCTGCCGCTGTCAGGACCCCAGGCTGGGACACAGTGGAGTGGGTGGGCCTGCGTCCCCCCTGCCACCCCACTCACGGGTGGCATCTCCCCCTCACCCCGACCCCAGGACCAGGAGCCTGGGTGTTGCTATTGGACTATTTGCTCAGCCCCTTCCTGAGGGCCTGAGCCCTGAACCATTTGTTTGCTGCCCCACCCTGACCCAGGGTCTGGGCTTGGTATTGGACTCGTCGCGCAGCCTCTGATGGAGGGCCTGAGTGCTTAACTGTTTACTGTCCCACCAGGCTAATGCCCCAGCTCCCCGGAGTGAGGCAGCCTGCCTCCCAGCTGCCCCAGAGAGGGACGACCCCCAACCGAACCTCTTTACAGGTGGCTTCATAAGTGTTGACTAGGTTAAGGTCGCATGATGGAGTTGGACTTTGACTCAGATAGTAGTTCACTAAACTTTCCATAAATCTCTTTATTCTGTCACTAGTAAGTACAGTAGCATGTTGTCAGTAGATATGGCTGCTAAATGAACTTTCAGAGGTGATTAGAAGTGACCAGAAAGTTTCAAGTGAAGCAAGTATTCAAATATAGACTAGATTGAAGCTGACATTGGGATGATGTTGTTAACGGATGCCCAAACTCAAAAATCTTTTCCACTTGAGGTCATAGCACTTGCAAGTCGATTGTGTCCTAGAATTTATCAGGATATATTGTACTTCCAGAGAACAGGACCTGAGAGCTCAGCAAACTGCCCTCAGTTCTAGTCTGTTGATTGTAGCTTCTTCTCCAAATAGTTCCAATTATGACAAATAGTTAAATTGTTGAAATGGGCTCCCCATTCCAAGTTGGAAAAATCAGAGGTGATAGTTGCTGGGGGTGGGGCTGAGGAATTGAAAGCTAAACCTTTTAGTGTTATATGCTGTGTTTGCCCTGAGAGGTATAGGAACACATCTCTTGGAAGAGTCAATTTTGAGAAGATGTTGTCTGAACCTGGAAGATAATGTTTTGCTAACTAGTGCTGCAGAGCTTAAACTAAACATACCATACCATTTTGAACACCTTTCCCAGGAAACTGGAGAAGGATAAAAGTGGCCTCTGACACACTAGATTTTTCACAGGCTAGGAGGAGAAGTCCCTTTGCTGCGACTGTTTTCAGAGAAGGAAGGGGAGAGGCAGGGGATCAGAGTGACCGCTGAGCTGAGCTTTCTGAGTACAGACTGGCAAGCAAGAAGCAGGGCTCTCAGAAGCAAGAGGAGGTGGGAGCACACAGGTCTCTGGTGCTCCTTAGAGAATGATATAGACACAGCAGAAAAGCCCTGGAAAAAAGCCAGGGGAGGAGGGGCAGAATTAACTAACTGATTAGGAGTAGTGTTAATTGATTTGGGAGGAACAGAAGGATTCACTGACTGAGTCCGGGAAAGTACTGATTAGTAGGAAAACTAGGTGAAGAGTAGAAAAAATTATTCATGAGCACATTGGCTGAATTAGATTCAGAGCTTGATCAGATCCAGCCATGTTTATTTCCTTTTTTTTTTTTTTTTGTTTGTTTGTTCTCTTTACTGTGAACTTTTAGGTTACTGGGTTTTGTTCACAGATGTGTTTGGGGAGGAGCTTTTATGAGTGCGATGATGGCAAACAGAGCAAGGTGTCTGCAGTGCGGCCAAATGCTGAGGCAAGGAGTATCAGCAATTGCCCTATGGGATAAAAGTTCTACATATAGTACCTGGCCACTTACATGATCGGTGCTCAAATGCACACGACAACACATCCAGCCAGAGAAAGCAGTCAAAAAAGGACCTCCAAAGAGATTAGTTTAGGCTTTAGTGCTAAGATAATTTTCCTTACAAACAAGAAAAGGCAAGAGCTTTTAATGCATATGATTCTAAATGAGAAAGGAAAACAGACCTACTCATGTTACTAACCACAACTCTTCCAAAAACAAAATGGCACCTGCCTGGTACCTGGTCTCTCTCTCCAGCTGGCTACATGGTTAAAGAGTGCTTGTTGAGATATCAGTTTGCATGAGATCACAGAGAAACACAAGCAAAACACCACCTTATCACAGGACTGACTGGAATCAGTGCTTTCCAAACATGGCCATGAGGTACCAAGTGCACTATCATCAGCTGGAAGTTAATAATTAAAAACACGTGGATGACTATCAAGCAATTTCTATGCTAAATTACATTAGCCTATTCACAGAATGCACTGTACACTAAGTCATACACACTCCACTGATAACACGACAAAGAGTCCGCCAGTACCATAATGATAATCACATGGAGCCATATTCTGAAATCTTTACTCCGTTTTTACTCAGACAAACTTTCACTGTACTGCATGAGAACTTGCCTGAGTAAAACGTGGGAAATGATTACAAGATCTGTCCCCCAGTGAGCAGGGCTAAGGTAAGTACTGGTGGTGTTTACGGGACAAACCGAACTCCCTAGGACCAGTTCTATCAGATATGATTTCCGGACTGCAATATACACTGCAGTGAATTGAAGGTTGCACAGTGACCCCAGCTAATTCCATGTCAAGAAATCCTCAAGTTCACATTTTCCCTACACAGAAGCAAAGCAGTCACACGAATGTTTGGAGTGGAAGAGGAAAAGGAGTACTTGACAGGTATGCTGTGGTTAATAAATGTTTGTTGACCTCTGGATTCAAATGTAATTTAATGAATACACTAGTCTGGTAAGTTTCAACGTTCTCTTTATTAGATCGTTTTTCATATCACAAAATCACAGTTGTGGCTGTCTGCTCAGGAAAATCCATTAACTTCATTAGCTGGAATGTTAGGGGTCAGAATTGATATGCATTAGCAAAACTGCATGAGACAAGCTTGCTCAATGTTGTGGGACTCGCTTTCATTAAGCAGAAATGCTCAGCAACCTCTCAAATATGGAGAAAAATTAGCTGTTAAGTCAGGCAAGTGCATTCGTATTTTACTTGGCCAATGGAGTGCAATGGACTAAGTGAAGCTACAACAATCAAAACATATCTATGATTGGTGCCTTTTGGATTAGCCGTGCATTCTGCCCCAAGCAAATATTTAACCTACATCTGTAAAACTTCTGGGCAGAGAATTACAAAATCCTGGCTAAAATTTAACTCCCTCCCTTCCCCTCCACACAAGCAGCCTGATGCAAAAAAACCAACCCAAAATAAAATTAAAAAATCACTAATCCAGAAATGCAGACAGGAGCAGAACTAAAGTCTCCTGTGTAGCTAGACTCTTTGTTGAAAACCCCTGACTAGAAAGATCAACTGTATGAGACTGTCTCTAGATACCATTTCATTATAGCCTAGCTCATTATTACAATGTTACTGCAGCACAGGAACCTTGAACTGTGAGGAGGTTTCTGGGAGCAGCTGAGATACGATTTGCCAAATCCTATATAAATTGATTAATAAAATAATAAATTCTCTGCATTTCCACAATATCTTTTATCCAAGGATATCAAAGCTCGTTACAAAGATTAAGCTTCTTGTGAGGCATTTGTACTCATTTTAAAATGCACAAACCCAGAGGCCCAGATCCTGAGATATGGTCAACTTGCATTCAACACAGCTCAGGACATGGAGGGGAGTGTTATAAAAGTAACCTAATCACTTTTGCATACCCGTATCCATATGGCCAATGGATCAAAGTCCAGTTCAGTCCACAGCATTAATCAGCATAGCTTTAGGACTCTGATAGTTTACGATGGTTAAGTGAGTTGGCTTTCAGGCCGCTTTGTACCACCAGAGTGACAATGCAGCCATAACATAACAGAGGATCTGGCCCAGAGACTGTCCATTTGTAATGTACCATGTAGAAGACTAAACCATCACAACCCCAATGCAATCAGTGGAGACGCCTCAGTTTCTTACCACGAATCTGTCACTGTTATGCACAAAAAACACTAAGCTCCCAAAACAATCTTAGAAAAAGCAAGTCTCTGTAGTTTAATTTTTGTAAGCGAGGCATTAGCCCATACTGGGCCAATGGAGTTGCTTAGGTCTCCCATATTGAATTCCCCCTCTATCCAGTCGAGGCAACTAACACACAAAAAAGCTGCAAACAAAAAAAAATAACCACACACCATGGATGGTATTTAATAAACTTTCATTTTTGCAAACTGGACACCATCAAATTAGGCCTAAATAGAGACTGGGAATGGATGGGTCACTACACAAACTAAATCAATTTGTTAGTCTCTAAGGTGCCACAAGCACTCCGTGTTGTTTTTACAAAACAAATTTCCCCGTGCTAAATACTCACACCTTCTTGTCAACTGTTTGAAGTGGGCCACCTTGTTTACATTGGCCTCATTAACACTACAAAAGCAATTTCCACTCCTTCTTGTCACCTGTTGAGAATAGCCCACTTCTAACTCAAATTGAATTGGCTCATTAGCACTGACCCCCAATTTGGTAAGGCAACTCCCATCTTTTCAAGTGCTGTGTAGTTTATACCTCACTACTGTATGCTCCACTCCATGCATCCGATGAAGCGGGTTTTAACCCACGAAAGCTTATGCCCAAATAAATTTGTTAGTCTCTAAAATGCCACAAGGAATCATTGTTTTTGCTGATATAGACTAACACAACTACCACTCTGAAACCTTTCATTTTTGTTTATTATGAAACAGACTTAAGGCCAAGGAGAGAGGAAAGAATCACAGCCATACTTCATCTGTACTCTGTGTCATTTTTACAACATTTGTCATACAGAATATAACCCCACAGATAGACAAGAACCGTAGCACAAAGCTGTTTTCGTGCCAAAGCTGTTACCACTCAACTCATTGTCTCCGCTTCTGTTAAGTGACCTACCTTTACTCGTCATGTTTTTCAAACTCCCCTTTCAAACAGGATCTCTTGAATATTTCCAGTGATTAGTCTTAATGCTGCATATTTGCGCACTGCACAATGTCCATTTCCTCTCACCCCTGCTAAACAAAGTCTCAGACACGCCTGTACAGCATAGTCCCAGTTCCTGCTGTTTCTGATGGCTGCCTAGGAACCACGAAACCAGATATCGCCCTGAGGAAGAACACACAGTTCATCCAATAGGTCATTAATGTTTCATGGAATTAACCAGAGGGATTCTGCTTATAAAACACTCCTAGAAAAGAGGTTAACAACAAGAGCAAGATCTCTCTGGCAAGTGTAAGCCTGTTCCGTAATACCATGGTGACATATTCTAATTCTGACTTGAAAGAACCCTGCCCTCTGAGGGGATAGATTGATCACCAGGTTAATTCAATTCAAGACATTTTCACCAATAGACACCAGCCTGAAGAAACCACTCTTTCCTGAACAGCAATTCATGCAGTCTCCTCTCTACTAGTCACGGAAAATTATCCTTAAGTCTTTCAGTGATGTGCTAAAAAGCGCCTTCAGGGATGGAGTGCTGCAGTTTTCTGTGTCTGACAATGCTTCCCCAGCACCAACAGTGAATCAGGTCTCTCAAGTGCCTTAGCTACAGATGTGTGCTGTACTGTATATCTAAAAGTACTAAAAGTTAATGGATGGATTTTTTTTGTTTAGTTTTGGAAGTGATATAGAAGGATATCAGCAAGAAGTAATCAGCGACTCCTCAAAGCACACTTCATAAGTACATCAAAAAGATATTGCTAATCTATAGGAAAGTTCAAAAGCTTATGTTTTGTCATACATCTGTTTAAATACAATACTGTTTTTTTCCTGTACCTTTCCACTCTTCATCTGCTGTAACACAGTTGCATGAAGACAGTCAAGTTCAGTTTGTTTTCAAAGACTCCTCTGCTCCTGCTGCTTATTCCCCACCTGAAGTCAGAATCCCATTTGTGACACTGCAATTAGTTGATCCCCTTGTCAGCTAAGATAAACAATGTTATAAAAGTAACCTAACCACTTTTGCATACCCGTATCCAAATGGCCAATGGATCAAAGTCCAGTTCAGTCCACAGCATTAATCAGCATAGCTTTAGGACTCTGATAGTTTACGATGGTTAAGTGAGTTGGCTTTCAGGCCGCTTTGTACCACCAGAGTGACAATGCAGCCATAACATAACAGAGGATCTGGCCCAGAGACTGTCCATTTGTAATGTACCATGTAGAAGACTAAACCATCACAACCCCAATGCAATCAGTGGAGACGCCTCAGTTTCTTACCACGAATCTGTCACTGTTATGCACAAAAAACACTAAGCTCCCAAAACAATCTTAGAAAAAGCAAGTCTCTGTAGTTTAATTTTTGTAAGCGAGGCATTAGCCCATACTGGGCCAATGGAGTTGCTTAGGTCTCCCATATTGAATTCCCCCTCTATCCAGTCGAGGCAACTAACACACAAAAAAGCTGCAAACAAAAAAAAANCTGCAAACATCTCATAGGCCAGGGATCGGTCAGCAACCTTCCAGAAGTGCTGTGCCGAGTCTTCATTTATTCACTCTGATTTAAGGTTTAGTGTGCCAGTAATTACATTTTAACATTTTTAGAAGGTCTCTTCCTAGAAGTCTATAATATGTATCTAAACTATTGTTGTACATAAAGTAAATAAGGCTTTTAAAATGTTTAAGAAGTTTCATTTAAAATTAAATTAAAATGCACAGCCCCTCCCGATCCGTGCAGTCTGAGTGCCACTGAAAATCAGCTCACATGCCGCCTTTGGCACGTGTGCCATAGGTTGCCCACCCCTACTATAGGGAGTATAAATACAATTTTCTCTCAAAATATCATTTAACATTTTTACGAAGGTGTCAGTTGGTTATAAGTACATTTCAAAAGTTATTTCACTCCATGAAGTGATTCAGTCCTTTTAGTATCCAGAATATTAGATCCAGAGACAAAAAGCTACTATCCCAGTCATCTTAGTTACCTATGTCAGAATACATCCCATTAACGTAGTTTTGTTGAGTATGTCTAATGAGAGGGCAGCCCAACACCCGATGCTGAGCATTAGGAGTGTGAATCACTAGACTACATGCAGTGGACGATGGAGTCAGTAAACTACATTGCAGATGTTGAGTCATTGTTGGCAAAACATGGGAGGGGTGAGAGATAACTAAAATGGGGAGAAATTTAACTCAATCTCATAAAACACCCACGGCTCAATTTGGGAAATGTTACATCCAGCCATTAAGTGATAATCTTGAGAAAGATACGGACACATCAGTGGAAAGTACTGTAGCTAGGTGGCACATGGCTCTTTCTGCTATGAGGGTATAGATTCTGATTTATGTTGGTATACACAAAATGAGAGTCTCTGGGGTAAAAAACCCCCCCACCTTGTATAATGAAACACATTCAGTTCTTTCTTGTAGGGACCAGGTCCTCTTCAGATCTAGAAAATGGAATTTGGTTACTATTATGAATTGTACGCAAGAAACCATCTGAGGTTTATTTTCTGTGTACCCAAGAACAGAACTAACGCAGCATCATTTTACAGTTTACACGTAATTCCTCTAGTGCATTTAAGGGAAAGACCAATATTTCCTATGTTAACGAAACAGGTACAGCCACACAAAGAAAAATGTGACAGAAGGTAACAGATAAAACTGGTTCACTTACGTCATACTTTACAAGTATAATTTCCAAATCAGTCAAAACACAATGGGTGAACAATTGTAGTATGCACGTGGGTAATAAGAACTAGGATATTTCCCAACAAAATTAAATAGCATTCCTGTTGAACTGCTTTGGTTGCTAGCAGAACCCTGAGGTCAGTACCATCGCTATTTGCTGCAGTGGCATGAGTACCTGCTGCCATCATTTGGGTCATGGTATTCAACAACAAGGAAGTTTTGCTCAGAACATTTTCTACCAGCTATAATAATTTAGTGTCTCCTGATGACAGTTTACATGCATCAAGTAATTACTACCTGTTGCCTGTCACTGCTAATCAGTAGTGTAAACAAGCTATTATAGTACAGCATCATTCTTCAGCTTTTGTGTCTGAAGTTCTCAAGTCTAACCAGTTAATGAGACAGACACCGTATTAACACATCATGTACTACTGCCACAAAGTTTATTTCACTATATCCGGCCTTGCATTTTAATGCTAGGCAATTGAAATGCCTCAAAATAATAGGTATAAAAGTAGAAAGCTTTAAGATTATTTTTAAAAGGGCTGTTCTCTAGAAACTGCAAACAGCCTTGTTTTGATTTACACATTTTTGGTGCAGTTTGTTAAAAAATAACTGCAGTTATCGCAAGGATATTACTCTCTATAGTAAGGCTCAGATTATGACCCAACCTACATGTCTGTACAGGGGCATAAGAGAAAGTAAACCCCACCTTGGTGCAGCCTCTCCAGGATCTAGACACATAGGGATAAGCACTTTATAGCAGCTATTTCCACTGTGAGCAAGGGGGTGGGGAGTGGGCCAAGCACTGACTTCACCTCTCCAGCTGAGCCACTGCAGGGATGGTTTTGTGTCTGTTACTGGGACATGAGTCTTTTCCTGTGCCTCCTCTTGGAATGGTGCAAGGTACATGCAGCCTCCTTTCATATGACTTATACATGGACAATCCATCCTTAAGTAATTACACTAGGTTCACCTGTATGCTAGCTCCGATTCCCACATGAATGGAGCACTGCTATTTACAGGTGAAAGAATAGCCACAAATCCATTGCGAACTCCCAAGGTTAAATGAATAAAATGTACTTCATTTTGAGTTAATTGTTCATGGAGTCAATTGGCACTACCATCTCACCTTAATTTTTCTTGTTGTAGTACAATGAAATATACAAGCAATCGAACCCAATTAATATGCATAAAATATATTTTGCTTTATCTTAGCTACAGTTCAGTAAATGGATTTCAAGAAGGCAGACTTTAGCAAACTCAGGGAGTTGGTAGGTTAGAGCCATGGGAAGCAAGTCTAAGTGGAAAAACAGTCAGAGAGTTGGCAGTTTTTCAGAGACATTATTCAGGACACAAGAGCAAACTATCCCACTGCATAGGAAAGATAGGAACTATGGCCAGAGACCACCCTGGCTTAACCAGGAGCTCTTCAGTGAGAGACAAAATTAGAAAGGCCAAGGCACATAACAAGATTAAACTAGCTAGAGACAAAGTGTAAAAAGCAGAGGCGAAAGTAAGCCGGTACGGTACGGTGTACCGGCAAAAGCCAGTATGCCATGCTGGACTGGACTGGCTTCCCCTATGGTGACTTAAAGCCACTGCAGGGAGCCCCAGGCCCTTTAAATCACTGCTGGAGCCCTGCTGCCACTACCCCAGGGCAGCAGCAGCAGAGCTCCAGCAGTGATTTAAAGTATCGGGCTCCAGCCACTGCGAGGAGCTCTGGCCCTTTAAAGTGCTGCCAGAGCCCCGAGCTCCGGCAGCGCTTTAAAGGACCCGGGGCTCCCCGCAGTGGCAGGAGCTCCAGGCCCTTTAAATCCCCGTCTGAGCCTGACTGCCCCGGGGTGGCAGTGGCAGGGCTTCTGTGGTGATTTAAAGAGCCCGGAGTGCCATAGCAGCCGAAGCCCTGGGCCCTTTAATTCACCCCTGAGCCCTGGGTCTCCCAGCTGCAGAGGCAGCTGGTAGCTCCGGGGTGATTCTTTCCCATCTCCGGCCACCAACTCTTGCTGCTGACTGCTCTCACACTTTTTCCCAAAATATATAATGAACTCTAAGAAAAACATATAAATATGCACATACACACGTCCAAATCATTGTAATTTATTTATTGCTAGCTACTAAGTCTGTTGTGAAAAGTGATATAAACATACAAATATCACTTTTCACAGCAGACGTACTCAGCCCTGCCAAGGCTGGGGACCAATTAAGCCCTGGATGAGGGGCTAGGGGAGGCACGGGGGGCTAGAGCCTGAAGCCCTGCCACCAGAGCCTGGGACCTGCCACTGTGCAGCCGGAGCCTGGGCTTCAAGCCCAAAGCCCCGCTGCCAGAGCCTGCCAGCCTACCACCCCAAGACCGAAGCCCAAAGCCTGAGCTCCATCGCCCCTGGGCAGGTGGGGAACTCATCAGAACTGCTCCTCCAGCATCGTGCCCCAGGTGTCTCCAGAAGGGGCAGCCCTAGCAACCAACAGCAAAGTGGAGCATCCAGGAGCACCAGGGAGCGGGAGGGGCTGTTACTCCGCACACACACAGAGCCCATGGGAACATGGCCGCAAGGAAAGCTGCTTGTGGCTGCATGCAGCCACTGTGGCCGTGTTTGAGAAACGCTGATTTAGATAATGGCATAGAGCAGAGGTTCTCAAACTGTGGTCCGCAGACTACCAGCGGTCTGTGAGTTGCATTCAGGTGGTCCGCGGATAGTTCCCTCTAAGGCAGTGTTTTTCAATCCATGCATCGTGACCCGGTACTGGGTCACGGCATGTCAGGCACTGGGTCGCCTTGCTCTGGTCAGCATCGCTGACTAGGATGTTACAAGTCTCATCGGCGGTGCTGCCCAGCTAAGGCAGTCTAGTCCCTGCCTGTTTGACACCACACTGAGTCCCAGAAGCAGCCAGCAGTGGTCCGGCTCCTAGGCGGGGGGGCCACGGGGCTCCGCACGCTGCCCCCACCCCAAGCACTGGCTCCGCACTCCCATTGGAACTAGGGGAGGGTGGTGCCTGCGGGCAAGGTGCCTGTGCCACTGACCAGGAGCCAGAGGTAAGTCTGTGCCTGCACACCAATCCCCTGCCTCAGCCCTGAGCCCCCAAAAGCCAGAGCCCCTCCTGCACCCCAAGCCCCCAGCCCCACCCCAGAGCCTGCACCCCCAGCCCAGAGCCCTGACCCCCTCCTGCACCCCACTCCCCTACCACAGCCCTGAGCCCCCCCAACCCAGAGCCCCTCCTGCAGCCCCAGCCCAGAGCCCTGACCTCCTGCACCCCATCCCCGAGCCCCCTCAACCCAGACCCCCCTCCTACACTCCAAACCCCTCATTCCCAGCCTAGCCCAGAGCCCTGACCCCCTCCTGCACCCCAATCTCCTGCCCCAGCCCACAGCCCCCTCACACAGCCCGAAACCCTCATTCCCGGCCCCACCCCACAGCCCTAACTCCCGTACTTCACCTGTCTGCCTCAGACCTGAGCCCCTCCCACACCCCAAACCCCTCTGCTGGGTCATGGTCATCAACAATTTTCTTCAGCTGGGTCCCCAGAAAAAAAAGGTTGAAAACCACTGCTCTAAAGGTGCGCTCCTAGGCAGCCGCACATAAAAGAATGAAGGGCCACCCACCTAATTAGTGGAGCCATACAGGCATGGCTTCACTAATTAGGTGCCTGTACCCTGGAGAAGACGCACATGCAAGGTGCGGTGGTGGCCTTGGGGCGGTAGGTGGAAGGAGACAGTGGGGTGAGAAGAGGGGGTGGGGGGCATTTGGGATGTGCAGGGCTGTGACAGCCAGAGAAAGAGGCAACTTTCTCCCACTCCAGGGCTGTGGCTGCCGGGGAGGGACGGCTCTCCTTCCCAGCCTCAGCTTTGTGGATGCTGTGGCGGTGGAGAGACCCCCTCCTTCCCATTCCCAGCTCAGGGACTGCCACAGTGGGAGAGAGAGGGCACATTCATCGTATTAGAAAGGTCAAGACCATGATATTAAAATAAGATGGAGTTGTGTGCTTTTATCTGTAGACAAAAAAAGTTAAGTTACTTACATATTGTTTATATATAGCGGTTTTCTCCAAAGCACTTTACAATAGTTAGGTAACAGTACAAATAATATATGTGGAACGATCATTCAAGTGGTTCCGCAAGACCCTCAGCAATTTTCAAGTGGTCAGCGAAAAAAAACTTTGAGAACCAGCTAGGCATAGAGAACCACTGGCATTGATACACTTATAAAGTTTCGCAGACACATACCAACATGGGAGTTTGCAAAGCTTGAAGGATAAGATTAAAATTCAAAACTGATGCTGGATAACTTGGAGAAAGGAGGTCTGAAGTAAATTGATGAAATTCAATTAAGGACAAAATGCAAATCCGTCCACTTAGGCAGTGAACAATCATTGTCCACACGTTATAAGAGTGCAGGAAAGTGATTGCCTTCATGGAGACGGCTAGCTCACTGCGGAAATGGAGTTTAGTTGGTATACATAGTGGATCACAAGCTAAATATTGAGACCAGACAGTGTGAGCACTTGTGCAAAACGAATAAAGCTAGAACATTCATCCTGGAGTGACCTGGATATCAGGATGTGTCTGATAAGCAAACATTGATGAAGGTAATTTCAGTCCTTCTCATGCTCCACGCTATGATATTACGGTTCGCAAATTGTTTAGGAGCCCATCGGTAGTTCTGGACGTTGGGGTGCCACTTCTCAGGAAAATGTGGACAAAAGCTGAAGAGAAGGTCCAGAGAAGAGCAAACTAGAAAATGATTGACAGGTCTTAGAAAGACAAGACCGTTATGAGGAAAGATTGAAAAACTTTGGGTTTTTTGTTAGAGAAGAGAAGACTGGGCTGGGTGAGGATGGGGACAACAGGTTTTCAAGTACATAAACGGTTGTTACAAGGAGGATGGAGAAAAAAAATGTTCTCCTTAACCTCTGAGGATAGGACAAGAAGCAATGGGCTTAAATTACAGCAAGGGAGGTTTAGGTTGGACATTAGGAAAAGCTTCCTAATTGTTCCAATGCTTAATTACCCTAACAAATTGCCTAGGGAAGTTGTGGAATCTCCATCACTGGAGATTTTTAACAACAGGTTAGATAAACACCTGGCAGGGTTGGTCTGGTTATTACTTAGTCCTGCCTTGAATGCAGAGCACTGGAGTAGGTGACCTATTCAACTGAAGTCCCTTCCAGTCCTACGCTTCGATGATTCTGTACCATTCAATACATGTCATTTTTATTGTTTTTTCAAATACAATCTATGAAAAAGTAATTTACTGTAAACATCAGTTTTCATATATGAATTTCACAGTCAACAGGTCACTTTGTCTCCTCAAAGTATAATCATATTGCCAATCCAAAACTAGCTAGCCTCAATGACTCCATATTTGGGGAGCTAGGTTGTGCCCTCCCTCATTAAAAGCCACAGATGGAGACTTCAGGGGGAATCTCTCTGCAAGGAATCCCTCAGAGATTCCCCCCAAACTGTCCCATCACAGGTTACGGTTTGACCCTGCAAGGAAAAAGGGTGCAGGCCTGCCAATAAGGATCCTTGGGAGATCAGCACCATTTTCACAAGGGTCTTGTGTCTCACACTTTGTTCTGGGCTCCAGTAGTTCTGGCACTAATTGCCTTTTCCCATAATGTCCACAAGGCTGGATGGGGGTGGCAGATGATGAAACCCTGGCCTTGTGTAGGAGAAGAAAAAAGGGGGGGGGGAGAAGAGAAATGGAAGCTCCACTACAGAAAGTCACAGAACCTGAAAATAAAAAGGTATGGCTTTTGACTTGCAGACTGCCCTAGCACTGCAAAGGTGTCATGTAGTGGTCTATCAATTTTTTAAGATGTAAAAAGAGATCCTGGTTCTTTCCTCAGACCAGTTTTACACCTGTGCAACCTCTTTGGCTTCAGTAGTGTTATTCCTGATTTATATCAGTGTAAGGAAGAGGAGAATCAGGCCCCATATTTAACCATTGGATTTATCATTTTCAGCCTTCATGCCAGGCTTTAAAGAGAATGTAATAATGTGACAGTGGGCAGTGAGATTTTACAGAAGGGTACTTTTACAGAGTATGCACAATGAATATTAAACAAACCCCTTAATTCATGGTCTGCTGCTGCCTGATACCAGCACTGCGTTCCTCATTACTCGTAAGATCTTAATTTTTGTTTTAAAACAGGCACTGCCCCACTTGTACATCTTTCACTTGTTGTTTCAGAGATTTTGTAGAAAA
>NC_133787.1:6002654-6014594 GCF_003597395.2 Chelonoidis abingdonii | reverse complement strand
GAAGAGAAATGGAAGCTCCACTACAGAAAGTCACAGAACCTGAAAATAAAAAGGTATGGCTTTTGACTTGCAGACTGCCCTAGCACTGCAAAGGTGTCATGTAGTGGTCTATCAATTTTTTAAGATGTAAAAAGAGATCCTGGTTCTTTCCTCAGACCAGTTTTACACCTGTGCAACCTCTTTGGCTTCAGTAGTGTTATTCCTGATTTATATCAGTGTAAGGAAGAGGAGAATCAGGCCCCATATTTAACCATTGGATTTATCATTTTCAGCCTTCATGCCAGGCTTTAAAGAGAATGTAATAATGTGACAGTGGGCAGTGAGATTTTACAGAAGGGTACTTTTACAGAGTATGCACAATGAATATTAAACAAACCCCTTAATTCATGGTCTGCTGCTGCCTGATACCAGCACTGCGTTCCTCATTACTCGTAAGATCTTAATTTTTGTTTTAAAACAGGCACTGCCCCACTTGTACATCTTTCACTTGTTGTTTCAGAGATTTTGTAGAAAAAAGAGAAGCAAAAGAAAGGTGCATTATGTAGGTGTCCTTTAAGCAATCAGTCAAAATTTAACTGGCGGAGCAGGGTGCTATTAATGAAAAATGTCTCATTTGGCTAATGCAATACTGCAGTTCTCTCCCTACAATCAGTTACTTTAGCAGAAGAATATAATGAACAGGCTTTGCTACAAATTCCTCTATAATGTAAGTTAGGGTTGGTCTACACTAGGGGAGGGGATCGATCTAAGATACGCAACTTCAGCTACGTGAATAGCGTAGCTGAAGTCGAAGTATCTTAGATCGAGTTACCTACTGTCCTCATGGCGCAGGATAGACATCCGCAGCTCCCCCTGTCGACTCCGCTACCGCCGTTCACTTTGGTGGAGTTCCGGAGTCGACGGGAGCGCATTCGTGGATCGATATATCACGTCTAGATGAGACAATATATCGATCCCCGAGAAATCGATTGCTACCCGCCGATACGGCTGATAATGAAGACGTACCCTTGCATTCTTACCATATGTAAACCCATTTGCAAGAGAGAAATCTAAACAGATAATGAAGCAGAGTAATACAGTTAAGGTGTTAGTTTGCTTTTTAAATATCAGTCTTCCATTTGTGATGGTTAAAACTTTTATAATTGGACTGTATATAAAAACTTGGTTTTTGTCTATTAAAAATGAACACAATGGCATTACAAAATAAGTCTTTAAAATATGGATTGCTTGGCAAACTCTAGCTTGGTGGTCCCCAAACTTTTCAGTGTTGTGCCTCACCATACCCCTGTCTGCGCCCCCCTGGAGCCAGGGCTGGGAGCAGGGTCATGGCTCCCAGTGGGGAGGAAGGATGCAGACAGGGGTAGGAGGCTGAGGCTGGGGCCGAGAGAGGGGCCATGGCCAGGAACAGAGCTGTGGCCAGGCCACAGTTAGGGGCTGCGACTGGGTGTGGGGCCAGATGTGGAGCTGGGGCTGTGGCTGGAGGTGGGGCCGGAGCAAAGCCGGGGGTGTAGTGGGGCTGGGTGGTGTCCCATCCCCACCTCTTGAGGGGACTGCCTCAGGCCCTGCTGTGCCCCCCAAACATTCCCCCTAGGAGGTCGTGCCCCACAGTTTGGGGACCTCTGCTCTAGCTCCTGAAGAAGGCACTGACCAGCATGGATGGTACAGGTAGCAGAACCAGGAATAAGAGGCTAGGGGACTAAAATCTACTAGTCTAATGATTTCTGTCTGGATGTCCCCTTAAAATGCCTTGCTTTTGAGGCAATCCTCCCAAATGAAAAATGTTCTGCTGCCAATTGATTAATTATCTACCTTAGACGGAGCTCTTTTAGAATGATTTGAGGACAACCCTGGAAATTATATAGTCCTGCTCATTTCCATCAGTGCTAATAATAGAAATATACCATTGCTGGTATTTTGGAAACCAGAGCAGACCCAACAGATAGTTTGGGTTTCTATCATAGGTAACTGATACATTCTCAAATCTTGCGTATGCTGATTCTGTGCTGCACAATGCCGTTGTGCCCCGTGTCCATGCGTACATTTTGGCCAAGTGTCATTGCTTCTCACCTGTAAGCAAGTCAAGGCTGGCCCTGATGCTGAGCTGTTCCTCCTAATAGAATTTCTGTGCCTGGTGCTAGCAGGACTGCAGAATGGTCTTCCTGTGGAGCTGGAATCCGTCCCATGTTTGCCATAGCCAGGAACAATCTCTCTAGCCTGCGTCTTTTTACCTTCCTCACTCACTTTTATTCTTCCTTTGAGCAGACTATGCACAGAAAGCCCTACCACAGAGCATAGTGCGTACATGGCAGGATAGGGCTTGTCCGGTCACTCAGAAGAGCTATGTAGAGCAGAACTTTTCAGCTGATTGCAGCAGAGCAAGACTGGGAATTAGTAATGGTCCAAGCAGTGGCATTGACCATCCCATGATCTCTGTTTGGTTGCATGTAATGCCCATTGGAGTGATGTAAGAAAGGCAGGACTCAAAGAGCAAGCTGGAGTCATGGGGCTGCTGCTGCTTAGTAACAACAGGGATACTTAAATTGAATTCACATCGGAAAGTTTCTCCAAGGGGCTCTTGAGATTCCAGAGATGGATACTGAAAGCTTTAGCAGAAGATGTTGAGCATACTCACCAGGGCACCATGCTGCGGAGCATGGGCAGCACTTGGGCCCCAGTGTGGTTGATCTTCAGAGCAAATCCGAAATCTTTTGCCCTGGAATCATATGTTTCTTTTGTCCACACAACAATCCCACCAGAGCTGATGAATTAAATCTCCCAGTGAATGCTCATTTTCTTGCTTTCCCTGATGTCTAAAGCATGCAGCAGACTCACTCTCTGACAATTGCCCCTAGTAGGGCTCGGGCATTGGCTGCAGTGTTTGCAGGGTCTCTTGATTCAGCAGTACGTGTCTGGGTCCCTCAATTGCAACAGCTTTCTCCTTTCCCTGGATTTAGAGACACCATTCAGAGCTGAGCCAGTCTTGGAGCATTAGTTCCACATAGTGGGAAGTGCACTCTGCAAACAGAAATAACTTCTTAACTCCTCCCCATAGGATGAGTATAGTCCTCAGGAATAACCTCTGCTCAGTAGTGAATTAATAGCAGAGAAAATGGCCAGGAGCTGAAGATTGCCTTGTGCCAGATTTCTCAGCTAATCTGAACAAGTAATGGCTTTGATCCATCCGTGAAAAGGGGTTGACGAAGCAACCCATCGCCTCTCATCCCCATCTGTCCGTGTATTAAGAAAAATGAAAGCAGATTAAAAGTCCATCCACTCAAATGCCATTGGTGCAAGTTAAATTGCTGACCTAGTCTATTTATTAACATCTACAAACAGATTCAGCTTCCTCCCACCTCAGACAATCAAATTTATATTGGATTATTTTTATTGGAGAGTTTGCTCTTTATCTTGGTAAAGACTAGACAATTACTGTTATTTGGAAATCTCCATAAATAATGAAACAGAGAGTCCTGTGGCACCTTTAAGACAAACAGATGTATTGGAGCATAAGCTTTTGTGGGTGAATACCCACTTCATCAGACGCATGGTCTGCCATTAGTCTTAAAGGTGCCACAGGACTCTGTTGCTTTTTACAGATCCAGACTAACATGGCTACCCCTCTGATACTTGACTCTATAAATGATGATTATTTCAGTGATATGTTTTCTCACCAGCTCAAAGTTTAGTGCCAGGCAGCTCCTTTCCTTCAGTAATGCACATCCATACATCACAGAAACAGAGAGTCATCTGGAGACAAGTTCACATTTGCACAAGTGACTGTCCTAGGAGATGCAATTGAGTGGAAAAATATAGTAGGAAAAATTTTCAGTTCTAGTTACATCATTGTAAATCTCAATTAACTCAATGGACTTCAAAGAACTTGATTGTTTAAGCAGCAACGCAAAGCTATCCCGTCTCCTTCAAGGATGGAAAAATCACGATGCATGTTATTGTTCCCAGTGACTGATTACCTTTCAAATTCAAGCTGAAAGACACTTCATAGAAGCCAATCTGTAAGTGTGAAAGTGCTTAGTTTTGCAAAATAAACACTTATCAAATGAAAAGACTTGCATTAATTTACAAACAAACAAACAAACAAACATGCCCCTCCCCCCCAAAACAAAAAAACCCAGAAAAACCACAAAGATTATTAGTGTCCAGGAAAACACTTCAGAAATAAGTGTATGAATGCTAAACAAAAATGACATCATTACCATGTCAAAGTTACAACTTTAAATGCCAAAAAAATCAGGAAGTGCATACGTTTACTAGGTGAACCTTAACACATTCATATTAACCTATGCATGTATCACCTAATAAGTAAAATTTCGTGACTAGGTGAGGTTTTAAAATCCAGACCTTAGTGTGTAGTGATAGTGTAGTGGCAATGTGGATAATTTAATGTTACTTGAGAACCTCTTCCCTTCTTGATTGCCTAATTTTAGTGTTTAAGGCCCTGAACCTTTAAAGACTTGTGCAATTGAATAATTTTATGTGTGTGAATAGTCCCATTGGATTTGTAGGATCAGGGCATAAATTTGAAACCTTAGTATTGCATAATGTGCACTTTTGCATTCTATTTTCTATTTGTGTCTTTTTTAAGGGGAGACTAATACGCTGTCTGCATTACATCTGGGAATCTAGTTTGTAACCAGCTAGTGGCATGGGTAACTCTAAACATCATTCCATCCAATGGCACTATGCCAGCTTACACCAGCTGAGGATTTGGCTCATAGTTTTTGACCCACACCACCTGATTAAAACTAACTTAGTAAGCATGATAGGTATCAGTTTTTCACTCTTGTATTATCCTGTCTGTAACATTTGTCTTCCTGTAAACACTTAGTAGTTCAGTACAGACAGGACCCCTATCTTTGCCTGTGTAACTAGTTTAGATCGTCTTCATTCCTCCTAGATATTTGTAAGGTAGGCATCCCAGAGTGCATTGCCCCATAAGCTACTGAAGCGGCTGTGTGTACATCCTCCAGGACTTCATCTCCCGGATAGCTGTACTTACAGAAACGCAGTTGGTCAACATTGTAGATTCAGATGTGCAAACATGGTTGTGATGGTAAAAATTCCATGGTGTGGAAACAAAATGAACAATTTTACTTTGTAGATGGTTAAAGTGACCATGCCACAAACCAGTTTAAAATCATGGTTATCACTGCAGTGTGGATGGGCTGCTAAAACGAAGTTCTATAATGATTTTTCTGTGTGCTTCTATAGTTACACAAGGTCTAAAGTGTATGCAAGTATGGCACTCCTGAGATAGCAGCACAAAACCACATAAGCAACTAACAATGTTTTGTGTTTTTGCTACTCCAGTAGTTCCCAAAACAAGTGTAATCTTACTCTATTTTTCAGTTGTTTATAACTGCATATTATAAACCCACACACATCAATTTCACCTGGAAACTAATCCTCAGTGAGGACTAGCCAGATGGATGCAGCTTTTAGAGTTCAGTTGTTTGAATTTTCCACATGCAAAGAAGTTTCTTTTTAAAGCAGAACATTTTTTTTTCCTGCTACATAATTTAAAAAATGCTTAATGGCTTTTTCTCAAACTTTCCAAGAAATTCACCTTTGGACATAGACCAAGCTTTGAAAGTTTCAGCCCAAAACTAGAATGAGTAAATTAAGAGCATGTGAGAACAAGGGGTTATGAAGTCTTTATGCATTAACTATAATGGTTGCTATTGACAAATGCTGATGTGGATACAAACAAACATTCTTTAATAAAAGACCCCAACCTGCATGGTGCTCTGACCTGGATTCAGCCAAGCACTTAAATTTGTGCTTAAATTTAATACCAATGAGGCTATTCATGTACTTAAAATTAAGAGCTTAAGTATTTTGCTAGATCAGGGACAAAGTCCAGAATAAGACTATAGAATATAATTTCAGGATCAAAAATAGGCCAGGGTTAAGGAGGAGACAACTGTAATCATAGCGTTAGTCCTGATTTCTTAAAATTACATGGCTAGATAATTGGTGCTTGGCAATTGCAGATCCTAGCTAGAACCCCAGGACCCATCCCTGTTGCGCTGCAAGCCCACACAGTACAGTGTTGCTGGTCTTGCACTTTTATTCCAAGTCTTGCAATATTTGGGTTTTTCTTACAGCCCCACTTCCTGTAGTCATGTGAATATTGGAGAGTCGTAGCTTTTACTGTTAGAAAGGTAAGTTTCTAGTCCTCATGGCTGCAGAGAAAACCTGGAAAAAGTGAACCACAAAGGCTCAGAAACCAGAAGAAAAATGAAAAGACTCAAAATGTATTGTTTTTAAAAAAAAAATCTTGTGTTGGTTAAACCAATCTGATTTTAGGGGGCCAGACATGATTTTTGAACACTTGGGGCTGGCAGTGCTGACCGCACTACTCCAATCCCCATAGCTCAGCTCTGTGGAGGCCCAGCTCCACCATTTCATTATAAATAGATATAAATAAGAATTCAGGGCAAATTCTTCAGCTGAGGTTACAGGAGCACAACACCAACTGTTTGCTGCTGAATTTCTCCTTCCCTTCTACTGACAAAGTTTGTATAATATTCTTAAACACTGGAGAGATTTATTCCATAATAGGACAGTTTTGTCTATATCCTTACATAGAAGCAAAATATTTAGACCTCAGGGGACTGGATAAAGAACCGTTAATATAATAGATTCCCACTTTTAGGCTACCTGTTGAAATCCTAGCCAGGCTGGTGGTGATCAAAAATTTACCATTTGAAAATTGTTCACTATAGTAAATCTATATAAAAAGTAGAGATGTAGCCAAAGCTCAGATGTAGGTGGAGGTGAAGTTCCAATATAGATTTAGCTCTGAATCTAAATTTCCCCAAAGTCCAGGGCTCGGGATGTTTGGATTCAGTGTCCTAGTTCAGTACATCACAGGAATAAGCGTGAGCTGCCAAGTCTGTATCTAGATCCAAACTTTTTAAAGAAAGCAGGAGGCAGCATTCAGATTCTGTATTCTGTACAAATGCATCCCCAATACAAAATATTTTTAGCTCACTTATCAGAGGAAACATTGAAAGACTAGCAAAAATAACTAGATATTTAGCATATGGGAGAATTCCCCCCGTTAAATTATTGTGAATTGAGAAAAAAGGAAGAGTGGATTTACAGAATGCTGTAATTTTCACAACCATGAAGTTCACACTTTTTTAAATTCTCAAATTAAACACATACAATACAAAGAATACATGGGGGAAGTGGTCTGTAGACTGTTCACAAAATTAGTCCTGAGTATTAAGTACTCCAACCTCCTGGATTAAAGGTATTTAATTTCATCCCAAGGTTTATAATTAAATGCCATTTAGGGAGGCTTTCTGCATATCATGGAATTTCTTTCTAGCCCTGAGACTCTAATCCATGAGCCTGCTTTTTTGCCTTTACTTTCTTTATTGTCTTACATGCAATTAAACAGAAATAGTTTTAAATTTCAAAAAAATCGTACTCTAAACGTAAACAGCAAGACAATACCTGCCCACTTTTCTAACCACAGGCAGCACCTTACTGTACAACTAACACATGGTTTAACTGTTCTTTTTGTAACTTGCCTTTTTCAGAACCATAGAATATCAGGGTTGGAAGGGACCTCAGGAGGTTCTAGTCCAACCCCCTGCTCAAAGCAGGACCAATCCTCAACTAAATCATCCCAGCCAGGGCTTTGTCAAGCCTGACTTTAAAAGCCTCTAAGGAAGGAGATTCCACCACCTCCCTAGGTAACCCATTCCAGTGCTTCACCACCCTCCTAGTGAAATAGTGTTTCCTGATATCCAACCTAGACCTGCCCCACTGCAACTTGAGACCATTGCTCCTTGTTCTGTCATCTACCAACACTGAGAACAGCTGAGCTCCATCCTCCTTGGAACCTCCCTTCAGGTAGTTGAAAGCCGCTTTCAAATCCCCCCTCGCTCTTCTCTTCTGCAGACTAAACAATCCCAGTTCCCTCAGCCTCTCCTCATAAGTCATGTGCTCCAGCCCCCTAATGATTTGTATTTCCCTCCGCTGGATTCTTTCCAATTTTTCCACATCCTTCTTGTAGTGTGGGGCCCAAAACTGGACACAGTATCCAGATGAGGCCTCTCCAATGTCGAATAGAGGGGAATGATCACGTCTCAATCTATTGGCAATGTCCCTACTTATATAGCCCAAAATGCTGTTAGCCTTCTTGGCAAGAAGGGCACGCTGCTGACTCATATCCAGCTTCTTGTCCACTGTAACCCCTAGGTCCTTTTCTGCAGAACTGCTGCCTAGCCACTTGGTCCCTAGTCTGTAGCACTGCATGGGATTCTTCCGTCCTAAGCGTGGATGTTTTTCATCAGATTTTAAACAACAAATTAAACTAAAAACAATTGTAAATGGAAAAATGTTATTGAACAGAAAAATCTCTGTTAACATTTTTAAAGATGTGAGTTTAAAACTATGGATCTAATGTTGTTTGCTTGTTTGAATTTTACATTTTAAATTCTAAGAAGCCTGCTGAGCATTCTGACTAAACATGGTTATTTATATTTGTGTGAGAGTCTGATTTACAAGGTTTTCATGACATCACACTGTATATTCAGATTGACTAATACAACAGTAAATGAATGAGGTATCTTAGGTGTCCTGTACTAAGAGTACAGATACACAAATCGGGTACTTCAGCTTCATATTCTCAGTGCCATAAGCCTGCACTATATTATTCCTCTTATAAAATATTTGTTTGACTTGAAAGAGGATAAATTGGCTAATGAAACCTGATTTGTGCATTTACATTATATTGTATCTGTACATAGCTCAGAGCCGTTGTTCTCCATTCAAAATCGGATTATCTTTTTAGTTATCCCATTAAAAATTTTGGTTTAATTCACAATTGTTATTGTTGTGATCCTTTTTTCTTGGTTATTTTATTACTTAGCTAGAGCTTGTCCACATAGGGAAATTACTGTGTGTTAGAACATAACCCTGAGGAGCAGTGGTAGCTAACACAGTGTTAAACACCTTTAGCATTGTACAAGCTGCTAATGGGTAAGCAAGCTGATGTGCTAAACGTGACAGACCTTGTACACACTGAGTGATCAAACATGTTTAACCTGTTCATTAGTTGCTATTCATTAGTTGTTAGCTGTTCATCAGTTGGCCAGCTGACCACGAACAGCTAATATGTCTTTAAACACAATTCTTTTTGTCTACACTGGGTGCGAAGTTTGGTTTAACAATGGCTTAATTAACATGTCTTAGTTAAGAAGTTTTCCAGAACAACTCATTTCCCCACGGTTGCCAAGGCCTTAGCATGACTCCTAAGAGATATATTTTAACATGATGTAATTTCTCAGAATATACAAGCTCCTAGTGTCTGCTGTAGAACCAAAGATTAAAGCTCCCCCCCCCCCCACCATCACCAAACCCCTGGCCACTTCAGCATTGCTTTTCTCTTTCTACACGTATGTACCTTATCAATATCACTTCATGATAGATTGTGATACACACATTGAGAAGTATTTTACTCTACAAGCAGCCCTGTGGACTTCATTGAGACCACTCATGGCGCAAAGTGCTATTCAGGGGGAGCAGGTATATCACAATCTGCCCTTTCATTAATAGGCCACTATTAGATGTTCACAGAATAGGTCACCACCTACATATCAATAATCTTATAGAAGGTCACCTCTACAATACATATTAGTTATTCTATTGGATAGAATATTGGATTCTAACAAAAAAGAGAAAAATCTGAATACTACTTCATTAAAACTATGCCATGTTAAAAAAGCATAGATTTTTTTTTTTTAATGCCCAATTCTTCTAAAAAAGCTGCTGGCCCCTCCCATCAAAAATTATGGCTCACTTAGAGCAATGTAAACTGTATCCACGTCTCTCCCAAGATCAACACCAGGAAGCAGAGAGCTATTTAGGAGATAGTCATTTGTAAGGAAATCTGTCTAACATTACTAGGGATTGCGTACTGTGGACTTTGCCTGTGTTCATAATAGAACTAGTAGATTCCATCTCCATCGAAGTATCAGAACAATCAGACTGTAAATTAGCTAAAGTGCATTTGACTGGATGTTTTTGTACAGATAAAGTTCTTGAAAAGCTACACAACATTTTGGGGAGGACAAACTTCAAAGGGATATATGAACAAGTATTACAAGAGACAAATCAGCATGGACTCGAAATAAAATCTTGCATCCGCAATATGAATACACAAAAGTACCAATACAGGGACCAAATGTCATACCTGGACCAAAATAAAAGAAGAGCGAAAACACAACACTTCTTGCAGTCCCTGGGGAGATACATGTTCAGCATAAGCCTCAAAAGAAACCAAGACTAAAGGGTGGGTACAAGAACACATGATTTCCATGAATATGAACACTGAAAAGACTGTTATAAAATAATATGGCAGAGAATGTATGCCCATAGCTGACTGCCATGCAGAGCATCCAGTGATAAGATGGTACTGGGCACTCCCATTGCTGCATTATAAGATCACTCAAGCACTGCATGAATAATAAAAATGATACTTGTAGTTAGAGGCATCGGTGTCATGTAAATACCAGACCTCCATTGCATCACACTAAATGAGAAACCTAATAAAGATATATGTAGCATTCTGAATATCATTCTGGAACATTCTGATGGTTGTAGATACATCTATTTTGTGGTAAGTATAGGCTGTAAAATATTCAATGAGATATGATATAAGGAAACCCATTGCAAACACAGCAAAAATGCAGCGCAATAAGGCATGGAAAATAAATGGATTTATAAAAGGTGTCCAGCAGAAACCACATTTTATGATAAAACAATAATTAAGATAATAAATGCTGCTACAGCTGTCCACCTTCTAAGTTTGTCATGTTGATCTAGAAGGTCTCTTATTTCTAAATAATCCCACAGCACATCTTCAGCTATACAGAACAGAAGTTATCAACACATCACTAAGTAGGACAATTCCAAATGTCCAAGAATATATGGAATTATCAGTTATATTAACATTACCATTTAATGTTACATCCTGAAAACTGAGACCATCAGGCACATATTAATCAAAAGAAATGCCATGCTTATTTGTCTCTGTCTGTTGGCAACGTCATGCAAAGGTTCTGTTAGATCTTGATCTCTAGCATCATGTAGCTCTTCATCTCCACCGAAAGATCCCTGGAAAATTTATGAATCAATAATAAACACTAGCTTTTGTCTCAGTTTACTGTCTTCTTTATACCATTCAGAGAAAGAAGTCGGAAGATAATTTTATTGTTCAGCTTTCAGAGGTTTATAGGGATAATCTAATTGAGAATAATAAAAAGTTCCTAGTCCCCTACTCTGATTTTTGAAAAATCTGTTAATATATTGGTCTTGAAGTGTTCCAGATGATTAGAAGATAGCTAATGTGACAATCCTGGCAATTCCAGGCTTGTAAGTCTAACTTCACTACCAGGCAAATTGGGTGAGACTGTAGTAATGAACAGAATTATCAGACACATAGAAGAATACAATTTGTTGGGGAAGAATCAACACGGCTTTTGTAGAGGGAAATCGTGCCTCACCAATCAATTAGAATTCTTTGAGGAGGCCACCAAACATGTGGACAAGGGGGTGTAACCGGGCAGGCACTCACCCCTGCAGCACCTCCTGCTGGTCACTCCTGGGAATTAGCTCAAACTTGTAGCTGGAGCGCCCTCTGCAGGCCAGTGATCTGCCTTGTTTCCTGCTACAGGACCTGTAACCCTCCCTGGACCCCAGTGCCCCTTTTACATGGGGTTCTGCCCCCCTGGCAGTAACCCCTTCCTCTTTGGGGTTTCCCCTCCCTGGAAACTCCCTACCCTCTATCCCCACTTTGCTTCAGTGTAGGCTACTGCCAGTCATTGTCTAGCCCCATGCCCTGGGGCAGACTGCAGTATCAGCCACTCATCATCAGCAAAGGGGTTTGGACCTGCTGCCTTG
>NC_133787.1:5852736-6001380 GCF_003597395.2 Chelonoidis abingdonii | reverse complement strand
GCAGGGCCGCCCAGAGGATTCAGGGGGTCTGGGGCAAGGCGGGGGAGCTGTGGCTCTTGTACTCACCCAGCAGCGGTCCGAGTCTTTAGCGGCATTTTGGTGGCTGGGGGCCCTTCAGTCGCTCTGGGTCTTCGGCAGCAATAAAGGGCCTCCCCACCGCCCAAATGCCACCGAAGACCCTGATTGCCGCCAGGCCAGGGCTCATGGGGCCCCTGCAGGGCCCGGGGCAAATTGCCCCACTTGCCCCCCCCCCGTCTGGGAGGCCCTGTGCCCTGGTGATTTTTGTTTATATCCTCCTCGTATAAGTTGATAATATTATTAACCTTCTCCCTTTAATGGTAGATTGAGCAGAGACTTCTTGCTCTGTATTTTGACCCTTCCCCTCTGTGGCAGACAGCTAATTTTTCTTCTCAGCTCTTGTTGGTGTGAAAGCTCCCGTTTAAAATGCATAGAAATCAGATCCCATGAGCCGTGAGTAGCAGCCTCTCCTCCTCTCCCTTGGAAGCTCTGGGGCTGTGAGGAAACACAGGGTCATGCTGGGGTCAGGAAAGGGGACTGAACTGTGTTTGACAGGATTTCCCTTCTCCTCCCCACCTACCCCCACCTTTCCTTCTGTGGTGGTAGAGCTTGGACATCTAATAGCCTGAGGGAGGATTGACGTAAAAACTCCTCAGAGGCCATTAGTTCTGCTAGCCACTCTCGGCAGTGCCCCACGCCGGAGATTGCAGAACAAAACAGGAGGGGGAGTGGAAGCGCGCTTGCCCTAAGAAGGCGGGAAGGCGAGAGGACGTTGTTTTGGTGCCTTATCAGCTGCCCACCTAATAACGGTCGAGGCGCGAGCTACTAGGGCACAAGCCCACCAAAAACAGTCTGAGAATGAGCACCCCTCAGCTGTGGAATATCGAACGGCTGCCCTGCCTGAGCATAGTCTAGTGTCTGTACAATGCAGAGCTGGCCAGGCTGAAGGCACTTTAAAAAGGGGAGCAACTGCACTGCTAATAAAATGTGACAATGCCATTGAAACATGCCTTATGTATTCCATATTATTTTATTAATCAAGTCAGTTGTCACCAAGGAAGATGCTCGTAAAATATTGCCTCAGATTTAATCCTCAGTTTGGCAGCAGGCGGCTCACTACCTCCCTCAATATCAGTGCTGGCTGTTTGACTTCTTCAAGTAATTTAGGACCCTTTACCCCCAGATGAGACATTTTGGCACCATTACAGATTACCTATAATGTTGATTTCTCCTCGGTCCCTAAACAGTGTTGTGGTGGGTTAATTGCTTTCTGGACTTTCACCAATGGCTTGGCTTTGCATTCCCTGCCTTTCACCAGTTGAGCTGAGGCAATGCAGCTTTCATCTCTTCCTTAAAGTTTAAAATAATTTAGGTTTTTAAGGCATATCAGCTCCATTGGTCCTTTAGTGAATAGTTGCTTTTTATGTGGTTAGTGAAAATACCTCCTGTTATTATAGCAAAGCATTACATGTCAGCAGGTCTGTCTCAAGCATCTTGCTAGTTGTAGGCAAACTAGGCAGCTGTCTAGGGTGTCAGATTCAGCCTAGGGCGTCAGATTCAGCCTAGGGCAGCAGGAATGTCCAACCCAAACCTGAGCAGTTCTGCAACCCAGCACGTCAGGTCACAACACCACTCACTCTAATTTGGCCAAATCAGAGTGCAACCTGATGCTTGCCTTCCCTCCCCCATTTCTATCATAACCACCAAACCATCAGAAGGCTTGATGTGCCTTCTACAGAAGGTCCGATATGCCCCCTCTGGTTGAGAAGCTCTGTTCCAAGACATAAGATAGGGGTGGCCCACTTAAGTTTTGCTTAGCACCTCAGATTGTCTTGAACAGCCTCTGGTTCAATTTATTTAGACAGTAACGTCTACATGGGAAGAATTGTCTTTTACAGTGTGTGTGAACAGCACCCAGCATGGCAGGGTCATTTGCTTGGAAATGCTATTAGCAAAATAAATGTGGTAAAACACTGTATGTGTTATAGCTCTGCAGCCACTGGATGGGACATTTACTAAGAAAGCAACGCATGAGAAAACAGCAGTGCTGTGCTTTCTAGATGGAAGACTGAAAAATACCCTATAGGATCCTGATTTATAGGCGAGGACAGTAAAGACAGCAGGGAGAATGAAACCATAATAACTGGCATAGGTACCGAAATGGTAGAACGCGTCTGCTAGAAACCAGAGGATCGGTTAGGGGTCCTCCCATCCACAAATGCTAGATTTCAGTGCTTCTAAAGTGACATTAAAGAATAAAGAAATATAAAAAACAGGAATGAAGATAGAATTAGTGGTCTGAGCCAACACATTTACCTTGAACTCAGTGGGGCCATTGAGCATATTGACTTTCTTTTTAAAAACTCTTGCTATGCAGGAAATTTGAAGAGCTAAGAGGAACAAAAGCATGCAAACCAGATGCAGTTAAAAACTAGAGGCAGTGAGAATCTATAGGGCAATTGAGCCAGGATTTCAATGAGAGACTTTTTCAAGCTGTTAGCCTCTGATAACAGTGAGTTCAAAAATTTCTGGCAGCTGCTATTAAAATGTGGTGACATTTGAAAGGCACTCTGAACTTTTACAAAAATCAATCAAGTAGTAAATATAAAAATTCTAGGTGTATTGTCTAGATACACCTCTACCTCAATATAACGCTGTCCTTGGGAGCCAAAAAATCTTACTGTATTATATGTGAAACCATGTTATATTGAACTTGCTTTGATCCACCAGAGCGCGCAGCGTCCCTCCCCCCTGGAGCACTGCTTTACCGCGTTATATCCAAATTCGTTATATCGAGGTAGCGGTGTAATTGGCTTTGTGGTAAATGTTACCACTGAACTTCTCAATTTGCACAGAGAAGGTGAGTCTGTCCAGGTGCTCACGTGGAATATGGCATAAAGACTCACAGCTCTACGACAAATTTGTAACATTAGTTTGGGGTTGTTTTAAGTCTGAGAAAATTGTCCTAAAAGCTTGCACATAAATTTGTTTTGTTGATGTATAGCAAATTAATAGACAAAGCTAAAATAAGCAAGAATTTTTAACACATTCCCTGTTCCAGAAATGAATCCACACAGGGTGAACAGTAATCTAAAAGTTTAATGAAAATGCTTTGGAATATGAAAGCCACTGCAGCAGAAGGCATATTATTCATTTAAACTATCCCCACAAACCATATCAAAATATACCCAGCAATCAAAACCCATTTTCACCTATAATTTTTGCACTGATTTCCTGTTTTTACTTTTAAAATGTTTATATAGTGAAAAAATACTATACACTTTCCACCAAAATGTAGGAAACTAAATAATGTACAAATCTTCACGGGATAAGAAATATTCAGGGAAGTTTCAACACTCTTATCAAAACTCAAGCTTTTACCCTGCAGTGGTGACTTCAGCTGTACTTGTAACATATCTGAGTTCCTTAAATGTGCTGCGGCCTGTAAGAATTCTTAACAGAAATCAAGATGCTGCTAATCAGCCTTGACATGTATTTCTGCCCCTAGAGAAGCCCACATAGCTTCTCCGAGGACCATTCTTGGGAAGGAGAAAATTTGTAGGCATGATAATAAATGGTGAAGAAGGAGTAAGGTAAAGGTCAGTCATTTCATATCAAAACTTTCCCTGTAAAATAAGATCTGAAAAGTGACAAATGTATAATGTACATATGAATGTAATTGTTACAGTGGCATCCTACTCATTTAGCAGCATGGCCATTCCATATGTAAACTTGTGAGGTCTGCACTACTAATTAGAGCATGAGTATTTGTTGAATGAGTGGAATTCTATTTTAATACATTTTGGGACTGCCCCATGTAGCAAACACCTTATTTCTTCTTTACGCAAAGAAGAAGGGAAATGTTCGTTCAACCCAAATGAAATTTCTTGGTTCAGACACTGAACCAAAAGATCAATTTTTGTTCAACTTGAGTCCCAACCACAGTACTGTCTATTGGATGAGCACCGAACCAAAGAGATGATGAGCAAAGTATTGCAATAATAAGCATGGTGTGAAGCAGTAGCCTGCTTCCTTATAGGCAGAGGGCCTGAGATCCGACAAGTAACAAAGGAATTGCTAAGATGATGTTAAAAATGTTGATAAGCCTATGAAACCAAGCTGTGTTCATATGGTGACACACGCACCCCATTAAAACAAATTACGTGCTTGTTTGCACATCTCAGAATTCCGAACTCGGGAGTAGTCCTGTCTTTCAGGTTATCAGTTATGCTAATTTTCTTTGCTGTTCTTTAGAACCACGTCGGGTTTTCCATCATTTCCACGTTTTACACAGCATCGTCTATGACAGCCTTGCAGCAAATGGAAAGGAATCTTGGCTTTTCTTCTGTTTGTTTTGAGTGAATTATGAGTCACATTAAGGGGAGAAAATAACTGCAACCTTCAAAAGGGGTTGCACTGATATCTGATGCAAACAGACACTAAATATTCAGAACTGGAAAAAGCCAGTATTCATTACTGCAAGGCTCCCTCACTATAAGGCTGGATTTGGAGGCAGGAGGGTTGGCCGGGTATTTAGTGGGAATGTTTATAAAGGAGTTCAATAAATGTTGACTTCCAAAGTGCAGAAGCTTTGTACAGTTCTGGGCCTTATGGAAAAGAGCCTTATCAATAGCAGCCTTGTGGTCTAAGTACCCAAGAAAGGCAGAGCATATCAAGATGGCTTCATGAGCGACGCTTAAAGCCATTGAACAGAAATCGGAAGCCAGTAAAAGCTTCTATAGAATGCAGTTGTCTGGCTGAAACTCATGGCAGTGGCTTTCTAAGAGGGACAGCGGGTTGTTTGCTTTTCATTTCTTTTCTTCTTTGTCTGAAACTTCCACAGAAAGAATCTGTTCGCTGCTTTGTGGGGCAGGACTCATGCGAATAAAGACTGAATTATCTGAAGACTTTGAGATGATATCTTCCTTGTCAGTGTGGTCACCTGATTTGAAGGAGGATCCAGATGAATCATGGCGGACTGGTAACTTCAGCAGAACTGGAGTCGAACTGGATTCCTGGAACACAAATAAAACAAAGTGAAAGTGATGAGGCCCTAATCTATGATTGGGACTCTTAGCCACTACCACAGTATTAGTAACATGAATTAATGTGTCTGGCAGAGAGAGAAAGGAGAATTTCAAGCCATTTTGCTGAGTCTGAATTCGTTATCAAGATTTCACCTCACTATGATGTTTTTCCTTTTGGTAGGGGAAGGTGACTTATATGCTCAAGAAACAGCTAGAGATCAAAGACTCACAGACTTTAAGGCCAGTAGGGACCATCGTGATCATCTCATCTGACCTCCTGCACATTGCAAGCCACAGAACCTCACCCATCCACTCCTGTAATGGACCCATAACCTCTGGCTGAGTTACTGACATCCTCAAATCAAGATTTAAAGACTTCAAGTTACAGAGAATTCACTATCTGCTCTAGTTCAGACCAGTAAGTGGCCCATGCTCCATGCTGGAGAGGAAGACAAAAAACCTCAAGCGTGTCTGCCAATTTGACCTGTGGGAAAATTCCTTCCTAACCCCAAATATGGCAACCAATTAGACCCTGAGCATGTTGGCGAGATCCACCAGCCAGAAACCCAGGAAAGAATTCACTGTAGTGACTCTGAGCCCTCCCCATCTAGCATCCCACCTCTGACCATTGCAGATATTTGCTACAAGGAGTCACAGATGGGCCACATGGCATTGCACGCAGCCTCCTCATACCATCCCTACCATAAACTTATCAAGATCAGTCTTGAAACCATTAAGGTTTTCTGTCCCCTCTGATCCTTTTGGGGGGCTTCTTATCGAATGTCACTCCTCGGCTGGTTGGAAACCTTTGTCTAATTTCAAGCCTAAACTTGTTGATGGCCAGTTTATATCCATTTGTTCATGTGCCAACATTGGCACTTAACTTAAATAACTCCTCTCCCTCCCAAGTTTTTCTCTCTCTGATGTATTTACAGTGAGCAATCATATCTCCCCTTGGCCTTTGTTTGGTTAGGCTAAATGAGCCAAGTGCCTTAAATGTCCTCTTGTAAGGTAGGTTTTCCATTCTTTGAATCATCCTAGTAGCCCTTTTCTGCACCTGTTCCAGTTTGAATTCATCCTTCTTAAACATGGGAAGCCAGAATTGCATACAATACTCCAGAGAGGTCTCACCTGTGCCTTGTATAATGGTAATAACACTTCCCTGTCTCCACTGGAAATGCCTTGCCTGATGCATCCTTGGATTGCATTAGCTTTTTTCATGGTCACATCACATTGGTTGCTCATAGTCATCCTCTGATTGACCAATACACCCAGGTCTTTCTTCTCTGTTGCTTACAACTGATATGTCCCCAATTTATAGCAAAAAATCTTGTTGTTAATCCCTAAATGCATGAGCTTTCACTTTGCACTATTAAATTTCATCACATTTCTGTTACTCCAATTTTCAAGGTCATCCAGATTATTTTGTATGATATTCTGATCCTCCTCCATATTGGCAATATCTTCCACCTTTATGTTTTCTGCAAATTTTGTTAGACCACTCCTGTTTTTTGTGCAAGGTCATAATGAAAATGTGAAATAAGATTGGTCCCAAGACTGATCCCTGAGGAACTCCACTAGTAACCTCCCTCCAGCCTGACAGTTCACCTTTCTGTTTGACCCACTGTAGATTCCCCTTTAACCAGTTCCTTACCCACCTTTCAATTTTCACATTATTAGTTAAATTAGAGAAGATGAGGGTTAATTTCCCATGTGGAACTATATCAAATGCCTTACTGAAATCCAGATAGATTAGATCTACTTAATTTCATTTGTCTAAAAAAATCAGTTATCTTCTCAAAGAAAGAGATCAGGTTGATATGGCACCTTTTGATAAATCACATTGTATTTTATCCGAATTATCATTTACCTTTATGTCCTTCACTACTACTTTTTTTTCAAAATCTGTTCAAGAGCTTGCATACAATTGAGGTCAAACTAACGGGCCTGTAGTTTCCTGGATCACCTTTTTTCCTTTCTTAACAATAAGTACTATATTAGGGTATGAACCAAAGGGTATGAACCCTGAGTTTACAGATTAATTAAAAATCCTTGATATTGGGCTTGCAATTTTGTGTCCAGTTCCTACTGGAGAAGGACAAAGACCTACCTGTGTTAATGTGGGTTATGAATGGAATGCCTTAATTATGGAATTCCTTCTCCATTCCTATCCAGAATGTGTTGTGTATGTCAGCATCTATATTCTCTGCCACTTTTAACTATTCTTTAATTCTTGTTACAGCATTTAAGTGTATGAAGCCTTCTTATTCTTTTACGAAGGACGCTAGAAATATATTTCATTGTTCTATGTGTCTTTCTAAATACGTATACAGCCCTCTTTACCATGGTACCTTAACACTACTACTAAGCAAAGACTTTCAGTTATGATACTGTCTGTATAACATAGTGATTATAACACACAGGTATATCTAATTAATAAAAGCACAGCCCTTTAGTATACTTATATTAAGGCTTTTACTTTCTTAAATTCAGCAAATCATATGCAGATAGAATCATTACTGAATACTGGAGCATGACTTCTGCTACAGTCACACGGCTACAAAGCTGGACCAATATACTTCCCTGTGGATGTTGGATGTCTGGCTGTGTACTTGTCTGTCATTTTAACATAATATGGATTGGCTCTATGAATGTTACACAGTAGAGTGATGTGTGATGTGGATATATCTCCACTGCAGACTAGAATGAGACCTAAATTTTTCACATTATTAGGATCTCCTCAAGTGAAAAGCTAATGTGTTCTTCTACTAGGCCACAGATCAAGTTCATACATTAGCCCACTGGATTACAACGCCTTCCTGCAAGGGTTTGCTCAATCCAGCTAGGACCACTTTGCCATCTATTCCATATTGCTCTCAAACTTAGTCTGACTTCATATGAAATGAGTTGGTTATCTCAGCTGATTTTTTTATGGACAAATTTCTTTCCAAGATTGCCACCAGTTGGCACCCTTGTAGATAGTCCAAGCAGAAAAGTGAAAGAAAGAATGAGCATGTAGATTGTGATCAACCAATTGTTCATTATTGTTCAGCTGAAATATAGACTCTCTGCTGTTTCTTGTTAAGTCTCCATGAATAGTGTTGCAAGATGATAGTTTCATTGTGAATGAAAGAACAAAAACTCCAATCCTTTGTCCTTACCTCCATAACTTGCATTGCTTTCAGCTCTCTCAATTTCCATCTGATATGGGCAAATTTTCCTCTGCCTCCCATCTTTCCTGCAGCTGCCAGGGCAGCTTGAAAGAGTTTAGGTGTCCCAGGTCTTGGAGGAATGATAAGCACATCTTTTGGCATGCCCTTTTCTTCTTTGGGTTTACTGTTGTTTTTCAGCATTTTCCTAGAATAAGAAAGAGACTAATTTTGTCCAGAGACATGCAATGTTGGATTAATTTTCTAACACAGGCAGTTCAAGTTTTGCAGCCGTTAAAGGCACTCTCAACACATTAGACTTTGTTGCAGAGTAGAGCTGGGAAAATTGTGGGGAAAAAATTCCTGTGATTATTTAAAAAACAAAATGTAAGAGTACGAAAATGAAATTCAACAAAGACAAATGTAAGGTGCAACATTTAGGGAAGAAAAACCAAATGCACAAATACAGAATGGGGAGTAACTGGCGTGGCAGCAGCACTGCTGAGAAGAAGCTGGGAGCTGTGGTGGATCACACCCTCAGCATGAGTCAGCAATGTGATGCTGTTGCAAAAAAAGCAAATGCACTTTTGGGTTGCATTAACAGAGACACAGCATGCAAGTCACAGGAGGTGATAATACTGCTCTACTCAGTGTTGGTTAGGCCTCAGCTGGAATACGGTGTCCAATTTTGGTCACTAATGTATAGAAAGGAACTAGAAAGGATCCACAGGTGAGCGACAAAGTTAATCAAAGGGGTGGAATGCAGCCTTGTAAGCAAAGGCTGAAGGAACTGGGTGTGTTTAGTTTGGAAAAGAGGAGATTGAGGGGGGATATGATAATGGTCTTCAAATCCTTTAAAGGCTGCCATAAAAAAGATGGAAAAAATTGTTCTCTCATGTCACGGAGGGCAGGACAAAAGGCTTCAAACTGCAGCCTTGCAGATTTGGTTTACATCTCAGGGAAAACTTCCTAACTGTAAAAACAGAAAGACAATGGAACAAACTGCCTAGGGAAGTCATGGAATCTCTTTCACTGGAGGTTTTCAAAAAGAGGCTGGAGAGCCACCTGCCTTGGATGGTTCAAACACAACAAATCCTGCATCTTTGCAGTGGGTAAGACTGGATGATCCTGGCAGTCCCTTCTAACACTGTGGTTCTATGATTCGATGAGTCTGCTTTGATTGTGTTTGTTCCCATGTTGCATTCACAGTTCCAGTGTACATTGGAGTGATAAAGTTTGACCGATACAAATGTGTGCAGAGAACAAATTTAGTCACATGCATTATTCTCTGCAGAAGCCAATTGTAAATGTGCATGCACAAATACATACATTTCAGAGCTGTGTTATAGCCACATTCGCATGTACCTATGTCCACGTCACTTGTACTTTGCCCACCTACTCATGTCCCTCGGTCTACTTCTAACATTCTAGCCTGGCAGCTAGGTAGTAGCAGAATTCCAAACCTCTGTGCTGCTGTGTTGAATAGAATGAAAATTAATTACTGAGATTAAATTACTAGAGGGGAAAATTTAGGCTGAATATCTAGGAATAATTTTCACAGGGTGTGGTAGCAGCCACATTGCTTGACACATTTAAACGTAGACACAAGTAAACAGGGAACAATTCTGCAATGCCAGAGGGATAAACTAGAGGGTCCTAATTAGTCTTTTCCATTCCTGAAGTGCAGATGATGTCCTGACATGCCTAGGATGAAAAACGGCAATAAATGAGGAAAGGAAATTACTAGCACTGTCCTCAGCAAAACTGACGAAGAAATACATCTTAAACTACAGCTGGAATTTGTAGTCGTCAGAATGTAATGACTGAAGACTCATTTGTGACACCATCCCCAAGGAAAGATAGTTACACTGCTCATGAGCAGGACAGGTACCAGTCTGTGATTCTGAGAGTCACAGACTAGCTCCCTGCTCTTGCTCCAAGAGGTGGTGAGGATAATCTGCTTCACCTCTATACCTAGTTCAGATTACTTGCCTTGACATGTTGGCTCAGCTGTACTGGCTAGTGCACGAGTGCGGGGGTGGGGAGCCAAGGCACTGCTCACTCCCCAGTATCCAGGGCCAGCTGCAAGTTTTTTGCTGCCCCAAGCAAAAAATTTTTCCTGCGCCCCCCGCCAGCCCTGCCCCAACTCCCCCCATTCCCCGCCCCATTCCAACCCCTTCCCCAAATCCCCAGCCCTGCCTCCTCCCCCGGGCATGCTGCATTTCCCCTCTTATCTCTTCCTCCCAGGCAAACCTGGGAGGGAGGGGGAGAAGCGGAGTGGCGGCTTGCTCGAGGGAGGAGGTGGAGGTGAGGTTGGGGGGGTTCCTTTGCCCCCCCCCGGGTTATTTCCTGTAGCCCTCTCCAAGCCCCCCACGGCTGCAGCTCACCTCTACTCCACCTGCTCCCCTGAGCGCACCGCCGCTGCTCCACTTCTCCCCCCTCCCTCCCCGGCTTGCTGCAAAACAGCTGATTCACACAGCAAGTCGGGAAGGGAGGGGGGAGAAGCAGAGTGGCGGTGCACTCAGGGGAGCAGACGGCAGTGGAGCAGAGCTGAGCTGGGGGAGAACAGTTCCTCTGCCCCCCCCCCCCAAGGTTACTTCCTGAGGCCCTCCCCCCCCCCTCCACCGCCGCAGTTCACCTCAGCTCCCGGCTTTTTGCACCCCAAGCAAAAAAAAAAAAAAAATAGAAGGAGCCAGAATGCTGCCCCTTGGAAAGTGCCACCCCAAGCACATGCTTGGAGCGCCGGTGCTAAAGCTGGCCCTGCCAGTATCATAACTGTGAAACAGGAAGTAGAGGCCGCTCACCCTCTGTGTTGCTACGTGTGATTTGGGTTGTATACATAGAAGAGCAACGTGATTCCTTAAGTTTCTGCTTCAGCTAGCGTCACAGTTTGGCCCTTACATTGCAATTTGATCAAGGCAGATAAATTAAATTTTCTTGTGAAAAGTGCCATGGAAGTTTGAAAATGACAACTAATTTTAGGACTTCAGTTTAACATCCCATCTGCAGAACACCAATTACAACAGCACCAATGCTGACTCAAAGGGAAGAGCACCGTCAGCTGAAACATCAACGATTCCTGTAGCACCTACGTTTTTCATCTCTATCCAAGTCCTGATCAGGCTCAAGTCTGCTTCATTTATGAGAACTGATGTAACTGAGGCCCAAAAAGAAAATGCATGTACAGTCTGGTGTGCTCAGCATTGAACATTTTCCCTTAATGCTTTGGGTGTAATTCCTCCAGTGTGCAATCCCAAAGATCACCTGTTCTTTCAGAGTTTGAAAACTATATCAGCATGTTTATGATAAATGACATTTTAGGAACATCCTGTCACTCACCTAGCCTTCTTACGCAGCAGCTTCTGAGATTCTGGATAATGCACCAAAATTTCATTCAAGTCCTTCTTCTCCAAGATGAAAAGGTTAGTAAATCCATGAGCCACAACATTTGCTGTGCGACGATTTCCACCTCCCACTGCCAACAAGCTAATTAAAATACCTAGAAATGTTAAAACTATTGTAGGTAGGGCCAGTTCAGTTTTTATCATTTAAAATCTGAGCTTTCACATGGTTTGATCGCAGAGTTTGCTGCAGGAGACGTGTCACCGGTGTACTTGGAGCTTAACTTTTGCCAGCTGTGACCTTTTACGTACCTAACATTTCAAGTGTTTTGGTAATACACTGGTATGAAAGTCACTACATAAAAATGATTTCACTGTAGTTATTTTATAACATTGCTCTTTAAAACTAGCTTAATATAGACAGAAAAGTACCTACCACCAGCATGTTACAAATCATTTCTGCACTACAATAGTAGTGACAGTCATTTTACATACTACCATAGTAACCAACTTTATGTAGGATAACCAGGTCAGCATTTTAGTTCCACCCTTCTTCATTACCACTGCAGAGTATGTAGATCATGGCCAGTAGAGATGCATAGATCTTTCTAAATGATAATATTTTGTTTTCATGTTTGTATCTCAAGCTCTTGTTTCTGCTTTGGGGTCGGAGGACCTGAACAGCCAGCCTAGCTCATTATAAATATGTTATCTCCCTGATAACGATGAGTTATTTTCACTGTGCTTTGATTTCACCCATTCTCACTCACATGGATTCCCTATCTGAAGCCATATCCGCCCAGGGCAAATGGCCTAGAACAGGAAGCTTGCAATGATTTCTTTTTGAGTGATTTGTGATTGTGATTTCTTATTGAGTGATTTGTTTTTATCCAGGTGGACCCTGCATATTCTTGTTGCAGGCCTGTGGTAACCCCATTTTTATCTATTTCCTACCATATTGTGGTCAGTCATCTTTTCAGCTGAGAAGCACTGCAGAGGACTCTTGTCAATGCTGTTTAATCAGCCAGGATGGTTGTTGATGACCAATATATGACATTCCATTTTTCCCTTTTTCTCTTCCCCAAGAGAGTTCCCTTTGCAACTATCACTAGACAACCAAGTCAGTTCATACTGTGTAGATTTACATAGAACGGAGTCAGGGAGACAATGACAGTTCGAAAGTTTAAAATTAAAAAGTGGAATTTATTTGTGTTAACAGATCTCAGTGTTAAATTGTGACCCCTTTTAATGATAACAAGCAAACAAGTCCTAACAATGGATCCTCCTTTCCAGATCTGATTTCCAAATTTTTATTTTTCTCCACCTCTGCCTTATTTCCCCAACTTCCTTCTAGTCTTAATCTTAATCTTACACTTTATTCTCCGAATTCCCCACCGATCCTCTCTCTGACCTTATTTCTCCAAACACAGATCCAGCTTTCAGTGTCACAAGCACAGTTTTGCCATCAGGTCCTCCAAGCACCTGCACCTGTCCAGCTTGTATAATGTACATCTCTCGGCCAATTTCCCCCTGAAACAAAGATTAGAATAACTTGTAGGGTGTGCACCAGTCATCCTGCTGGAACCCAGAAAGAGAAGAAAAAGTATGGAAAATGTACAGAGACCCTGATGCTCCAAGTTAAACTATTCAATTACTTCATTGATGTTGTTTTATTCTGTCTCATAAAGATATTTTCATGGCTTTCCACTTGCCGCTCATGAATGCTGGAGGTTCCAAAACGGGAATAGGTTTTATCATCTTTTTTTTAAAAAAAAAACAACAAATGCTTCTCAATATGTTTTCTAAATATTCTTCCCTTTTGTTGTTGTTTTACCCTGCTTATTCTCAGTCGTTATTGTTTAATGAGCACTCACAGCTGCTTTCCCTCTGTATTTTTTCCAATCAGTGTTAGTGCAGTGCACACTGAAATCAGCAGAGGTCACTCTTTGCACAATATGATAAGTGAAACAGAGCACATTTTTGCTCTGAATCTCTGTTGCACAACTTAATCAGTGCCTAGTGTGTCAGTGGCTCTTCTCCTTGCTTCAAGTAGCTCTCAGGAAGTGCAGCACTGGAGGTGAAACACAGGGGTGGCCAAAAGGGTCTATACTGTTCTGGGAACTGTTGTGGCTCCCGGCAAAACCGAGATGCTACCTTACTTTACAGCAGCCCTATATGACTGCCTGTGGGCTGCTCTACAGCTCGGAATAGCTGGAACACTTTGTGCTCCATCTACTCTCACTCTTGTCCCCAACATCCACGCTCTCAGTATATTCCTGCTCAAGAGGCTGCACAGGAGGTTAGTGTGAAGCTGCATAAGCCAGCCTTAAGCTACCTCTGCACCAGGGGAATTCCCCAGGAGACCTTTATGATCCCTTTATGCCTCTGTGTGGCTGTAGTGGCAACCACAATATGGTCCCATCTCTCAGTTAACCTGGTGTATCTCCTTGCCAAACACACTGGCCAATGAAATCCATATCATTCCAGCAACGAGCTTCCACTTCTGGCCCTGCCTTTTCCCCATTGCATATAGAGCATCACTTTATTCCAAGTCTCTAAAGAGAATTTATGTAAAGAAAATGCTTGTTACCTTCTTACACACATAATCATTAGGTAAGTAAACAACAGATCGGAGCCTCTTCAACATGTCGAAAATCATCTGCCGGTCACAGCCCTGAACCCAAAAGAGGAAGTGGATTTACTTAATTTGTAGGAGCCTCCCAGGAGTCAAGTAACATACGATCTAAGAAGGTAGACAGTACCTGAAAGAGTGCCACCTTGCTGACTATGTCGTAGTTCACATCAATAGCAATATCCAGCCTCATCTTGTCTGGCAGCTGCAACATCAGCTCCGATTCATCTGTTAAAAGGGGAAACAAAACAAAGAACTGGCTACTTACAGAAATGTACTCAGCTTTCCAACATGGAGCTCGGTAACATGTCAGTGAAGATCATGGTTTTCCACAATGGGATGAGTTAGCAGGAACGACAGGTTTTTCCTACACAGGAGGTTGTGATTTGAGCAACAATCTCAATTCAATTAACTTCATCTATAGACTGGGAGTTGCAATCTTGGAATGTGCTGTTGTATGATCGTGCTAGTTCACTAACAGGCTAGGAATTAGAATCCTGGTACTAGTGTACTGAACAGTATAGAAATAGGGTAAAACAAGGAAGAAATATAGAGAAATAAGTAAAATGAGAAAGGAAAAAAAAATCCCATAAAATCCTTAGGGTTAGTGCCCTAATGCTGTGCTGCCGCTGGCCTTGCAAAATGACTGCAGTCACTTTCCAAAACTCAGCAGTGCCCCTTTGGGTATAATTGGAAAATCTCAGTGTAATTAACTGTGGAGGAGGGAGACCAGACAGAATGACACATCTCTCTTGCTCTAGACCAGGGTTCTCACAACGAATTATTGGTGGCCTCAGAGTGAGGCAACCAACTCTAGCTAGTGGCCGCTATGACATTTTTTCCTAAAATATTTAACTGTAGGAAAAACAAATAAATATGCATATATACACATCCAAATCATCGTCATTTATTTGTGTAGGGTTTTTTGCAGATTCAGGAATAAAATAATGGACAGTTGTGTCTAGTCTTTACTGGACCTAAACAGAAGAGAAACACAAATAAGGTGCTTTGCATGTTCTTGTCTTTTGTTATTGTTTCTTTTGCTTTTTTGCTTTTGGGGTTTTTTTAGATTTGCTAGCAAGTAAGTCTGCTTCTATGAAATTTGTATGTTTGTTAGCATCACTTTTCACAGCAGCAGACTTGCTAGCTAGCTTGGAGGCAGTGAAATATGATATTAACAAACATACAAGTATCACTTTTCACAGCAGACTTGCTCAAGCCAGGGGACAAATTAAGCCTTGGTCAGATGGGAGGGTAGGGAGGCAGTGGGGGCCAAGGGTGGATGGGTGAGGGACTGGGGGATAGAGCCTGCCGGCCCCTGCGGCTGAGGGGCGGAGCCTGTGGCCGGAACCTGCCACCACACAGCCAGAGCCCATGTCCAGAGCCTGCTGCTATATGGCCAGAGCCTGCCTCCTGCCACCTCAGCGCTAAAGCCGGAAACCTGAGCTTCACCACCTGTGGGAAGGTGAAGAACTCACACCAGCTGTCTGCTCCTTCAGCATTTGTGCTTCCAGAGGGGGTCATGGCCCAACCCTTCTGGGCGGCCCACTCACTGCCCAGGAGGCTGTGGCCGCAAGAAAACCCTTGGTGGCCTCATGCGGCCACAGTGGCCACATTTGAGAAACGCCGCTCTAGACCATCTGCAATTGACACTGATAACCAGTTCACAAAATGTTGTAAGCTGCAAGCTTCCACTGATGTTCATAGGCCAAGGTAAAAATATCAGAAAGACATGAACTTGAAGTATTAATAAAGACAGTAACCTAAATACAGCTAATTCTTACCTAACATGCCTTGTGAATGCCAAGTGTATTCATACCATGTTTTGACCCGATTCTGAACGGATCTGGGGATTTTGTAGAAATTCATGTATTTAATGGTACTGTCCATGCAACTCCGATAATAAGTTTGTCCTGCTGTAGCAGCGCCAACTACATCTCTCATCTGAGTTGGAGGAGGGAAAAGAACAAAATTAAAGGAAATAGTTTATTCATCATTCCTTATAGTTGTTAAGTATCCAAAAGGCTATTAACAACTAGCTTCTTGGACTGAACATACATTGTGTATCACAACAGAGGATCTGCATCCTCGGACTCACAAAACCATTGGCATGCAGCAGGTCAGGAGCCCCTCCATATTAGTAAAACAAACCTTAAAGTAATGTCAGAATGAACAGTGATGCTATTGGGATTTTTCAATGTATGAAGTACCCAGCGGGTACTTTTTGGGAAACTGAAAAATGATTTCAGAAAGTTGACCTTAAAAATAACAAGCACTGCAAATCTGCATCATACAGAAGGGAAGATAGATTGATTATTCACTTACCTGGCCAATCATGACAGAGAAAGCAAAGACCCCTGTGAAGTAGTTCAGAAGCTGGAAGAGTATCTCAAACAGAGTGTGAGGGTCAGGCAGTCCCCCAATAGTAATTAGAGTCTTGACAGCCCAGTAATAGCAGCGGATATAACTATAAATGGGAAAACGAACAACTTTTCGAACAGTTTTCTTCACCTGAAAAGTCAGTATCTGCCTCATACCATTAGAACTGCTCTGATACAGTCAGCAAGAGACCACTTGGAAACTACAGAGAGAATGGTTATGTGGTGAAAAGGGGAAAACTAAGGGGGTGAAAGCCTCTCCTCTCCCTTAAATGCAAACATTCCTGGAAAATCTACAGAGATAACGAAGTTTAGGGGACAGGTGGAAAACATAGGGGCACTAAAGCTTCTTAGAGAAAAAGTCTCCAGAATTTTTTTCAATGGCAAAACAATGTGTTTTTCCCCCTAGTCTAGTTTTTAGTAATGGCTGGACCATTCTGGCAGAAACATAACAGAATAATAATAATGATAATCATTCAGACTCAGGCAGACACACAGCATGTCAGATTTCAACCTAAATGGTTAAAGTTTACCAAAGTTATAAGCAATGGAGGGCGTTATAATGGGAAGTGTCAGGCAACCTTAATAATAGGCAGCGCTACCAGCCCTGGCTATATAAATAAAACAGCACTGATACTGTACTGGAAATGTTAGACTTTTGACTAAAAGGTGGACTCGTATGTCAAAAGTGCTGTGTTAATTCAGACTTGGCTGCATCCTGACTGTCTCTTTATCACTCCTATTCTGCTGCATTGGCCTACTGGAAAACAGAAGGCATGCGTACTTAGTACCTGTTTCCCTTCCCGTCATAGACCCATATGGTAGAACCCAGTCCCTGGTACGATGATGCCCAGTAATACAGGCATGAGTTCACATGTAAGCTGAAGAGTAAATAGGCTGTGGTCCTTATCACTCTGCAAAGAAAGGCAACAATGAAAGAGGAAAGATTACAAGGTGCCCGATAATGAAAAACACCTTCAAATCCCCAAAAGTATCATTGTTAAAAGTGAAAAATAATTCATGGAAACACAGGGCAAGCTCTGAAATTTATAGTCCTGTGAGAAAGAGAAGAGAAATGCTTCGGAACATTTGACTCTAATTATTCCAAGGGATTCCCCACCAGTCACACAGCTAAAGCTCTGCACAACTCAGAAAATGTAGGGGAAAGTATATTTTGATCTGCTGCTTTACACTGTTTATCCCCACCACTTCTGCCCCCAGTTGCTTTGGGAACAAAGAGATCATTTCAAATAATTTTAGCATGAGCTTTCATGAGCTACAGCTCACTTCTTCGGATGCATAGAATGGAACACACAGACAGGAGATATTTATACATACAGAGAACATGAAAAGGTGGAAGTATGCATACCACAGGAAGAGTCTAATCACCTTTTCATGTTCTCTGTATGTATAAATATCTCCTGTCTGTGTGTTCCACTCTATGCATCCAAAGAAGTGAGCTGTAGCTCACGAAAGCTCATGCTGAAATAAATCTGTTAGTCTCTAAGGTGCCACAAGTACTCCTGTTCTTTTTGCAGATACAGACTAACATGGCTGTTACTCTGAAACATTTCAAATAATGCTGATAGCATTTATCACATGGACCTGCAACTGGGAAGAAGTTAATGACTAAAGGCTATTATTAATATAGATAATTTTTCTACAGTTGTCTTTCGTATTGTGGATCTGCGACATATCCTGGAAGCGGTGCCACGTGCTGCAATGTAGAAGACAGAGTTGAGAATGACTGAAAATGAGTCGCTTGCTTCTTGGCTAGGGAGAGCTGGAAAAATAATACGCTTTGGGCTGCAGAGGCCCTAAGGTGATGTTTGATTCCAGAGTGTGTCTGCCAGTCACCTCATGATGCGCTATTAGTGTTGTCAGCCTCCCAGGAGACAATTCCAGCCTCAGCAGAAGTCACTGCGATTATGGTAGTCGATAAGGAGGAGGAAGAATTTTTCTCTATCTAGAATGATTATGATTTAATCACATATGGGGAACAAAGAAGAACTATGTTTAGCTGGAGATTGCTCTATCTCCACCAAATTGCACCTATTCTGCCCCCAATAAAAGAACAGTCCCAAAAATATCTTCCTACAAAAATATTAAAATGTGTATTAGTGGTTTGTCTCACCTGTAAACATATGCCTTGCTCAGGATAGCTTCAAGCCGGTTATTAAACTCAAAGAAGGCCATGTACTGTTAAAGAGAATGATACAATGTGCATTAACTTCCCATCCATCACAGCTGGTAACTAGTTTTCAACAGACATTGATGAGAATCCTTTAGTTCAGGGGCTCTCAGCCTTTCCAGATCACTGTACCCCTTTCAGCAGTCTGAACTGTCTTGCCTATCCCCAAGTTTCACCTCTCTTAAAAACTACTTGCTTACAAAAATCAGACATAATAATACAAAAGTGTCACAGCCACACTAGTACTGAAAAATTGCTACATTTCTCATTTTTACCATATAATTATAAAATAAATCAATTGGAATATAACTATTGTACTTACATTTCAGTGTATAGACTATAGAGCAGTATAAACAAGTCATTGTCCATATGAAATTTTAGTTTGACTGACTTCGCTAGTGCTTTTTATGTAGCCTGTTGTAAAACTAGGCACGTGTCTAGACGAGTTGATGTACCTCCTGGAAGATCACGGTGTATCCCCAGGGGTACATTTACCCCAGGTTGAGAATTACCTCTTTAACTAGCAAAACTATGTTTCACCTCCAGGCATCCTCCAAAAAATCTCATTTTCCTTTCAATTGTACTCCTACAGTAGTTCTGCATTAAAAACTACAAAAGGCACGAAATGAGAGATTCCAGTGCTTCTTTTAATTATCACTGATCTTTTTTATTTTATTCAGTATTTTAAGTGTGTTTTAGAGTTGGGGTAAGGTGCTGGATTGACAGCCCTGGAGACTCAAATCTTCCCTGAACCTTTCAAATCTTGGCCTTTCTCCTAATCCTCCAGATTACTGCCAGTCCATTAGGGACCATCCTGAGACTAGTGATTCATTTCACATATGCCACAAAATAGGTGGTAACGACTTTCACTTCCTACTAATGTGGGTTAGATTTGATCTAGTGCAGGGGTCGGCAACCTCTGGCACGTGGCTCACCAGGATAAGCATGCTGGCGGGCTCGGCCAGTTTGTTTACCTGCCGCGTTGGCAGGTTCGGCTGATTGCGACTCCCAATGGCCACGGTTCACCATGCCAGGCCAATGGGGGCTGCAGGAAGCGATGCGGGCTGAGGGATGTGCTGGCCACGGTTTCCCACCACCCCCATTGGCCTGGGACAGCGAACCGCAGCCAGTGGGAGCCAAGGTCGGCCGAACCTGCCTATGCAGCAGGTAAGCAAACTGGCCCTGCCCACCAGGGTGCTTACCCCGCCGAGCTGCATGCCAGAGGTTGCCGACCCCTGATCTAGTGAATCCATAGCCCACTGAGCTGTCTAATCTTCTAGCTGAAAGTAGCTTTCATATGCACTCTTTCAGCCGTCCTCAAATTTTTAAAACATTATTGTACTTTCGTTTAAAACCTTAATTGCTTCAAAATCTCTCACAGGAGAGTTGTTCCCTGCTTATATCAGATCCCATTACAGCAATGTGGAAACTTTATAATCATATGATATGGAACTCACTCCTGTTATCACTGGAATCAGAGGCAAAACTTCCATTATCTTCAATAGACACAGAATCAGACCCTAAGCATGTGCTCTTAGAGTCTTCCCTCCCCTCCCATCCACCCGCCCACACACACAAATAAGAGAAATTATGATGCTCCTAATGACAACTAAAATGTATGGCAACTTTTAGTAATACCTTCAAAGGAATAAATCTCTTCCCGTCCCTGCCCCCATGCAATTGTACTGTCATCTACAATTAATCTACTTCTGCAGACAGGAATAGTGCATCAAAAACAGTATGCAATTCTGTTACATGAACTAAATATGCAGTCTGCCCCCTTGTTTTTGTAACCTCCTGACTTACCTTTAAACAGCGAGGCAACCGCAAGAGAGAATTTACGCCAACTTTGAAGTAAAAGAAATCCAGGGGAAGAAGGCACAACACGTCCATCTAAAACTCACATGTGAGACCACAACAGAAAACACGGTGGTAAATTGAAATCATCATGGGGCTCTTTTGCTTCTAGTAGCACTCAGGAAAGGGTATTCGGGACCCAACTCTGACCTCATTCACTAGGAAGCAACTTCCATTGAAATCAACAGTGGGGATCAGGAGGGGACAGTAGAGTAAGTCAATGGAAATAAAACTCATGTTCTGCAGACTTGATTATGCACAAACTTCCATACATTTGTACGCATAACAACTGGGGCACTGGGGAAGTCAACATTGAAACAGGACCTCCGCCACCCTTAACTGTGTGCAGCACGTTCTCTTGCTCCAACAAGCTCTCCTCTTCCTAGCCCTCTCTGAGGAGGCTACTGCTGCCTTTGGCACTTACCTATCAAAGTGCGATCCCCAGTTATATATGGCAAGCCCTTGTCCAGACACACACCCAGCCCCCTTTCCATTCCTTTCATACCCAAACAGGGCCATCCTAAACCTGAGATACATCTGTCAAGATAATTATCACACATATTAAACATTATTCCGGTCCCAATATTCAGAGATGTGACTAACAACAAGAGGATATGGATTTCAAAATATGATTGCAATGTGTCCTTTAAATAATAATAAATACGTGTAAAAATCAAACACGGTCTGTCAGACCTTGAAGCGTCGGGATTTCAGGTAGTTCTGTCGCATGGCCTTTTTATCAGTCTAGACGAGAACAGAAAACAGAGGGAAACAGAGGGAAACATCATCACTGGTTGGCCTGCACCTGACTGAAAAGGCAGAGAGAAGGCACCTACACATCATCATATACTTCCTTCCTATTACATAGCAGAGGGGAGCAGAAGAGTCCTAATTATGTGGGGAAGGGATTGGGATGGGAAAGAGGGGTGGAGGGAAATGACATCTTCTCCCCATCATAGGATAGATACTGCCATGACTTCGCCACAGTTAACATGGTAGATCTCCTGTATAAGGAAAAGAAGGAGATGTGGCTTGATAAAAGAGGGCGAGGGGTTGAGGAACAACCTCACTTAGTGTCCTAAGGAGAATGTGAAGCTGAGTAAACTGTCGTTCCAAAAGCCTCTTGCATAGCTTCTCCTCTGCACAGTGAACATTTCACGGTGTGCTCTGTGGGTAAAAAAATTCTCTCAGGGCCCACGAAGTAAATATGGGACACAGTGGGAGAGCTGCCTTTTTGCTATATGTTCTTATCTTCCAATGTTTGCCCAAAAAACTTTTCTATGGACTTCAAGAATTACAGCAGGAGGTACCCAAAGAAAGCCAAAGTCCCGTTAGAAATTTTGCCTTGTGAGGGAACTGCTACTAGCCGCCACTTACAATTATGTCTCCTCCTTGGACAAACTGCAGGCGGACCTGAAAGACAGTGATGTCCAGTAAGTAGATGAGGTCGCAGAGATAGTCTACAAGTAGCCACCAATGGAGGTTTTCAGGCATTTGGTATGGAAAGGCCCAGCGTACTGGAATCAGCCAGCAGTTCCAATTCCAGGCCAGAACAACAAAGAACAGCCACAGCACATACATCAAATCTAGGCAGAGGGAAGCACAGGTCAAAATTAGTGAGCAGTTGACAAAGAATAACCGCATATTATCCATAGGGTTGACTGTAAGGATGAATGAATGAAGTACTAAAAATTAAGGGAACAAAAATTCCTACATTCCAAGCACTTATATCAGACTGCCTTTGCTCTGCTTCCAGGATATATCCACTTTTGTTTTTCTTTTGCAACTACACTGCAATAGCTGCTGGCTTTTGGAGAGAGGAGACTCTTAGAAATGAGCCAGGTGGTTAAGAAGAGTGAGTAGCTGGTTGGGAAGGAACTGGGTTTTCAGGAGATTTTCAGAGCAGTCGGACAAAGTCTGTCAGATAAAATGGCCAAAAACTACTGGTGCATTGCCACCCTCACCAGCTTTGGGGCAACAACTGAGGCTAGCTATGATCCCTAATGGAATTTATCACGTCCTTCTGCTCTTTCAAATGAAAAAAATTCAATCAGACAGGCTCTAAATCATTCCTTTCTTCCTTCCCTGGTGTCCTTACCACGCTCTCAACTCCACCATTTCTTTCTCCTCCTCTCCTGCTTTCTTTCCATGCCATCTCTATTTTTATCTTCCCTTTCTCATAAATGGAGCAGCAGCATTATCTCAACCAATAGTATTTTTCAATTACTTACTGGTGAGCGGGTCGATGCTGCTTGGGAACCGGTACTTTTTCACACGGCTTAGCCAGGGGCGGCATCTGAATTTGCAGCAGAGCATCTCACAGTAATGTTCCTCCACTTCAGCTTCTATCTCTTTTTCTTCTGGTGGCAATGGTGGTTCTGGACAAGTTTTCTTGGAAGGGGCTATGAAAATTTATAGAATTATTGAAAGCCTTGTGAACTTCTCTGACAGGCTGAAGTTCTCATGTTTGTCCCTGGTCTTTAAACTTTTCTCTTATTAAATGGCCTCTTCCTGAAAGGCCAGTCTGCATTCCTAGCTAAGAGTTTTGTTAATGTTCATGACTTTCACGTTCTCTTTGCAGACCAGCCTCTCTCAAAGACTAAGGGTATGTCTACATTACCTGTTGGATCAGCAGGCAGCGATCGATCCAGAAGGGATCGATTTATCGCATCCATTCTAGACGTGATAAGTCGAGTCCCGAGCCCTCTCCCGTCGATTCCTGTACTCCAGCGCCGCGAGAGCCGCAGGTGGAGTCGACGGGGGAGCAGCAACAGTTGACTCACCACAGTGAAGACACCATGGTAAGTTGATCTAAGTACGTTGACTTCAGCTACATCGTACACATAGCTGAAGTTGTGTAACTTAGATCGATCCTCCCCGGTGTAGTCCAGGCCAAAGAAGCAGCTCAGCCTTCATGCCAGCTTACTTACTCCTGTGTCTTTCATAATCATAATATTATATTCCGCACTTACACAGCTTTAAATTTCAAAGCACTGGTAAACTATTGGTATATTTATCCTCACAACACTCTGTTGCGGTATGGAAGTATTGTTACTCCATTTTACAGATGAAACAACTGAGGAACAAAGAGTTTAACCTGAATTGCCCAAGATCACACAAGCAGAGTAAGGAATAGAACCAGCTCTCTTTAATTCTAGCCCTTTGCCTGCCTTTGCCTTAAACAGAAGACCATCTTCCCCACCCCTTTTTATCGGGTAACAATTGCTAATTATGCCACATCATCTGGAGCGGTGTTTTTTGTTTGTTTGTAATGTGCCTTTTTTTGCATAGGGAACTAGACCGAAACCACCAATCATTTCAGTGAGGCTCTTACAATAGACTTGAACACTGCTCTAAGGGAGCTACTTATATCCACACACTTCTACTCAACAATTCTGCCTCCTTTTATGTACCCTGTATCTATTCATGAAACACAGGTAAGTTGCCAAGTTTCCAGGTTACAAAACCATATCGTCATTTTTATTGCTTGGGCTTTACGAAACCAGTTTCTCCGTCTCAGGAACTTCTGCCTCTTGCTCAGCATTCCCGGTCTACTGAGAGGTCCCAAACCCAGCTGTAACTCACATGCCACAGGAGTCTCATCATCAGAGGTGGTATCTGGGTCGATCAGTTTCTCTTTCACTTTCTCAGTCCTGTCTTTAAAGAGCCTCACCAGCTCCTGCAGCCGGTCATGGATTGCCAAACTGTTCTGGCTTGTTGCTGAACCTACTCGCTCTGGCAAGCTGCAGAAAAACCATCAGAGAATTTAGTAATGTAAAATAAAAGCCAAGTGTCAGGTGACAGCCCTTTTTTTTCACCTGAGGGATCCTTAGTTAGGAATCAACCCTGTCCGCGTTGCTATTGCATAACTGTACACGGTCAAGTGTGACAACTAAAGTAAATTCAGTCTCATGGGATTACAGTCAGTCAGAGAATCATAGAAACGTAGATCCGGAAGGGACCTTGAGAGGTCATTGTCTCCCTATGCTGAGGCAGGATCAAGTATACCTTTAGACTATCCATGACAGGTATTTGTCTAACCCAGGGGTAGGCAACCTATGCTACGGATGCCGAAGGCAGCAAGCGAGCTGATTTTCAGTGGCACTCACAGTGCCTGGGTCCTGGCCACCTGTCCGGGGGGCTCGGCATCAGGACCGGCGCCAGCGTTTCTGGCGCCCTACGCGCCGGACCATTTCGCCGCCTCGCGCGTGGGTCTCGCGGCTCCGGTGGAGCTGCCGCAGACATGCCTGTGGCAGGTCCACCGGAGCTGCGGGACCAGCGGACCGTCCACAGAAATGCCTGTGGCAGGTCCACCGAGCCGCGGGACCAGTGGACCGTCCGCAGGTACGTCTGCAGCAGGTCCACCGGAGCCGCCTGCCGCCCTCCCGGCAAAATGCCGCCCCCCCCGCATAATGCTGGCGCCCTAGGTGACTGCCTAAGTCGCCTAAATGAAAGCGCCGGCCCTGCTCGGCATTTTAAATGAAGCTTCTTAAACATTTTTAAAACTTTATTTACTTTACATACAACAATAGTTTAGTTATATATTATAAACTTAGAGAAAGAGACCTTCTAAGAATGTTAAAATGTATTACTGGCATGAAAACTTTAAATGAGAGTGACTAAATGAAGACTCGGCACAGCACTTCTGAAAGGTTGCCAACCCTTGGTCTAACTTCTTCTTAAAATCCTCCAGTGATGGGGCTTCTACAGCCTAAGTAGTGGCAACCCATTCTACTACTTAACTAGAGCAACAGATAGAAAGTTTTTCCTAATACCTACCCTAAATCTCCCTTGCTGCAGATTGAGCTGGTTACTTCTTGTAACTACCTTCCATGGACATGGAGAACAATTGAACACCATCCTCTTTGTAACAGCCCTTAAGGTATTTGAAGACTTATTGCATCCCCCCTCAGTCTTCTTTTCTCAAGACTAAACATGGCCAGATTTTACTCTTTCCTCACAGATCACATTTTATAAACCTTTTAACATTTTTCTTGCTCTTCTCTGAACTCTCTCCAGTTTGCTTACTTCTTTCTTAAAATGTGGCACAGACACAAAATGGACCACAATACTCCAGCTGAGGCCTTACACAGTGCAGCGGAACAATTATCTCTTGTGTCTTACATACAACATGCCTGCTGCTAGCCTTTCTTGCAACTGAATCACATTGTTGGCTCATATTCAATTTGTGATCCATTATAACTCCTGAATCTTTTTCTGCAGTACTACTGCCAAGCCAGTTATTCCCAAGACGGATAAAAGTTGATGATTCTTTTCAAAAAAATCTGATTTTTTAATTTAAATCAGATTTTATTTTAATAAAATAGAGTGTGTGGGGGGGTAAACTTAAATTTGAAATTATGACAACCTATGTTAGCCCTAAATTTAATCTAATCTATTGAAATCATTTAATTTATTTTTTTTTAATTATGCAGTATATGTTTACTGCCAAAGTTTTAAAGAAAGTCGAACCACTGAACTGATGGAAGCCACTGGCTAAGCACTTTCGAGCCAGGGTTTGTTAACGTGCTAAACCAGCTTTTGACAGCAGTAGCATCTTTTGCAGGGGAGAGAGAATATTTTCTTCATTTCAGTTTATTTAATTAGTCCAATTCAATGACCATTCATTCAAAGTTTAAAACCAATAGGAAGTTGAGAAAAACAGGAAAGCTTGTTTTCCTCTTCTAATATATGAATAAAAAATAGGTGTAAGAGGATGAGACTGACTATTTCTAAAATCTTAAAGGACAACAGAGACAAGACACAATCAGTTCAATTCACTAACTACTGATAATACTTCCTTTGTTAAATAAATCAGTTTTAAATGCAAAACATATTTTCATAAACTTTTTACTTATGTATTCAGCACTGTTAAGGCAGTTTTATTTAACTAATGAAAAACAACTTTAAAATGCAAGGGTTTTTTTTGCATTTGTAATTGCATTTAAATTTCCATCCAAATAGAGCTTCACACACATCACAAGTAAAAAATTATTCATTTAGTAAATAAGAAATGCATTATTCACCATTTTCTAACATAATAAAAAATGTAAAAAATAAGACCCAGAATAAATGTAAGATCAGCTATATAACTGCTTAAATAAATGTATATGGAAATAGTGTATTCTGCTGGTTTGCAAAAAGAAGCATTAAATTTAGTGAAAAGATTGTATTTAGGTGCCAATCAACATTTTTTATTGTTACCAACCAATGAGAATCCACCTTTCTTGAGGAAAATAACTAAAAAAGTACAAATGCAAAACATATTAAAATCGAGATTTAAATCAAAGTTTCCTGCTTGCTGATTTAAATCATGATTAAAATCAGTTATTTAAATTGCTTTGATTTAAAACAATCCACCCTGGTTAATCCCCATTTTGTGTACATGCCTTTGATTTTTCCTTCCTAAATGTAATACTGTGCATTTGTTTTTATTGAATTTCACCTTGTTGATTTCACACAAATTCTCCAATTTATCAAGATCATTTTGAATTCTCGTACTGTCCTCCAAAGTGCTTGCAATCCCTCCCAGCTTGATGTCATCTGCAACTTTTATAAGACCACTCTCCACTCCCTTATCCAAATCACTGATGAAAAAACTGAATAGTATTGGACCCAGGACAGACGCTGGTGTGACCTCACTAGATACATCCTCCCAGTCTAACAGTGAACCTTTGATAACTACTCTTTGGGCACGGTCTTTGAACCAGTTGTACCCACCTTATAATAATTTCATCTAGGTCCCATTTCTCTAGTTTGTTTATGAGAATGTCAGCGGGACTGCGTCAAAAGCCTTACTAAAATCAAGGTACATCACACATACTGCTTTCCCCTTATCTGCTAAGCCAGTAACCCTGTCAAAGAAGGAAATTAGGTTGTTTTGGCATGATTTGTTCTTGACAAATCATGTTGGCTATTATTTATCACTGTATTATCCTCTAGGTGCTTACAGTGTCACGAGATCATACAGTACGTTTGCTTCAAAGGGCAGACAGTGCTAGAAATGACTTGGTAATTATTAAGAACACATGCTACTTTCTGCCATCACTCGCCATGCTCTGACATACCAGGAGAGGGATTTGGTTGAGAACCACTGGATGAAGCTGTGGGGGAAGCCTACGGACATGTGGGGGAAGCCTATGAACATGTAGGCTCTGAATTCCCCTTTCAGTCTCTCACGGCTTGTCTTGACTAAAAAATTAGATCAGGTTAAAGTTAGGTTGTGTTAACTAATATGATTGCAAAGTCATGTTTAACCTCAGTGTAGACAGAGACAAGTCATGTTTAGCTGCATATCAACTGGATTTTGTTAATGCTAAGGTTCTAATAGGCTTTATTCAAGATCAGCTAACACAACAATTTCTGTCTCCATGGATTGCTAAATCATATTGAACATTGTGTTAGTTCAAGCAATTTCTCAAGGCCATGGTCTCGCATGATCCAATTTTTTAACAAAGACAAGCACTCAATGGGAGAGGTTCCTCTCAGGACTGTTGCATTTGTGGAACACGGTAAAGAAGTCCAGGACTGACTACACATGATATAAAATGCCCTCTCATTCCAGAAAGGAGAAACAAGATGTTTCTGAACAACGAATACAAGTTGGCAGCACTGCATTTCTGTAATACTGTTCAATTTAAAATGCAGCCACCTTCTCTGCAAGCTAAGCCAAATCTTTCAGTGATGTCTACAAATCTGGCAGCACTTGACAAATGGTATATTTTTTTTAAATCTTCCTTAAATATGAATCTGTATTAGAAAATAGACTAGATATTAAATGCAGCTTTTAAATGAGTTCTCAAATCTTTGATTAAAAATTAGATTATCCTTTCATTACTTATACAGTCTATGGTGTTTGATTCAAAAAGTTTTAGGCCAGCAAAATCTAGGAGAACATTTTTCATCGTAGTGCATGAAGAATAACAAGAACAGTTTCAACTTTGGTAACAGCATATTTCCTTACTCACTGTGCTGAAACATCTTACTCATCAGTGCTAGATATCCAGCCAGCCAGCTATCCATTTCTCTGTTGCATCTTAGGTATTTCTAAGGTGCCAGTCACCTTTGTATCTATGCACCAAAATATGAAATCCTAATAACTACACTGATTCATGAATCTGGGCCTCTCATTCTAGCAGTATACCCAACTCACTTTTTTCTCTGTCGGTTGGACTGGCCAGATGAGGCTCTCACTGGAGACTCAGCTGGGGATGGCACAATTAAATCCTCTATACTGTCCTCCTGGGAGCGTAGCTTCCTCCTAAAGAAAAATGAGTAAATGGCATCAGAAACAAAAACAGACAGAAAGAAAATGTTTTTTGCCCTTCATCCTCACACCCACATATACACACACACACACACACACACACACACACACTCACAAGCCTCCATGTAAGGTTTAAGAAAAGTGAAACCGAATCAGAGTAATTTACTATGTAAAATAACAGAACTTCAGAGAGAGCTTTAACTTTGTCTGCTGCATCTCGGCAACTCATGGTGTAGGACACCATCAGGTGGTCAAGGGACATCTATTTAGAACACATCACTGGACATCGGCAATACCAGGAGAGATGAGCTGGAGTGCCATTGAGAAGCAAAGTGGGGAAAGTAACTGAAATACTTCTCTGAGGGATTGTATTTACTGAGCGACAACCTATCCTAAATTCTCAATTACTGAGGGACAATCTACACTCATTGCTATATTTACTTTCCACAAGCTACTCCGAGTATAACCTTTTATGAGTGATGTATCCGAATATTTGGATGCTAATATCTAAACTGTATCATTACATTTATTAACCTAAATTGGGATATTGCAGATTATGTACTATATTTATTGTATGACTTTTAAACCAAACTTTGTACTTTGGGATAATTTAAGCATTATACCTAGGTGTATAGACACTCTTTCCTTAGCCTGTGTATTAGATCATTTTAACATTAGCTTTAATAAACATTTTTAAATCTGTTCTTGTCTCTTGTATCTCAGCTACAGAATGCACTTAGCACTCTGGGTCCCAGATTGCTACTGGGGCACTATTTAATGTAAATAATAGATTATAATTATCATAATAAAATAAAATGAGCATGTCTCAGTGTATCAGTCAGTAGTGCACTGCACTACCATGCAGGAAACTCAGGTTCAGGAGCAGTCTTGGGGATTCTTGCTTCTTATGCAAGAGGAAGACGTAGTCATCATACAGGTGTTTAACATACTTGGTCTCTGAGACTGCTCAAACCACTGAGGGATAGCTCAGTGGCTTGAGCATTGGCCTGCTACACCCAGGGTTGTGAATTCAATCCCTGAGGGGGCCATTTGGGGACTGGTCCTGCTTTGAGCAGGGGCTTGGACTAGATGACCTCCTGAGGTCCCTTCCAACCGTAATAATCTATGATTCTATAAGGGCTGCTGTATATAACAGTCTTTAGCACCAACAGCCGCAGCCTGAACATTAACATTGCAACCTGGGAGAAGGTTGTTGGACATCCTAAACGTGCACATGGTTCATTTGCACATACACCTGATATGTGAGAAATGTGATTATGTGGGGAAATAGATAACCCATAAGTTAGTTATGACTCATAATGAATGGCTAAGCAGTATCTCTACAAACCCTGTAAGGCAGGTCAGCCCACAATATATGACAAACTTCCTCCTCGGTTAGCCTTGGTCAAAGGTCAGTCTGGGTGAGCCTCAGTGAATCCCACACATTTGTTTGGGGCCACTCTGCTTGCAAGACCAAAAACAAACACACACACACAAAACTGATTATAGGAAATCAAGAACCAAATTGTCCCCTCAACTGATTTCAACAGACTTTGAAGTAAAACAAACAATACTCTGTGTTTTGCACGGGTTTTATGATATCATGTCTCTTGCAGCTGATAGTTCTAAAGGAAGCTAATTCACCGAATTGAGATCTGAAACCTCATTGCTCCGTACTGGATGTAAATTTTAGATACAAGACATTCCAGTGACTTGGTACCGAAACAACTCATGTGAGTCATCGCTGGCCTCCCCTTTCTATAAGGATGCCTTGCAGTCAAAAATGAATTAGTATCAGGCTTAGCAAAAGATAAATTTGCACCATAGAGACTCCAACATATTTTCACTAGCTGCATATGTCCTTTTTTATCCAAGCCCACACGTTTACATGAATGCAAATATTATAAAACAGTAGTTCTCATACACTGGTTTGCAGAGTTTGTCAAATGTATTTTTGAAAGTAACAGTCATTCTTTAAGGAAAAGCAAACATCCTGCTTTGTTGAAAAAGTACAACTCCCTCTTTTCATTTCCTTTAAGACTCTTACCTGACGCAATTTAAAGTCATCCTTCACACTCACCAGAATATGCAATCTGTCTTTTTGTGTCACGTGAAGTTTGGGGAGAATGCCTCTAAATTTATTTTCAAATTAATACAAATGCCCTTGGGGAGATAAGAAAGAGAGATCTGTCCTCTAGCAATTCTGAATGTCTGGGCACTCAGAGAAAAGGCTTTGGTAGTCTGCTGTGGCTGCAACTCACCTACTTTCCTGGCAGATGTTACAACCTACCAAGAAAGGAATTTAAAGTTCAACTGATTTTAAACACTTTTGGGGGAGGGGTTCTGTGGGAACTTGGGGTATCATTACTAAATACCTTGAAGATATCCATGTGTGTGTAAGTGGGTTGAGGAAGTTAATATTTTCCAAACAGGCCTCAGTTTCTTAATTGCCCAGGAAGGTACTGAATCTCTGTGTGATACTTCCATCAGAACATACAAATGGCCATACTGGGTCAGACCAATGGTCCACCTGGCCCAGTTTCCTGTCTATGACAATGGCCAGATACTTCAGAGAGAATGAACAGAACAGGGCAATTTCAAGTGATCCATTGTGTGTTATCCAGTCCCAGCTTCTGGCAGTCGCAGGTTTGGGAGACCCAGGGCATGGAGTTCCATCCTTGACCATCCTGGCTAATAGCCATCGAAGGACCTATCCTTCATGAACTTATCTAATTCTTCTTTGAACCCAGTTATACTTTTGGCCTTCACAACATAGAATCATAGGACTGGAAGGGACCTCGAGAGGTCATCTTGTCCAGACCCCTGCACTCATGGCAGGACTAAGTATTATCTAGACCATTCCTGACAGGTGTGTGTCTAACCTGCTCTTAAAAACCTCCAATGATGCAAATTCCACAACCTCTCTAGGCAATTTATTCCAGTGCTTAAGCATAGCATCCCATAGCAAAGAGTCCCATGTGTTGACTGTGCATTGTGTAAAGAACTTTTTCCTTTTGTTTGTTTTAAATCTGCTGCCTGTTAATTTTATTACTCCTAGTTCTTGTGTTATGTGAAAGGGTAAATAACACTTCTCTATTCACTACCTTCACACCATTCATGATTTTATAGATCTCTTCATATCCGCCCCAGTTGTCCCTTTTCTAAACTGACCAGTCTCAGTTTTTAAATTTCTCCTCATCAGTGGTTCATATCACTAATCATTTTTGTTGCCCTTCTCTGCAAGACTCTATGAGCTAATTTTGCCCTTAAATACACTACGGCTGCACCTTCAAAAGAAGTCAATATGTATTATATCTCTAGCAAAGGTCAAACCTGGGTTGGAAGGACTAGATTCAAAACCCATTAAAATCCACTGATTTAAATGGGCCTTAGAACAGGTCCTCTATGGCTAAAATGGCATAGCAATTTAATAGGAGTGTGTTTACGTGAAGTAAAAGTTACGCATGGAAGAGATTAAATAAATAATCAACAATACACGCTCAGGCACAAATTCCAAAGTCTGTTCTATGTATACAGAATTCTGCGCACTTTCCCACTTTAACAATAAATATGCTTATTAATACCTATTTGAGCTAACTAAATAATTATAGACTATTGTCACTTATTGACTTATAAAGTAGCTTTCACAGTGCTGTACAAGATGAAAACCAAACCCAACAGAGCCTTGCAGCCATGAATCTAAAAATAACTAAAGGAAAAGAAGATTTTTAAAACAGAGAGTGTGATGCACAGGCAAGAAGATATGCACAAATTTGAAGGAACTGAAGTATAGAGGATTTTGAATAGAAGAAATACAAATGTAAATTGTGTCTTCAGGTTCACAAGGTAGCTAAAGTAATTGCCTAAATAAAGACACCACATGAGAAAGGTGAGGTCTTGAGCAGGGGAAAGGGAGAGGTCATGCATTTTGCAGTGTTCTGAAAAGACTGTCTTGGAAAACCTGACAAGGCAGGGAAACCAAGACAGAAATGAATGCAATGTTGCAGTGGCAGTAGAGTAAAAGCATGAACCAGAATTTCAGCAAAGTCAGAGATAATGCCCTGAATTTTGAAAAGAAAAACATGATTAGCAGAAAATGATCTAGTTAAAGTGTCAGGGTGAGAGGCCAAAGGTTACCTAGTTCTAGTGCGATATGCCTAAAAGCTGTCAGGTTTGTCCTTGAGACAGACCCTGTGGCTCATTTTGACTGTATACTTGAAAGTGATTTTTTTTTTTTAATTTAGCTTAACTATTGCGTGTTTTGTTGCACTGTGCTTGGATGCTTATGATAGGAACCTTACAAACATAGCATTTGTATTACTGTAGCAATGAAAACTAACCAAGATCAAACAGCTCTGTTGCGTTAGGCACAGAATGCTACAAACGGAATGGGAGAGAGTCCCTGCCCTAAAAAGCGTACAAGCAAAATAGACAAGAAAGACAAAGGAAGTACTATTAGCCCTATTTTACAGATGGGAAACTGAGGCATGGAATGATTACATGATTTGCTCATACCTATGGCAGCTGGAAACTTAACCCACATCTACTGAGTCCCTATCCAGTGTTTTAACCACAAGACCAGCTTCCTCTATTAAGTATATAAATTAGGGCTGTCAATTAATCACAGTTAACTCATGTGATTAACTCAAAAATTAATCATGATAAAAAAATTAATCGCAATTAATCGCACTTATAACAATAGAATACCAATTGAAATTTATTAAATATTTTTGATGGTTTTTTACATTTTCAATATTGATTTCAATTACAACCTAGAATACAAAGCGTACAGTGCTCATTTTATATTATTTTTTATTACAAATATTTGCACTGTAAAAATGATATGCAAAAGAAACTATTTTTCAATTCACCTCATACAAGTACTGGAGTGCAATCTCTTTATTGTGAAAGTGTAACTTACAAATGCAGATTTTTTTTTTTGGTTATATAACTGCAGTTAAAAACAAAACAGTATAAAATTTAGAGCCTACAAGTCCATTCAGTCCTACTTCTTATTCTGCCAATCACTAAGACAAACAAGTTTGTTTACATTGACGGGACACTACGTCTTATTTACAATGTCACCTGAAAGTGAGAAAAGGTGTTCGCATGGCACTCTTGTAGCTGGCATTGCAAGTTATTTATGTGTCAGATATGCTAAACGTTTGTATGCCCCTTCATGCTTCGGCCACCAATCCAGAGGACATGCTTCCAAGCTGATGATGCTCGTTAAAAAAATAATGTGTCATTTAAATTTCTGACTGTACTCCTTGGGGGGAGAATTGTTATGGCTTCTGCTCTGTTTTATCTGCATTCTGCATATATTTCATATTATAACAGTTTTGGATGATGACCCAGCACATGTTCGTTTTAAGAACACTTTCACAGCAGATTTGACAAAACACAAAGAAGGTACTGATGTGAGATTTCTAAAACTAGCTACAGCACTCGACTCAAGGTTTAAGAATCTGAAGTGCCTTCCAAAATCTGAGAGGGACGAGGTATGGAGCACGATTTTAGAAGTTTTAAAAAAGCAACACTCCAGCAACTACAGAACCCAAAGCACCAAAAAAAGAAAACCAACCTTCTTCTGGTGGCATCTGACTCAGATGATGAAAATGAACATGTGTTGGTCTGCACTGCTTTGGATCATTCTCAAGCAGAATTCATCATCAGCATGGACGCATGTCCTCTGGAATGGTGGTTGAAACATGAAGGGACATATGAATCTTTAGCGCATCTGGCACATAAATATCTTGCAACACCAGCTACAATGGTGCCATCTGAATGCCTGTTCTCATTTTCAGATGACATTGTAAACAAGAAGGCAGCATTATCTCCTGCAAATTGTAACCAACCTAGTTTGTCTGAGTGAGTGGCTGACCAAGAAGTACGACTGCGTGGACTTGTAGGCTCTAAAGTTTTACATTGTTTTATTTTTGAACGCAGATTTTTTGTACATAATTTTACATTTGTAAAAGTTCAACTTTCATGATCAAGAGATTTCACTATAGTACTTGTATAAGGTGAATTGAAAAATATTTTTTTTTGTTTTTTACAGTGCAAATATTTGTAATCACAAATAAATATAAAGTGAGCACTGTACACTTTGTATTCTGTGTTGTAATTGAAATCAATATATTTGAAAATGTAGTAAACATCCAAAAATATTTAAAATAAATTATATTCTATTGTTTAACAGCGCAATTAATCACGATTAATTTTTTTTAATTGCTTGACAGCCCTAATATAAATATAAAATGTGCTCCTGGGACATATGCAGGATCCTGTGACAGAGAAAGAATAAATACAGTTCTATCTGTGTCCTATTTTACACCTTCATGAGAAGCATTTTGGTTTTTTAGAGAGAACTAGAAGATTTTTCACACTTAGCCTCAAAAGTATTTTTATTAAACTGTGTCAAAGATCAGTGAGATGATTGCCTTTAAGAAGCTGCGGGAACTGGTTATGAGACAGGCTCAAGCAGAGAAAAGGAGCATCAAAGAATAAGACTTATGATTACTCAAACAGCTCAAATATTCCATGAAGGATGAATTTCACTGATTTTTTTAATCATTCTCAGATGAAACAAAATTTGCATTGTGCTCACTCAGTGCATTAATGGACTGTGTTTTAGTGCATCAGCCAACTGGGAACACTGACAATGGTAAGGAAGCAAGGAAAAGAAAAATGTATCAAGAGCCGAGTTCAGGGACCTAGTTCTTGTCTATCTATCTGTACATCTAGATATTTATACTGGTCTTTCCACCAAAGTATAGGAACTCTTAGAATCCAAGTTCTGTTCTCAGTTATGACACATCCCTTTCTTCCTGACCTTGAACAAGGCATTTAACTTTGATGTGCCTCAGTTGCCCCTGACATGTAATATGGAGAACAACACTACCATATCTCATAGGGTTGTTATGAGTGTGATTCATTAATATCTGCAAAGTGCTTTGAAATCCTCTGTTGGAAGGTACTGAACACCTTGAAGGATCTCACTGTTGGTGAAAATGAATGGGGAGATTTGGGAACATTTTCAGTATTGTTTGTTTGTTTTTCAACCAGTTCTACTTTTATAACCAGGTATCCAGCAGCCATCATGCATTCATCTTCATCAAAAAATGCTCAATATGTGACAGATTTGAGTATTTAATAGCAGCAGCAGTCAACTGCTGGGTCCATGCTAGAAAAGCATTTGTTCACTTTGACATTCATGACAAAATGAAGCACTGGAATGGGTTACCTAGGGAGGTGGTGGAATCTCCTTCCTTAGAGGTTTTTAAGGTCAGGCTTGACAAAGCCCTGGCTGGGATGATTTAGTTGGGGATTGGTCCAGCTTTGAGCAGGAGGTTGGACTAGATGACCTCCTGAGGTCCCTGCCAACCCTGATATTCTATGTTTCTATGAAAATCACACCAAACAACTGACACTCATTTCAAGTTCAAAACTTCCATTGGTTTACAGATAATTTTAGTTTTATATGACAGTACACAACTCATTGTGGTCACAAAGAAAAGGAATGGTGTGACTCATGGAGAATCTGTAACCAAGACACTCATTAAACAAATTGTGAATCATTCAGTATATTATAGATCTAAACCATGTATGACAAGTGTCACTTTATCAAAATGATGTCACCCCAAGTCCATCTTAGTCATCAGATGACAAATAAATGAGACAAATGGACGAAGATCATGAAAAAACAGGTTATTGATCAGTGGGGAAGTTACACCACTTGATTTCAGCCAAAGCAACCAAATAGTTATAAAGTAGTCAGGGACTAGTAAGCAATCTATACTGTTTGATCCAAGACCACTTATCAAGAAAAAGACATTCTTGTCACTTCAGTAAATAATTATCCTGACACATAATTTTTCAAGAGATATCAAGCAACCCAGTGCTAAGATGAACTTCCTCATGCCTGTAGGCAAATAACTGTTGACTCATACAAGACTCCTTACAATAGAACTTCCATTACCCCTCAGAGAAACTAGCGCAGGACTCCTGAGAGACTAAATAAAGAGACCTGGAAATCTTGAATGAGGCCTCAGAAATGTTGCAGCATAACTGAAATATGGTTTTTATCTTTTATGAAGCATTCTTCCCAGTGCGTGACCCGCAAATTGTTGAATGCAAAGCACTTCTAGTAGATTTTTCCCTCTATTAAAATGAATTAGATGTATATTTTTCCCCTCCAAAAATGGGTGATATTGTGCCTATGAAAGGTTCAATAGAAGATGATTTACTGCATCTCAGAATCCTAGTATAGGTACAGGACCTCTAGTGGTCATCTTAAGCAGGTTGAACTAAAAACATCACACGTACAAGATATATCACACACTGTGAGTATATTGTCTTCTCCTTTAATAAATACTCAAATAGCAAGCAGCTTGAAATGCTCCAAACTATACGCACACTGTGGATTTAAAAGTTATTTTTCTCACATCACTGACAGATACCACTGATAAGGAATGATCATTAGCTAGGCAGTAGTTATATGAGATCTACCAGTCCAGGACAGCAATCTGTACTGTCTGTTACTCCTGTGTCTCCTAGGCATCAGCATCACAATGAGGTATCTTGCTATGTTTGAAAGGCTATACAGAGAAAAAAATAAATGAAGGTTCTAAACAAGACTACTCGAGGACATAGATGCATATGTAAAAAATCTCTAATCTAAATACCTAAAGGCCACCTCTATAAGAATAGATGGGTCTGAGCCAAAACCCAGTGTCTGATTATGTCTGAACTTTGTGGATGTTTAGAATCTGAACGCAACTCTGAAATTTCTGTTTGGTTCCTATCTCTACAATAATCCAAAACTAAACCACAGATCCTAAAGCCTCTAATTTGGGGGTGATTGAACACTGGGTCAAAATTTTGCATCTCAGTCCACCTTTAGTAACAAGATGCCATATTAAGCCAGCTCAAGAATTCTTACATCTCTACCTGGTGGGAGGAGGAAGATTACTTGAATCTGAAATACAAGCACCAGGAATACAGTCCAGGTTTTGCAACAGATTTAAATATATGGAAGTTGCTGGACCTCTAACCTGCAGCATTAGGCTGTGTCTATACTAGTCCCTGTTGCTGATGACAGCTGTTAGCAAGGAATAATAATATGCTGTGCTGACAATGGATATCAGCAACAGGTGCAGCTAAAAGGGAGCTGAATTTGGTGTAAACTGCAATTGTAGCCAGCGACAAACCAGGTTCAGCACTGTTTTAGAAACCGTGATGGCTTCTGAAATGGTATGGGAAATGCTTTGTCTGTGGTTACATGCAGTCAAATCATTTTCACCATTAGTTCAACACCACTGATTGGTGATGTCCTTGCAACAGATCGTTTTCCTAGCTTAGGCCAGTTTAGAAACGTTTGAACGGAGTGTCTGCCTCCGTGGTTAATCTCAGTGTTTCCTCTGCTGTGGCACGGCAGCAAGAGGAAAAAGGAAGTAGAACTGTCTGTGCTACTGCAGAGGGTGGGCAGGGAAGAGCCTTCTCTGCCGATTGTTGTTAATGACATAGGAGCTGCACACAGAGAGACAAACCAGACATACTGTACAGGCCAGTGAGCAAGTAAGCAAACCAAAGGCTGACACACTCACCAGTGGGGCTGTAAAACACATGGCTTTTCTGTCTCAAAAAATTATCCCTCATTTTCATTTTTCCAAAAGGTGAAACTCTCAACCGGGCCAGTTCATTTACCTTGGCACTGACTGCGGCTAAACTACCTTTAAAGTCCTTTTTATTAGAGCTCCCTGGAATTAAGACCAAAGGTAGAAACGATTGTCTGCTAGCTCTAGAAGCAGCACTGCATAATTTTGACCTCGGTAAAGATTAAATCCTTTCACTCACCAGTCACTCACTCAGCACAGGGGGTTCTATTAATCTGTTTTATTGGGTTTTTTAACCACATGCTTAGCTTAAGGCTGTTCAGTGTCAGATTAATGTCACCAGCTCACTAGCTGTGCTCACATTGTTACTGGAAAACCTTTGTCCTTAGGTCTAAAAGAAAAATAAAATCCCCCTGTGGTGAAATCCAGTGACTTTCTAACAATAGATCTTCTTAATGCTGTCAACTATTTGCAGTTTGGCATTTCACTTGATACTTCTCAATCTATTTTTTCCAATTCTAATAAACCTATTCGGTAAACTGGACTACAGTGGTTTCTGCTCTTTCATTGTGGGTGGTCTTAGGGACCTGGAAAACAAAAGATCCATTAAGCTAGGACAAGAATATGTTTAAAAGTGATCTGCAAAGGGAAAACATGTTTTGTTTTTGGTTTATATTGGTCCTATATGATGCAGAAAGCCAAAGAAAAAGAAAAAAGAAGTTGTTATTTTCTGCTCCTTTTTTAGATTAGAAATATGAGCCCTGGTTTTGGTGGAGCATCCTTTGGGAGACTGGAAATCTGCGGTTGGGGTAGTTAACTTCCAGCAGACTGAAACCTGGGCTGTGGTTCTCCCCACCCTCAGGAGAGGAGGCAGGGAGCGTTGAGTCATACTGTCTCAACTAAGGGCTGAGAAAGTTGCATCTTAACTCACAACCTCTTGTGATGTTCTGTCCCACTCCGATCCTCCAGCAAAAAAGGAAGTGAAGATTGCTGGACTAAAATCAATGGAGCTAGGCCAGTTTTCACTCACTGAGGATCTGGCCCTGATGTATCTGGAGCTCTCTGATCTATCCATTGTGAACAGTTTATTAGGGCTTGTCTTCATGTACAGTGCTACAGCAGTGCAGCTGAGCCGTGCCTGTAGCTCTTTAGTGAAGACACTACTCTGCCGATGGGAGAGCTTCTCCTGCTGGTGTAGTTACTCCACCTCCCAGAGAGGTGGCAGCTTGGTCTCCGGGAGAAGCTCTCCTGTTGACATAGTGCTGTCTACAGGGGGGTTAGGTCAGTATAACTATACTGCTCAGGGGTGTGGATCTTTCACAGCCCAAGTTACGTACTTATACCGAAATAGGTCTGAAGTGTAGACCTGGCCTCAGATTTGTTCACAGATCAGCCAACAACAGATCTGGTATTTTATAAATGCAGGCCTCGGTAGTAATTTTGGAGCAAATAGTCTTTATGGACATTTGGGGTTGAAGCTGTGTGACTGGTCAACTCAATTTCTGTTCCCTGATGAGAGGCCAGCAAGCAACACACCATCCTATTTCTCCCTCACAACCCTCCCCCCTGTCAGCAATCTTCTGACATCATGCCAGCCGGAGTCTTCATGACTCTGTGTCATGTGTAGAGGAGGTTCCACAAGGAAGTTGCACCTGTTGCTATTCTACCCTCCTCAAGATCCGTCCATTGCGTCAGCATGTTGCTGTATGTTCTGAGGCTGGAACATGTTCAAAATAAATCCAGGCAAAAGACTTCCCTCTGTTCTGCTTCTTGCTATTACTCACGTTGATGCTGTAGTTATTTAGGGCGTGTCTACAAGGGGAAATTTTACTGGCATAACTATACTGGTATAATTATACCAGCATAACTCCCCAGGTGGACAGGCTTACTCTGGAATGAGAGTGCCTTTTTCTGGGTTAGCCTAAACCACTTCCAAAGTGAGATAAATTTCCCCATGTATACAAGCAGGGATTCAAAACACGCCCATTGTCTCTCCCTACCTCTGAACATTCTCACTTCCAAACACATGGATCCAGGGAGAGGCTGGATGAGTCCTCGCAGTCCAAACATGCTCAATCACTCAGGAGTACATTTGTTCCCCTGTGCGCAGGCACATATCCCTATTTGTATTCCCCATGCGCATTTGTGCAGAGGGAACCCAGACACGATGTTTACGGAAAAGCAGACAAAAAAGATTTGAACAGGGTCAGACTGAATCACGTCAGACACTGACACTTTCACAAATCGTTTTTTCTATTCTTTGCCCAGCTCCAGTCTAAAAAACAAAAACAAAGCTTATGCAGCAGGAGAACAGGGAAGGGTTCCTCGTGCCCCAGGACCACCAGCAGTACTGTTGACCTCCAATCCTTCTTCCACTCACATTCCCCCGCTTCCCTGTGGCCCTTTGGAGGATAGCCTCAGTCCTTCCCACACTAACAAGTTGACAGGAAGGACCCCCTCCTGCATATCTCCTAATCACTACAGGAGAGAAGCCCTGATCCTGAAGACTTACAGAGATTCTCAGGACTGGAGTGCCCATTTTGCAGACCATATGAGACCAGCAGCATCAGGACTCCCCCACACAAGATAGTGGGTGATGACAATGGTTAGCAGGAGGCTCAGTGACCAGCAGACTAAGGGGGCATTTCTCAAGACCTCCTAAGGTCTACTGGTTTGGTTGTTCCAACTTGTGGACCTGTTGGGTTTGCAGGAACAGAAAACATTGCAACCATTCTTAAAAAAATAATCTAAGGAAATTCATCTCCAAAAATCCTCTTCTGGTGAAGTTAAAGCTTCAGGCACAAAGCAAAGATTGGAGTACTCAATATGCAGAATTAAGTTGGCATCTTTCAAATTCGGTACCAAAACTACCTTAACTTTCCCAGCCTACCATCATCCCTTTTTTGGCACGTAGTTTCACAGTGGTGCACCGCTGAACACTGGTTTTCTAATCTATTTCCTACCACTTTCCTCTCTGATGCTGTGAGCTACTTTGTCACTTACTGACCTTTGCTCTTCTCAGGTAAGTTCCCTAATTTCAGTCTAGCTCATATGAAGTTTGTATACGGAGACATTCCAGTTTAGCATCAAATGGTACCTGGAAAACTGGCTGCTACGCTGAAACTTTCTTAACTTCTCCTTAATAAAGATTTTTGTCTTGGTATCTATAGACACCTGCAATCTCTCAAGTGTGGAACAACAGGTGGCACACTTGTGAGCAGACTTGAAGAAAATGGTTTAAAGACAACCCTAGGTAACTGTTAATGGGCTGCTTGTCAGGGTGTGATGTCCCTAGAGTTAAAGTCGGACAGAACACAAAGCATTTAAGACATTTTCCAGACCCATACCTCTTCGGAGCCACAGTTGCACCTGGTACCATGAGAGTGTGGGAATTATTCCGGGAAAGCGGGGGCAGATGGGGGTCGTGTTTCTGCACCCCTGCAGAGCTGCTTTGGGCGTTGACATCCTTGACGTTTACAATGGGATATCTACTGGATGATGGCTCTTGGAGAGAAAAAACACAAAAGGAATCAGAAAAGGAAAAGGGCTACATTAAGGGACAAAAATCTCTCTAGAATCACTTGGGACCAGTGTTTTTGCTCAATGTCAAAATTAGTCAACCTGTTGCCGCTGACATCAGTCTAAGCTATCTCCAGGCCTTATGTACTTATGTATATTGAAAGCACATGTAGTACCATTCAGCTTGGAAAAGAAACTAACAAAGTTACAAAATTCAAAGTTAAGGTCCATCCTGAAAGGGGAGAACCAGGCCAGATGCTCAGTTGATATGAATCAGAGTATTTTCATTGACTTCAGTCACCTACATCAGCTGAAGATCTGGCCCATTAAGCATCACAACATGAGTTGATCGAGATGCTGCTCTTGTGCTCTCATAGCTTGAGAATGATGCTGTCTTTTAAATATCCTGAACAGATTGTAGTCACTCATTCCACATTATGGGAAAAAATACGGAGAAGTGACTCAGATTATCGACATCAAAAGCTGAAAGCTAGGTATTGTGACAGGGTCAGGCCAGATGGCTACAAGAGAGTGGTTGAAGGTAGTGGTCCAGGTTAAGCAGGTCCCTTTTCCCTGGGTAATATAACAGGGACTATTCCAGAACACTCAGGAACTTTCTAGAACTAATTAAGGCAGGCAGGTTAATTAGGACACCTGTAGCCAATTGGGAAGTTACTAGAATTAATTAAGGCTAATCAGGACACCTGTATAAAAAGGCTCTCACTCCAGTTAGTGAGGTGTGTGTAAGGAGCTGGGAGTGAGAGGATGTGCTGCTGGAGGACTGAGGAGTACAAGTGTTATCAGACAGCAGGAGGAAGGTCCTGTGGTGAGGATAATGAAGATGTCGGGAGGAGGCCATAGGGAAGTAGCCCAGGGAGTTGTAGCTGTCGCGCAGCTGTACCAGGTGGCACTCTAGACAACTGCAGTCCACAGGGCCCTGGGCTGGAACCTGGGGTAGAGGGCGGGTCCAGGTTCCCCCTAAACCTCCCAACTCCTGATCCAGCACAGGAAGATCTCTGATGCTAGCAAAATCCACCAATAAGCGCAGGACCCACCAAGGTAGAGGAGGAACTTTATCACAGTATCCATAAGTAAAGTCCCACAACTCCTACACACACACACACCCCCAAGAAGTTTTCTAAGGGGTGTCACATCAGCATTACATTGTTAGAGTTCCGATTCATATTGTAGATTTCAAATTGCATGACTGCCTGTTTTTACCCCAAATAAGACATTATTTAAATAATAATTTGAAGGTTCTCAAATCAATCTGGCAGGAATCTTAGAACAACCAGCCACGCACATTACAGTTCGGAGCACAGCCAGCACCTGGGTCCCACTCTGCATGCCTGGCCTTCACCTGCCGAAACCATGGTGGCTCTTCTCAGCACTGGGGTCTGAGTCTCATCAGTGGGATGGGGGAGCTTGGGGTTCCCTCAAGCACTCCTGGAAGTGGGACTGACCCAAGGCTCATCAGTCATGCTAAGACCCTTTCTGTTGTTTGGAGAATGGCCAGTGGCCATTTGTGTGTGTGTGTTTTAGAGGGGGCAACCCTACCCTCATGATGATATCTGAAATCCCAGCCAGTAAGTCCTTGTAACTTTTATTTACAGAAGGTGAAAATTCAGCCTCATGTGCAGAGGCCTTGCACCACTTATGTTCAGTGTGGGGCTTTCTGCCCAGAGATGACTGTCACCCCAACAGCACAGGAGCGAGAGTCGTATGCACAAACAAACTCATTCAAACCTCCACGTTGTTTACCAGACAAGATATTCTGCTAGAAGTGACAAGGCAAGCAAAACACAAGAAACATCACACAACACACACTACTGACCCTTAGAAGGCCATTAAGAGGCAGGTTCTGCCACCCGTACTCATGCAGAGTGGTGAATTTTATTGTTGTTCAATCACATGTGCCAAAAGGAGTTCCGTTCGTTTCTGTGGGGCTATTTGTGAAGGATGCTAATGTCTGACATAAGAATGGCAGAACCTGGCGCTTTCCTTGTGAAACAGACCGACAAAAACAAGATTAACGCTTATGAACTAAACTGCTTATAACACGTCTCCCCTTCCCATTCCTTTCTTCTCACTGAGCGTGTACGTGGGTGTGTTAATGGCAGAAAGTGTCTGTGTATTGGAGATTTCATCCTTTAACTGTGGGTTTGCTTTCGAGAATTTTGAGCAGTGACAAGGGGAGTGGTGGGTTTTTTTGTTGTGAGGAGTTTTTGTTGTTGTTGTGGGGAGGGGTGGGGGGTTTGCAACCCAGACATTTTTTAATGTTCTTTATTGGGTGAACTTGACAATACTGTAATTATAATTCAGTGATATTAACACAAAATGATTCCATTATAGAAATAATGTGTCACTACATTTCAATAGGGAACATTTTTTTTAAAAAACAAGAGCACCCGAAAGGAGATACACAAAAGCCCATGCCCAAAGCCATGCAAGCACATCAGAAAAGCCATCCTCTATACTACCTAAAGGATGAGAAGGGGACCATTCCTCATTCAAAAAACTGGGGTTCACCACACCAGACTTATGCTTTTTGGAGATGAGGACTGGGATGCGGGAGGCGGTGGAGAATCGGTAGCTGGGAACATTGGGTAGCTGCTCTACTGTGCCTTGGGAGGAAGGGAAGGAGCTCCTGCAGTCAAGCGGCTGGTCATGCACCAGGCGATCTAACTCAACGTCTCTGGTTTGCTTGGACATGGTGCTAGGAGCCTAGGCGCTTCAAGCAAAGGACAGGGCATCTGACGCTGCAACAAGAAACACAGAATCAGGTGAGACGGTCTTGTTTTAGTTCCAGAGGAGCTGTTTCTTTAAAAGAGAAATACATCCTTGGTGGTGATTTTTATTTTAGAGCTCACAAGGGTAAAAGCTAATAGCTTAGAGTCAGGAACAGAGCTGGCAAGAGCCATACAGACTTCCTTTCCCCATGTAACACTGGTAGGTGGGATTGAACCTGGAACCTCAGGAGCTAAATGCATGAGTGGCTACTGCATGAGTTGAAAGCCATTGGGGTCTTAGCTAAGGCTGTACAGCAGACTCATTAATTTCCCTCTCTTTAAGTGGTCCCAGTGCCACTAGCTGGGACAGAACACCACACCCAGGAGGTGTGTGGGTTACACACAACTTTACTAAGGGGCCTCCGTCCTGATTTTCAGCACCCAGCGTTATTTCATTACTGAGTCTCACCTAAACAGAGACTGAGAGTCATGACAAAATTGCAACGGCAAATGTCCGCTGAGGAACTAGACTGTCAGCACCAAAAACACCTCCCGTCTGAGCCAGGCAACGTTCTCTGGAGGGGAAAGGCCAAGTACCCCTTTCCACTGCTTCACTTCCCCTGCCTGCCCAAAGCCCCCTGTTTTCACTCGAAGGCCTTTCCAGAGCTAATGTCTCTCATTCATCAGTTGCCCAGAATGCGAAACAAGCAGTCTCCAAAGCACAAGTCCTAGTGGAATATGAATTGCGTCAGTCTCAAGGGCAGGCATTCCTGATCCCTATTCCCATCCAGCTGAAATGAATCTGTATCACAGATAAGTAGAGACCCAAAGATTAAAAGAAGCATTAAGGGTCAAATGTTCAAAAATGTCTATACATTCTAGGTGTCTCTATTTTTGAAAGCCCACCTCGAGACTTCCAGGGGCCTGCTTCTACCATTGGCTACAGCAGCAGAAGAGGGTACTCAGCACTTTGAAAATCACACCCTAGGTGCTTCAAAGCAGACACCCCAAAACGGAGGCACCTGGAATTAATGGACACTTCTGAAAACTTTGTCTGGAATATAAACTCTTTTCTCTCTCCATGTTCTTGTTGCGCCAGCAGTAAAATGCTGGAGAGAGAGGGCTCCATCCCTGGTCTTGGACACAAAATGTTTCCTGTGAGGTTGCACTGCGACTCGCATCACTCTATTTGTCTTTTGCTGGAATCCAGTGTTGTGTACCTGAGTACCATCGCAGCCCAAACCGTAACACTGATATCACTTTTCTGTTCTGTGGTCCTTTCATGCAATGTGCAGTGATCATCCACAACCATCTGCCAACATGAAATAATGGGCAATGATGAAACTAGGCACCAGGCTCTAAGAATTATCCACATGGTATTTTATTTTGAAAGAAAATTTAAATCACTACAAATATAGAACCATATTCTCTGCTGGACTATGTTCCCACAGGACTGGCGGCATCACAGAACTGGTTACAGATCACTGATTCTCTGCCCAGCCCCAGGGCAGGATAGAGCAGCATGGGGGCTGCTCTAACCTGCATCCTCTGACAACAGTGCTCAAAGGACTGTCTGCTAGGAGAGTAAGAGCATAGTACATGTTAGTCATGCCTGTTTCCTGCCTCAGCCTGTCACTGACACAACCCCTGTGCCAGGGTCTCTACAGGCACTATTCCAGCTCCGCTCTCAGTAGAGATCATAGAATCATAGACTCTCAGGGTTGGAAGGGACCTCAGGAGGTCATCTAGTCCAACCCCCTGCTCAAAGCAGGACCAATCCCCAACTAAATCATCCCAGCCAGGGCTTTGTCAAGCCTGACCTTAAAAACCTCTAAAGAAGGAGATTCCACCACCTTCCTAGGTAGATGCCCCCATGCTATTGAATCCCTAGCAGAGGAGACAAGGCCAAATTCCCTCCCATATGTGCTGCCAGAGCAATGCAAAGGGAACTAAGTGGAGCAGAGAATCTAGCCCATCATTCATTTCCTGGCTAATTGCTACTGGTTTGGCTTCAGCTTGCTGTTGCTTTTGTGTTGAAGGAGTGTTTAGGAGAATTATTTTGAGACTGTTCTTGCAGGAAATTGTACTTAAATGCAGATGCCTATGAACCTTTTTAAGCTCTTAATGCAAGGCTTATGTGAACGTAAGCAGTACCTAGGGGCCTGTGAACTTCAGTCACAGAAAAGACATGCCCTGCAGAGTTGCTGCTGAAATTGTAATGTTCTCACCAATGTAGCTGAAAGAACACACACTTGGCAGTTAAAAAACCCCAAAAACTCTCAAAAAAGTAATAGAGCAATGGGTCAAATCATCCCTCGGGTAACTCCACTGAACTCAGCGGAGTGATGCCAGGAATTACCTTGGCCCAGTGAGTCTCTGATAGTCTTACAAATCAAGTCCCACTCTAATTTTTGTTACCAAAACATCACCTCCTAAGATGTTAAATTAAAATGCATTTTATGCAGACAGTTATTTTTCAGATAAAACATGGTAGCTGAGAAAAAGACTTTTTTCCCCTCCATGTCTGCTTCAGCTGAAGTAGAAATTCTTATTTCACAGCAAGGTTTGTTTAATCAGCAAGATTAAGTGCTGTGAAACTACTAGCCTTTTATATCTGGGCATAACTGACAACAACATCACTGCCATATTGCTCCTATAGGATACCTGCAACTAGTAAAAGGCCGCAGAAAGCAGGCCCGTTGCACAGAAGAATTATGTGTTTGTTTCTATTGAATAAGAATTCAAAAAGGTGAGTCTATACGTTGTTTTTTCTCACCAGACATCTCATTGCCACTTTGTGGTTATGATAATTCCACGCCATTCTGCATTGTATACTGTACCTTCAGCATCAGTTCGGGCAGCTCCAGCTTCCTCCTCTTCCACCTTCACAAAACAAACAAACAGTTCTAAAGAAAGACATCTCATTCCTTTACAAAAAGCAAAACAGGAGAACAATCCTTTATACGCAAGGGTTGGATTTCAATGCAGTTTTAGTAGCAAACTGAGAGTTAATATCTCTAAAATGTGTTAACAAGTTCCCCTGTATCTGCGGGCGAAAAGACAGAGGTGGTCTGTACAATCAGCATATCAGCTGTAAGCTCCTTTTATACGGTTCATTCATTTTAGAGCAAAGACACTTCTTGGACGTTAAGACAATTATTTTTTCCTTCTCAGTTATTTTTTTATTTAAATACGGTATAACACTATGGGGCCACACTGGAAATACTAATACAATGTGATGAGCATACAGTGTACACTGGCCGTTCTACAGCATCCAGAACACAGCACTGTGCATAAAACTCTACCCTTTACTGACGCAATAGGTGCTGGGAGATGCTGCCGCACCCCTGGCTTGACATGGTTTCCATCACATCCAGGGTTTACAGTTTGGTTCAGTGGCTCTCAGCTCCCTCACTGTACAAATTATTCCAGCCCCCCTGAATAATGCACATTTTTTTTTAGTGGAGCAGTGTGTAGAGCCTCTAGTGTTTTATAAGGGGAAACACTCTGACTATATATCTAAATTCAGCACCCAAGCAGTCTCTCTCTCTCTCCCATATTTGTAGTTTTCAAACTTTTTATTTTCCTAGTGTCTAGCTGCCATCTGTTAGCATCCATTACTATGGTACCTAAATATGTCACAATCCTGAATCCCCAGCTTTACGATGGCATTTCGTCTACTCACTTTCCTCTGGGTCTTCTGAGTCTAGCTTTCTAACCTTACTGCTGAACTGCTCTATCTAAAGCAATTGAAACTCACTCAACTTCTAGGGCTTTCTAGATTTTCTTTTCCAAAGCAAGTTCAAGACTGCAGGGGAGTGGGTCAACACTATCACTGCTTCTTGCCCCGTGTATTTATATTTCTTCTATTGTTCCAAAACCAAACCCTAAATACGTACCCAAAGGCAAAGCCGGTTGACAAAGGTCCTGAATACCGTGGAATTGGTATGGGCTCCACTCCACAGAAAAGGGGCAGGAAGACCTTGCAAGAGGTTTGCACCTTTTGCACATCTCAGGGCACAGCTACATAGGGAAAGCTACCTTTCCCTGGACAAAGAGGGAGTGGTTGGGGGAGCAGGGGGGTTGGAACAAAGACGGAGGAGGAGCAAAGCCAGTAGTTCTAGCAGACAATTTCTGCAATAATGGCTCAGCTGCTTCAGCTACTTCTCTCGAGGCCTGCAGAAAAGAACTGCCAGAGTCTGCCCCACTCAGAAGCTCCCTGAGCAGAAACCAAAGCATTATGTCTCCGCAGGGATCATCCTTAAACTTGCAAGTACTTGTTTCTGGAGAGGGTGGTTAGCAACCTGAACACCTGAACTGCAAGACTTAGAAGCATTCTTGTACCTGTAGCAAAGGGTCTTTGGGAGCACCCCCCTGGTCTTCTTCTAGCTGCTCAAAACCCAGGCCAGCGGCTGCAAAGGCGCACTCATCCAGCTCACCACTGTAAGCAATGCAAGGAGAGTGAGGCAGGGATCTACAGAATGCAGATGAAAGGCAGCGAAATAAGGACAGGATTTCTTCCAGCCATTTCCGAGCCTGGGCATGTTATGGGCAAGAGACATCAGGGGAATGGAAATATCTCTAATGAAAAGGTCTCTTGAGCGTCAGGTTGCAAGACCATTGCTTCATCGGCTATCTACTCAAGCCCATTTGCAGATTATGAGAACACAGAACTATACCAGAGGGAGCTGAAGGGAGAGTGTCTTAATAACTGTTGTTATTATAAGAAGCCACGGTCCATTTAGCCATTTGCAAAGACCCGCTCTAAAGAAAACAGACGTTGATTATTCCAAATTTTTGACAAAAGTACCTTTTTCATGGCACTAACCTGCAGCCTTTAACTAAAAATAGACAAATATCAGCGAAATGTAATGTATGAGGTGAAAGTTTTAACTAGTGTGTGAGAAGAGACATTCTTATAATATTGGAAACAATATTAAGTGGGAGACCAAGTGAAAATCATATAAAACATACAGCTCATTTACAGGAAAACAAACTCATCTTGCTGTGCTCAATACATTTCTAACTTAAGTGAGAGCCATCAAATAACAGCAGAGAGCCTGATTTTCCAACAGGAGCACCTGTATACACCATCTAAACCATTCATTTCCACATCTAAATTGTCACTGTAACACATAATGTTCATTTTCAGTTCCTAACCGCCAACTTTAGTGTCCAGAAACTAAATCTGCACATCCTACCCTGCCATCCATATTTGACAAATTGGGCCCACAAGATTAATGTTACCAGTTTAATGTAACTAATAAGTTTAACTGAAAAAAAAATCTTCAGGTTGCTGTGGTTGGTGATCATCTTCTTTTAATGCTCCAATAGCTTTAATCAAAAATCACCCCAAAATCAATTTGTTGGTTGTGGTAGTGGTGTTTTGTTTCATTTGTTTTTTGTTTTGTGGGGGGATTGGGATAGAAAATGGGGATCATTAAGAAAATAAATAAGAAAATAGCTAAATACATGAAAATTGCAATGCCCACATTATCACATATTAGGTAGGTCCTTAATAATGAGGATGTATAATAAAAAGTATGTCTCTTTCATCTGCATCTAGTTGTTACTTCACAGGATTTTTTTTTTCATTTTGATTAATAAAAGCTGTTCAAAATCCCATCTCAAATCTTTTGATCTCATCCCACAAACACACTCAGCCTCTCTCTTTTCCAGTAAAAATCCAAACACCCTGAAAGAACAATTGCAATCAAAACTGAAACATATATTTTGCTAATAACCAGCAACAAAGGATTTCATTTGCGTCAAAGCTCAATAAATTACAGCGCAGCAGTTTCTGAAAAACAGTTTTTGATAAAATAAGAAGCAAAAAATGTAGAATTTAAACGTTGAACAATAGTGCATTTTCAGTTTCCAGGTGAAAATCCAGGTGTTTCAGTTTTTAACTAAAAGGCAGAGTATAGTATTACAGAAGCAGTAGTTTACTAGATAATAAAACTCCAGTGTTTGCACTATGTGAAACCAAAACAAAACTACTCCGCTAAGCAAATAAGCTTTCTAATGTATCTGTAGCCCAACGTAACCATCTATAAAGGTTGTGGACACTTCAATCATTTCCTACAAGAGAAAAGCGATTTAAAAATTCACCTACTTGTATTAAATTGCATTTGTGGATCTAATACATAATCCCATTTTTAAATCCAGCTCCATAATGTTCATAATAATCCTGAATGCATTTGATTAACAAATATGTTTTTAAATGATCTGGAACTGCTTCAAGACCAAGATTTTTGATTCTGCCTCTCGCTTTTGATGTCTGCAGATTAGTTGCAAATCCTATTTCCTGTTAATCGGATCGAGTTGCTGTGCAGGCAGTGCTGCAGAACCCCCTGTGGGAGGGGCAACAGTTTAGGGACCAAAGGGCTGCAGTTGCTAGGAGCAGCTGAGCAGTTGCTAAGGAGGAGAATATGTCACTAGGAGACACTTGCTGGTTACTAGGTACCTCATGTCATCAGCAATCCCTTGAATAAGCCAAGTTAGCTACAGCTTCCTTTCTAGGCTGCACTTTAGCAATGATCTCTGACAACAGTTCTGTCGCCTACACAGAGACATAGAATTATAAGCGTGGAAGAGACCTCAAGAGATCAGCTAGTCCAGTCCCTTGCATTCATCACAGGACTGACCATTATCTAGTCCATCCCTGATAGGTGTTTGTCTAACCTGTTCTTAAAAACCTCCAGTGATGGAGATTTCACAGCCTCCCTGGATAATTTGTTCCCGTGCTTAACCTCCATGACAGTTAAGAAGATATGTGCATGTCTTGCAAACAGCATATCAGTTGCCATCAGAAAGGACTCTAGAAGATATGGAACGTTTGACCAGAACTCCCACCACATTCAAATTCAGCCTAAGGTTGAGTGTGATCTGCTTTTGCAAACCTGCAGTGGTTCGTGTGAATTCTGTTTGTGGCGCTAAACTTTGTGACACACTCAGATATACAAAACGTTTCTCTCTCTGCAAATATTTGTAGGCAACTGTTTGTCAGAGCTTTCCAAGTTTAAAGTGTGCTCCTTGGGAGAAGGCCCCTGCAGCACATCATGTTGATATTTTCCTACATGGCAGGGCCGGCTCCAGGGTTTTTGCCACCCCAAGCAGGAAAGAAGAATAAAAAAGTCACGATTGTGATCAACTCTACCACTACCCGCTTCAGCCTTCGGCAGCAATTCAGCAGTTGGTCCTTCACTCAGAGAGGAGTGAGGGACCTGCTGCCAAATTGCCGCTGAAGACCCAGACGTGCCACCCCTCTCCGTTGGCCGCCCCAAGCACCTGCTTGCTGGGATGGTGCCTGGAGCCGGCCCTGCTACATGACCTCTCGTCTCCTCTGGCTCTGGCAAAACATTTAACCCATGCAAAGAGTTTGAACCCATCCAAACTGAATCTTGCCTGTGGGTTTGCAGTGAGATTCAGCTTAGGACAAAACCAAGTTTGTTTGAATCCCAACCTGTTAAACTCCATGGCCTGCAAACGCACATGAACTGATTCAGACATAAAATCATAAATCCATGTTGTGTCAAACTGGAAAGAATTCACACAACTCTAAATAGCACTTACCCTTCAATCTTCCTTTCCTCCTCCTCATTACCTTTCTGGGAACATGATGAGTGCAGCCTTGGAAAAGGAAAGGTTCCTTATATTAAATATTCATTGTCTTCTACATATTTTGAGCCTTAGGTGGGAATTTGAAATCTTTAGACTATAACAATATAGCCACTTCTACCTACAAAACTCTACAATAATCTTCAGGTGCCCTTTGGGCAGGGGCGAGGGAATGTACCTGCTCAATATCACAAAAGAAATACACCTCTACCTCGATATAACGCTGTCCTTGGGAGCCAGAAAGCCTTACCGCGTTATAGGTGAAACCGCGTTATATTGAACTTGCTTTGATCTGCCGGAGTGCACAGCCCTGCCCCACATCCCCACCCTGGAACGCTGCTTTACCACGTTATATCTGAATTCGTGTTATATCGGGTCACGTTATATCGGGGTAGAGGAGTATTGGGAGGCGAGGGATTTGGAGATATTGGCCATGCCTTGTTTCACAGGCCTTCATCATCTGTGGGTTCATCATTTGTGAGGGAGTGACTACAGAATATCTACAGAATAATGGAGTAAAAACGTTATAAAATAGAGAAATACAGTCTTGGACACTAAAAATTCGACTTGGTCTGCAGGAAGAGTGTCTTTTTTATAAGACCTCGTTGTTAATGGAATTCACCCTTCAGGGCAGGAAATCCGCTGCTGGCCATGTGGAATGTTAGGTTTCCAGGACTGTACATTAGAAAAGAATTGTGTCACATATTTCCATAACAAATCCATAAATACATTTTCAGCATGGTGGAAGGAAGCACCACCAAGTAGCATGTCACTGAATGGAACTCTGGGACTCACTTTACATTAGCACAATCATTTATTGTCAGGAAAGCTAATCAGTGAGAAGGAATCGATTCCCAGCTCCAGAACTGCAGAGCAGCAAAATCTATCAAGGTCTGTGCACCGCAGGTTAAATTCACACATAGAATTCAGTGTCTCATTTCTGAGCTAGAAGCAAAGACAATGTTTAAGCATGGTTCTAGGAACATAGGAATTATTATACCAGATCAGTTTCTCCACCATTCTCTCTCTCCTCTCTATGGTCTTATTTACATTACAGTGCAGACTGTTAGCCAGGACCCATTATGGGGGTTTTACACCTTCTTCTCAAGCACCTGTTACTGGCTACTGTCAGCAAGATAGTGGACTCCGTGGCTCATTGGTCGGAGTTCATTCAGGGTGGGGGTGCATTTAGTGCTCTGTTAAAGAGGATCACAGCTCCCATTCTGGCATGCACACTCCCAGAGGAGTGTGGACCGAGTTAGCCAGCAGAATGCTGAAGAGGTACAGAGACTCCCATCCCCCTCAAAGCAAGCTACTGAACAACCTCGTTTTTAGCCGCTTGTTTGGAGGCAAGGTAGAAACGTTAACCCCTCTTCCGTATGTGTGTGGCTATGCTGACATCCGTTGGCCATCCAGGCTCATACCAATTTCTCTTCCCTTCCCTGTGGATAGCCTAGAGTGGTAATTTGTTGATATCCCAAGAAATATATTCCAGGCCCAGTTTCTTATTCAAAGTGATCAATTTTCTATGGCTATGCAGGGCCGTGTATCACAGGCGCTGTTCCCTCTTCCTAGCTTCATCCCAATATCCTTCTCCAGGCCCTGCCCCCATTACCATGTTAGCTTGATGTACAGAATGAGATTAAACCAGCAGGATTCCACCAACAGACTCTGATTTTGCTTTTCCTTTGTGAAACCTCCTTTGTCCCATAGGATAAGAAAAAAAAAAACTACCCATTCTCCCTCTTCCACACTAGAGAATGCAGATCCTGTCTGATTCCATGGACCTGCAGCATTAAATCACACTATGCAGGAGGATGGATTTCCTTTGATTCTTGTGCAACACAGGCTATAATTTGAAATCATATAACAGACGTATTTATTCTTGGAAATTTCTTTTCTACGTACTGAATATCTAGCCACATGGGGCCACTTCCCAGTAGAATTTTCTATTCTGCAATGATGTTTTACTGAAAACCTGAAATTCAGCACTTGCAAATACTTACAATTTTCTCACCACCTGCAAATGCTGTTATTGAACTCAAAGGTGCTTTCACAATACACTGCAGCCTCTCTGGAAGCATTTCAGGCTGGACTATACTCTTGACTATCTTTCAGATGCCCACTGCACTGAAGACGGTAGGTGATTGAATTCTAACAATCCAGTCTTTCCAGCAGAGATTTAAAATCTGTAGGCTGGCGTCTCCCACAAGACTGAGGAAATGGTCAGTTCAGTAAGTCTTTAGTTACACTATAGAATAAGGGTCTGATGCTGCTTCTACTGAAATCAATGACAAAACTGCCAGTGACTTCAAAGGTACAAGACCAGACCCCATACGACAATTTTTTGGAAGAGATTAGATGAATTATAAGGAGAAAGGGCCAAGAATTTCCAGCTTTAACAGTAACTATTTTTTTTAAACAAGCCTTTTGGAAAGGATCTAAACCCTCAAGCTTTAGGGCATAAGCCAACCTCTAACTATTAGAGGTTAAGAAGAATCTTTCCCTGGGGTGGGTTATCTCATAACTGCCTACTACAGGGCTTCTTGCAGCTTCCTCTGAAGCAGCTAGTATTGGACTCTGTCAGAGGCAGGATGCCAGACTAGCAGAACCACTGGGTATGATCCAAATCCCAGTGAAATCAAAAGGAAAGTCAATTGCTCGTTTTAGTAACTTTTGGAGGTTTGCAGGGCATATCACTTTTGTAGACTTGTGTAAATTACCATCTGCCAACTAACTCACACAACATATTACATGTCTGCAATGAAAGAACAAATACATATGGATGATATTCAACCTTCATAACACCCCACAGCAGAGTACTTCGTTCTTTATAATACAACAGCCCCTTCCAATATCATCCTTCTCTTCTTACCTCTTTTCTTCTTCCTGAATTTCCTCTCTCCGTGAGTGGCTGGGAGGAGCATACACTGTAAGTTCGGCCTTGTTATCCCAGTGCATAACTTCTTCTCCGGCTTCATTATCCCAATTAGTATCTAGCTCTTCCATCACAAGACCCACCTGCCCCTCGGGTAGGATACAGACTGAAATGGGAATGGTGGAGGAAGTGGTGAAATGAAGGTCGCAGGTTTTATAAGAATCTATCCACACCATATGATTTTTTACATGCGGATTGTGGTACTGTATAAACATTATTAAACAGAGAAGTATTCAAATATGCCAGAACTCAGAAAATGTAGCTCAGGATTTGAATCATTTTCAGTCATACTGGAGCTGAGACAGACATTAGTTTTGTGCTGTTTTCCCCAAGGAAGAAGTTCAGGGGTTCCATAATGGATGTGAATAGGCCAAAACAAGAATCACTCCTACCTATGAAAAACAGCTCTCTCTGTACTCATACACCAGCTATTGGGTCAGATCTTCAGCTGGTGTGAATTGGTGCAGATCTGTTGATTTTGTTGGAGTGAGACTGATCTACACCAGCTGAGGATCAGGCCCATTTATCCCTGGGGCATAATCTGATTGTTCTTGCAAAAATATGCAATGGCTGGGAAAGACCTAGAAAGCTCTTGTTCGCTTGTACTCTACTACAAACAGCAGCCAGAATCCTCTCCTTGAAATTCACCCCAGTGCACAGACATGGCCCCCTTCCCTCCCACTCTGGTTTATAGGCTGGGGTCTGTAGGATCACATCCTGCGCTCCTAGAACACTTGCCTGGTTCAAGTCCTTGTCCAGTACCTCTGGACTGGTTCTGCCTGTCTGCCTGTGTTCTCAGCAAGCAGAACGCCTCCAGGAAGCGTTTCTGGGCCAGTGCACCTCCACACAGAACCCTACTGCTGCAGTGCCTGCGGAAGTCAGAGTTATCCCCAAGTTTGAATTAACCCTGCCCTATGGCATTATACACTGCACACAGGAACTGTCTTCCACATCCTAGTCATTTGCCAACACTGCAGGGATGCAACACTAGACAATCCAATGGTCCCTTCTCTCCACACGCTCTATCAATCTATACCAGTGGTTCTCAATCTTCTGTACTGATGACCCCTTTCACATAGCAAGCGTCTGGGAGTGCGACCCCCTAATAAATTAAAAACACTTTTTTATATATTTAACACAGTTATAAATGCTGGAGGCAAAGTGGGGTTTGGGGTGGAGGTTGACAGCTCATGACCCACACCCATGTAATAACCGTGCGACCCCCTGAGGGGTCCCAACCCCCAGTTTAAGCACCCTGACATTGCCAGGTGTCTCGAAAGGCCAGCAGGCCTAATTCCTGAGAAGAGCTCAGAGTACATATCTGATCCAAAGCCCAGGGCAGTCAATGAAATTCTTTCCATTATCTTCAGTCAGCACTGGGTCAGGCCCCGCTGTCCGTTCATATCTTAGATACTCGCTCGATGCATGCGAGAAAATGAAGAAGGGGTGATAACGCTACCCAGACCATGTGGTACCCAGGCAGGTAATTCCGAGCTCTCACTAACAGCTCAATTCAACAGAACCTGGCCTCAAAACACATGGCACCTACGATGAGTTTAATAAGAAAGTATGCACCAAATTAAAAAATACAGAAAGACAGAAAAAGGACAATTATGATCCATTTTTATTCGATCACATGTGCACTAAATAATACACTACATGGCATCATGCTGACACCACACATTTCACTTTGTCTTTATCTTATTTTTTTACAGAAATACAGTTATGAAAACACAAAGAGAAGAAAGACACTTTTCTACCAATGTCGGCTCTTGTTTTTAGAGAGTGTATGAAAACAGGGCAACACAGCCACTCAGCTACCAGATGGGCACATTATAAAAACACAGCTAGGATATGTCATTTTGGTTGTGTGGACAGTAACTCCTCGTTAAGGCTGCCTATCTTGTAAAGGAAACTATCGAGGAACAACAGGTTGGCATGAAAAGGAGGCATCCAATGGTTTCTGACAGGCCAGCCCAGAATGTGTTGTGTGTGTGTGCATACTGGAGATTTTCATACAATGGCCCCTCTTGCAATAATTTCACTGTAGGGCATCACCCTGAAATTTTTCAACACACTAGATCCGTCTAGGGAAAAGTCAGCAATTACTGAGGCTGGATGAAGTTCACCCTTGCAAAGAGAGTCAGTACCAGGCCTAGGATGAAAGAATCCCATGCACCGTTGCAGGCTGCGGACCAACTGGCTAAGCAGCAGTTCCGCAGAAAAGGACCTGGGGATCACAGTGGATGAGAAGCTGGATGAGAGTCAGCAGTGTCCCCTTGTTGCAAAGGAGGGTAATGGGATATTGGGCTGCATTAGTAGGAGCACTGCCAGCAGATCGAGGGAGGTGATTATTCCCCTCTATTCAGCACTGGTGAGGCCACATCTGGAGTTTTGCATCCAGTTTTGGTCCCCCAGCTACAGAAAGGATGTGGACAAATTGGAGAGTCCAGCGAAGGGCAATGAAAATGATCAGAGGGCTGTGGCACATGACTTATGAGGAGAGGCTGAGGGGACTGGGCTTGTTTAGTCTGCGGAAGAGCACAGGGAGGGGGGATTTGATACCTGAAGGGGGGTTCCAAAGAGGATGGAGCTTGGCTATTCTCAGTGGTGGCAGATGACAGAACAAGAAGCAATGGTCTCAAGTTGCAGTGGGGGAGGTCTAGGTTGGATATTAGGAAACACTGTTTCACTAGGAGGGTGGTGAAGCACTGGAATGGGTTACCTAGGGACATGGTGGAATCTCCATCCATAATGGTTTTTAAGGCCCTGCTTGACAAAGTCCTGGCTGGGATGATTTAGTTGGGGATTGGTCCTGCTTTGAGCAGGGGATTGGACTAGATGAGCTCCTGAGGTCTCTTCCAACCCTAATCGTCTATGATTCTATGTGCCACGAATTTCTACTGATAACATTTGTTATTCTGGGTCAGATCCCACCACCCCCACTTGCGAAAAGCAGAACAGCCCTGTAGTGGAAGAGAGAGAATACAAGTATCCAGTGAGAAGTTAAAAGCAATTATTGAATCAAGCTAAGTCTTTGTGAAAGAGAACTCAATTTAAAGAAGTGAGCAGGTTGCAGCAGGCGTTCCCAGTGTGAAACATTTGGTATGACGTGGCTTTTCATTAAACCATTTTATGGTTTCAGAAGTGACGGGAAAAATAGAAAGCTCTCTTTTTGGAAGGGTGCATGTGGGATGTATTTCCAGGCTCACATGCAGTATTTGTACAGCCTCATGGCCATTACTCCCAGCCACATTCTGAAGCGCCCACAGCTCCACCTCTGAGTTTTACAGACCAGTCAATGCCCAGTGAAAGCAGGAAAAGAATGATTATCGGTGGTGATCAGAGTCAGATTGTCTGTAGGAGCAGAAAAGGAAAGGAAGACCCTCCACTCCCCTGCACCGAAAAGGCAGTCAGTCCCATATCTAAACCCTGCGATGGGGCATTAGCTCTCACTCTGCAGAGGGACACAGCTCTATTTCCTCACTGACAATGATCCCTTTGAATTAGTTCAGCCTCTGGTTTTGTTCATGGCCTAGTCTGAAGACGTGGGGGGGAGGGAATTAGTAAACAACTTGCAGATATTTCTTCTCTTTTTTTCTACCCTCAGTAGTATTTTTTCTTCAGGCTGGTTTCGCTTTATTTTGGGCAAGGGCAGTTCTCCAAGGTCTTCATTTTCCATTTGTTTCAGAGGCCCTAAGCCTCTTCCCCCCCTGAAACAAAAGGAGAAGAAGGACGACATTAATAAAGGTGCTGGCTGTTTGGATTGGGAGCAGATCGGTCATTCTATCCAGTCACTCCCTGCATTTGTCACATAAAACGATTTAAAATGCCACAACACACCAAATCAGAGATTTCACTTAAACCAGTTGTAGTAAGAAGAGGGCCTGAAATGTAAGGCCTTATATTAGAGGCCTGGTATGAGGCCTGAGGCCTGGGTTAAGATAGTTAAAACCTTGCTGATACGAAGCAAAGTCAAGTTGTGAGCAAGAGGCAGGCCCTGCTCACAGAATTTGGCAAGCACAGGGTTGATATTGCAAAAACATATATTCCTAAGAGGCGCTATGCACAAAACACTCATGCAAGCACATTCCAGAAGGGTGGTACCAGAACACCCCAATAAACACTTTCCCCAAAGATAATAGGAATATGCTGACCCATCTTAAGGATAAGGTCAGGATGAGAGCATGATGAATAGAGGTGTTTTGATCGCACCTACAGGTACAAGGCAATGGATGGCGCCCTAATACTTTTGAGGTTGGCACCCTGATACATCAAGGATGATATATAACTTGTTTGTATTGCTGCATAAAGATGTATCTCAGAGGGAGTGTCTTTGTCTGGCCTAGGGGATAGTGGAAAGTCCTGCCCCTAACTGAACCAGTCCATTGTCATGGGCATGCATGTGTTAGTGTACCTGTAACCACTGAGCTAGGGCATTAGCACTGTGCTTCATTGGCAACAAACCTGACCAAGTGCCTTCGCCATGAACTGAGTCTGTGGATGTATTGGGTGGTTAGCTCGAGGTCTGCTGTGCCAGCTGTCTGCGCAGAGTTGGGACAGCACACAGGAGAACACACACGCAGCCAAACATCTGACAACAGCAGTCATGCCTGGAGGGTGAAATTCTACCCTGTACTCAGCTAGCACAGGGCTGCTACTCCACTTAAATCACATTTAAAATAGGGCTTCAGAGGGACTTAAGTGGAGTATCAGCCTTGTGAATTTCACCCTGAAGGTAGGTGTGACGGGTTCGGTCACAGAGACCCTTGGGACTGTCACCTGATGTGCTGAGATTACCTCTGACCCTGTTTTCTCTGCCAGTTTGGGACTCCAGAACCCTGTCTTCTAGAGCCAGACACACTAGCCTGCTGCAACACGGACCCAGGGTCTGAACCATGTCCCGAAAGCTGCAGGCTTTCAGTGAAAACAGCTCAGCAAGTGCTTCTGTCTCCAGCACCCAGACACCCAGCTTCCAATGGAGTCCAAACACCAAATAAATCCATTTTACTCTGTATAACTCTTATATAGAGTAAACTCATAAATTGTCTGCCCTCTATAACACCACTAGATAGATAGGCACAGCCATTTGCTCCCCCAGGCATTAATCACTTACTCTGGGTCAATTAATAAAAAAGTGATTTTATTAAATATAAAAAGTTGGATTTAAGTGGTTCCAAGTAATAACAGACAGAACAAAGTAAGTTACCAAGCAAAATAAAATAAGACATGCAAGTCTAAACCTAATACATTAAGAAACTGATTACAGGTAAACCTCATCCTTAGAGATGGTCCAATAAACTTCTTTCACAGACTAGACTCCTTCCTAGTCTGGGCCCAATATTTTCCCCCAGTACAACCCTTGCTAGTTCCAACTCAAGTGGTAACTAGGGGATTTCTCATGACTGGCAGCCCCCTTTCTTCTGTTCCACCTCTTTTATAGCTTTGGCGCAATGCAGGAATCCTTTGTCCCTCTCTGAGTTCCCAACCCTTCTTCTAAAGGGAAAAGCACCAGGTTTAAGATGGATTCCAGTATCATGTGAAATGTTCACATGTCCTGTGCATCTTCATTACCCACTCGCTGGCACACACGTTTACCGGAAGACTTACAAGTAAACAAAGCCATCTACACCAATTGCTCTAGTTAATGGGAGCCATCAAGATTCTAAACCACCATTAATGGCCCACACGTTGCACAATTTGAATAGGACCTCAGAGTTATGCTACATATTCCTAGTTTCAGATACAAGAATGATACATTCATACAAATAGGATGACCACACTCAGTAGATTAGAAGCTTTGTAATGGTACCTTACAAGAGACATTTTTGCATAAAGCATATTCCAGTTACATCATATTCACGCTTGCAAACATATTTTTATAAAGCACATGGAGCGCAACATCACAGTAGGAACATAGGATTTGCCATAACTGGGACCGTCGAGTATCGGGTCCTGCTCACAAATGCTCGAGGCTTCAAGTGGAAGGCAAATAAAACTCTCAGAATCTGGTCAATTGTGCAATGCAACCTGCCCATCCAACTCCCCAAAGAGCCGGAGAAGAATTCTCAAGTGATTCAAGCAGATGGCATCATTCAACCTTGAATGATTTTTATTTTAATGTTTCAGGAAAGCCTAGAATAGAGATTTCTATAAAAGCCAACAAAGAGACACACTCTCAGGGGTCCCGAGGTTTAAGTGGAGTTGAGATGGTGGTAGCTAAATATTCCACCCTAACAAATACATCCTGTGACTACTTGCATACCCTCTTTCACTTGCTGAATACAAGGGCCACAAAGGTATAATAGTCATATGTTCCAACACAAAACTGGGCAGAGGAATCCACATTTCATGGCGGTGGGGATCCAGCTCCTGCCTTATTACCCCAAATTCTCCATTTGGGGAAACAGCCCTACACACTGCATGGAAGCTCGTTTAAAAAAAATCAACCCAACTGTCAACGATGACAACTAATCATCTATGACAACACTGTCGCATTTTCCTATATGTTATTCTTCAGTTTTGCCACGTACCGTAGTTGACATTATTACACAACGTCATAGCATAGTTTCATAATGCAGGATGATCTATACTTAGCCAAGGCAGATATCATCTCATTTTTTACCTACAAAGTTGTGCTGCGCAAGTCAATGGTGGGAGAGGATAATAGCTAGGGCAAAGTGCCCTGCCTGTCTGTCTCACTAGGGGCCCAAATGTATCAACTATGGCAACAGTTACTTTCGCCGTACCCATGCAGAGGGATTTTCCTTCTAGGCCCCTGAAGCCCCAAAGACATGCAATAGACGAGCATCAGGTCTAGGCTCACGTGTTAACATAAAGAAGCGGCTTTGGAGGGGTTTAGAATGTATATTTGATCCAAATTCCAACCACCTCCAAAGGCCGGCAAAATGTCCCCTGGCATTGCCCAAGGATGCACCTCAAAGTGTCTCACATAAATTCTGCTTAGAGAGCATCTGACAGTGACAGACAGACTCACTCCTCAGTTTGGGATGTTCTTCATATTTGGAGCATATACCCCCAGAATAGGACTGTCTTTCACACCATGACCCAGACCAAAGAAAAGGCTCTGAGAATCAAACAAGCATCCCAAATCTACGCTGCAGGGATTGAAATTGACCAAGAATGTACTGCAGGTCAAAACCATCTCAAAAATGCAACCCTGACATTTTAACAATATTGCTTCCACAGCTTCTCTAAATACCTTCAGAACTGGGATGTCTCTATACCGAAGCTGCAGCCCCTCTTTCTGAATCAGTTTTTAATCAGCAAAGGCCATTAATATTTGTCAAATGAAACTATGTAATGAGAGGCATTGGCTACTTACTCTCTTCCACTGGGCACAAGGTTGCAACTTCTGCAGCCTATGAATAAAAAAGGAAACAGTAAAATATTAATTATTGTTGACTATTTTTGACTATAGCCTCTCTCTGGCTTTCCCTCTTGGCGTTAACACTCTTCCCCTCTGGCAATTCAGTAGACGGCACCCTTCCCTTTTGAGTCAAAGCCAAACCAGTTCCCCAGCAAGTGATGCTGTGCTGCTAAAAGCCTTTTGAATGAAATATAAAACCAAGGTCCTACCTGTGGCTGTTAAAAATATCATTGCACTTTTTGTAAGACTGTCAGGGTCAGTGCCAGCATCCTGGCCAAATGTGTCCATTCTACCTATCTAAATTCCCCAGGCAATTTCCGTTAGATACAGTATTTTTCTCTCTCCTAGTTAAATTTCTCTGTACTACTGTTGTGTGCTGTTAAACAGCTGTTGACTCATCCCAGAGGTGATTGCATTTCAATGTCCAGCAAAGTGAGTTATTCTGATACTTGACAAGAGAGGTCCAAACTCTTCTCTCATTGAGGTTGCTGTGGAGCAATCGAAAGACCTTGGCCCAAAATTTGTACATTTTATTATTATGGCTTGGTCTGGAAAAGATTGCTAAGTATTGGCACAGAAAACTTAACCACGCAGGTTTTGCTCAAGTCTCCAGGGCTAGCCCCTTAACAGGTCTTCCTTCTCTAAGGCACAGGACAGCCAGCAGTGCCAAATTTGGAGCAACCAATACAGCACCATTCTTAAAAATCAGCCCAGTTTATCAAGGCAAACAATGCTGTGCGGGGATCTCTTTTAAGGCACTAAGGCCTAAGCAAAGAGTGGGACGCCTCTTCCCTGGCTGACTGAGAGGTCTGGCTGGGGAGGGTAAGGAAGTCAGAGCAATGACAGAAGCATGGAATCTTTCACCTGCTCTGCTCGGATTAGGGTGACCAGACTGCAAGTGTGAAAAATCAGGACCAGGGGTGGAGGTAATAGGAGCCAAAATAAGAAAAAGACCCAAAAACCAGGACTGTCCCTATAAAACCGGGACATCTGGTCACCCTAGCTCGGATCCAGGCACAGAACATCAGGTCGCAGCCTCTAGCTTTCTCGGACCAAAATGGAAAACAAATATTAGGCCGGATCCTACTCACCGTTATAGCAGCATGTGCTAGGGTTCCACACACCCTCTGCACTAGCATCAGAGCTGCTGGGATGCTCAGGAGAGTACAGGCTGCACCTAGCAGGAGCTGTGTTCCCTGGAGATATTGTCCCTCTAAAGTCACTCAATGGCGAGCATAACGCAGCCCTAAGGGTATCCTGGAGGATATGGGTTTTGTGCGACTTTGCTGTACGATGCATTTAAATATTAACAAAAATAGTGGTGGAGCCCTGCACGACACATCTGAGCTGGAGAGCAGGGGGTGTACAGAAACCCTGGGAAGTACCAGTGGGGAACCTCCCAGAACAGATTAAACATGTGACCTTTTCACAGCAAGTCAGTAGAATAGAGGGGAGAGCCCTGCTGAACGTGTTGGAGCTTGGAAAGAGGACGTGGGGTGGGGATTACTAGATGTCGCAAAGTATGGATGAGCTTTGCTGTGCTGAGCAGTCCCTGGCTTATATTTAATGGAATCCAGTTCAGTAGTAAAAATAGGTTGGGTTTGTTTTTTTAACCCAGTCACTGCCTCTGGAACACGCATGGGCCACTCGGTTTGCTTGGGGGAAGAACTTCCAGGGCTGGCCTGGTTGGTTATTTGGCTCTGAAGTAATGAAAGGAGGAATTCCATTTTAAGTCCCTGTTTGTTCTTCCTTACTTTATACTTGATAGTGTCCCTAGCCTCTGTTTTCAGAGGGTGGAGATGGACAGCAGGAGAGAGATCATGTGATCATTACCTGTTAGGTTAACTCCCTCTGGGGCACCTGGCATTGACCAGTGTCGGTAGACAGGATACTGGGCTGGACAGACCTTTGGTCTGACCCAGTACGGCTGTTCTTATGTTCTTAGGTTCTTGATCTTCATTGATTTCAGTGGGAGCAGGATCAGACTTTTCAAGTGCTGATGATATGGGAACATGAGAGGAGCTGCCAGACCAGTTCAGACCATTGGTCTAGCTAGTTCAGCAACCTTCCTTCAGCAGTGACCAACACCTGAGGTTTTAGAGGAACGGGGAAAAGCCGTGTTATCATGCACAGTTTGGAAACAGTGTGCATGGAGGTGTGGGAATATTTCCTCCTCATCCCCGCAGGTGACCATGTTGTAAAATGTTACATTGTACATCAAAATGTGGCTAGTGGTCATAGAATTATCCTAACTTCTATGACATCCAGCCACAGTATTTTACCTCTGCGGGTATCGATGCCACTTTGCGCAGAAGGGACCCCATCTTGCCAGCCCAATGTTAACGCATCGTCATGGGGGGAGAGCCCCACAAACCCCTAATCATTAGTTTAGTCTCTTTATCATCCCCCCGTAACCACATACTTGGGCATCTTGCTTCACTCTGGCCAGAGGCTGTGGAATCACCTTCTCCATTCCTTGAACAAACCACTTGAACACCCTGCCAATCAGAAACTCCTGTTAAACTCCTCTTACAGCGGTTGCTTTCTTCATCAGAGGGGTTTGCATGCAGCTTGAGCCAGTGCAGACTTAGCAGCCCAAAGGGCCCACAATGCAAGAAGCGAATTTACCTTATATCTGTGTCTACCCTCTGCGTATTGCTCTGCACCAATTCAATCAATCAATCGAGATAAGGTGTCAGAGATGGCTAGACACACTCAGCATGTTCTTGGGTTCCCTCTATTAGAATAAATGTTCCCACCAGGCAAACATGGGGGGATGCACATGGGGCAGCAATGGAAAGGGCCAACAGATCGAAGTGTTAGGGAACCCAAATTTCTAAGAAACCAAGGACGGTCCCAACGCGACAGTGGAACATTTCAGAAGGATTCATGCTGCACTACCTGCCACCGTCGCCACCTAGCGTCTGAAGAAAGAGAGAGGCGCCACGTCCCGACAGGCCGTCTGTAGATGCCTGCTGTGAGGTTCCTGATACGCTGTGACTTGCTTGAGAGCTTCCCTTTGGTGCTGTCCTTGTCTTACTCACTTTACTTTCTGCTTGAGATTGTTCACAGCGAGAGAGAAGCGACACCGTGAGTTTCATTTTAAACAATGAAGGCCTTTAAGGCTGAAGCCATGTAGGTGAAATCCACCCTTGTGCAGAGGGCGAGATCCAACGAACATCACTGGAGCTATGTCAGTCTACTGCAGCGGAGCATCCAGCCCAAGGTCAGAACTAGGTCTATTTTGAGGGCATACGGGGGATTTAGATGTTGCATTCACAGCCTGTGCCAGCCCTCTGCACAAGGGAGAGCTTCACGCAGTAGGACTGTCAGTGAGGTAAGAGCTGCCACCTGCTCACCATGCTGCTTGTGAATTGTGCACCGTGGATCAGGGCCCTGTTGTGCTAGCCACTGGACAAACCCAGAACTAAAAGACAGTCCCTGCACTGAGGCCTTGTGATGAAGTGGGGCTGTTCTTAATGTTTCCTCTGAATACCGTGTGGGTGCCTCAGTTTCCCCTATGCATTTCTTAAGTCTCCAGTGTGCATAAATGGCCAACACTCTGTCTCCTAGCAACAAACGGACCGGGCCCTTCCCACCTTGCAAGGGGATAGCTAAAGGTGAACAGAGAGATCAAGTGACCTCCTGGCCCGGGAAACAGACAAATGCCAGAGAGAAGGGTCTGGAGCAGGTTTCAGTTTGAAGCCAGCTGCAGATGGGAAGTGAGGGCAGACGGGGTTGTCTGGCTCGCTGGGCCCCAGAATGGACCTGGCTGAGGGGTCCCATTCTCCGTATCTACAAGCTCTGTTTTAGACCATGTTCCTGTCATCTAATAAACCTCTGTTTTACTGGCTGGCTGAGAGTCACGTCTGACTGCAAAGTGGGGGTGCAGGACCCTGTGGTTTCCCCAGGACCCACTGTGGGAAGCGCACGGAGGGGCATATGCTGAATGCTCCAAGGTCAGGCCCAGGAGGTGAAGCCGTGTGAGCTTCTTGCCCTGAAGACAGTCTGCTCCAAGGGAGAGGAGGCTCCCCAAAGTCCTAACTGACTTTGTGGGGAGCAGTTCCAGAGCATCGCCTGGGGACTCCGTTACAGGCATTTACAATCTGACAACCAAAACACCAGTATCGGCACTGCTCTCAGTCATGTATCTGCATCAGCCCAAATGATCACCCGCATTTTGAGCTCTAAACTCTGTTAAAACCCTCATCAGAAGAAGAAGAGCGGATGGAGGGGAAGCATCATTCTGTATTTTCAGTCGCTGGTTTCTGAAACTAACCACCACTATGTTGTTTGGTTTGTGCTCAGAAATGAATACAGCGCAGAGACTAACTGGCATCTTAGAGTCAACACTTTCAAGCGCACAAGGTGATGTTTCAGAGGGTGAAATGAAAACTGAGGCGCTGTGGAGCACTAAGGGATAAGAGTTGCCCCTTTGACCTAGTTTTATAAACATTTACAGCAAAGAACGCCCCAGATACCTTTGCTCTGCTGTGCATGTATCCGTACAGGATCTCTACGAGAACTAGGACCAGTACCAACCAGTACAAATTTCCCTTGAGTGCTAGGATGGGTACTAGCCAATTAATCAGCATAGGATGGCCACATGCACCTGTTTTTGACAGCACTAGTCCCTAGACAGCACAGGTACAAGTAATTGACTTCCTTTCACTGCCTGCAACTCCAAGGCTATGAAACCGGGATACTGAGGGAAACCAGTGAAATAAGATCTTAGAAAGACACTGGGCTATAGCAGACTATGAAGTTTGCATTCCTGAAAGTTCTACAGTCAGGCATCCCATTCACACCAGCAAAAATCACTCACCTTCTCTTACGGCTGCCTCTTCAACTTTCCCCTCCGCTACATCCTGCCATACAAACACATATGGAATAGACTGACATGCCGGCATTTGAATTAAAGTGACGATGCAGCTGATAGCGACACCTCTGCCCCCAACCCCATCAGCATTCATCTTTGCATGCCTTGGCCTGGCAGTAGAGATGCTCGACAGACAAACAGTAACCAGCATTTATAATATGGACAGAAATGAAGGAGTGATTTGATTGGCTCCTGCTACTTCCCAGGCAAATGTACAGCTCTGGCTAATCTGACAGCTCGGTTCTACTTTGCCATGTTACACCTCCCAGGATCAATACCCCTCTGGGGGAAATAAATTTTGGCAAAAGGTATCTCCACTATCTTTTTTTGTTAATTGAGTTTACATTTTAAAAAGCAATCACTGAAGACTATAACACCCTGCAGATCCTAAGGCACAATTAAAACTAAACTTTCTGTGTAGTTGAGAGCTAAGCTTAGACAGACTTAGGTGCTGTCAACACTAGGGCCGCCCGGGGGGGGGGGGCAAGTGGGGCAATTTGCCCCAGGGCCCGGGCCCCACAGGGGCTCCACAAGCTGCTCTGGGTTTTCGGCGGCACTTCCACGGCAGGCCCTTCCCTCGCTCTGGGTCTTCGGTGGCGGGTCCTCTGGGTGGCCCTGGTCAACACGAGGGGAATTAGTGGTAGCACCAGGAGGAATATTTCAGCCAAGATTCACCGGGCTGATTCTGATCTCACACAGGTTTTATTCCCGTGTAATTCATTTCATGTAATGATATCAGTGGAGCGATTCAGGTTTTACACCCATGTAATGATTTCAGTGGAGTAACTCCACATACACTGATGTAGCTGAGAGCAGAGTCAGGCTGTCATCTACTGGGTATAAAATAAAAAGTTGCTTGTTTTCTCTTCTAGATGCTCTCAACAGAAAATCATCTGTTTTTCCTCCCGAGGGGTTTGTGCATAAATAGAGCGAGGGCAGGAAAATAAGAAGTATGCTTCTCCCTTTGGTCTTTCACTGACCTGACCTAAAGGGCAGTGTTTCTTGCTCACTTTGAAGTTAACATACCCTGCTTGGGCTAAAGAGGCTTTCACAAGAGAATTCTGCCTTTCAATAGAAATCTGTTTATTTTTGATCCTCAAGCTTGTTTGTAATATAAGTACTGAAAATAATTCCCTGCCCACCCCCGCCCCTTCAGGTCAATGTTTAGTCCTGAATAGGCTGGACAGGCATAAAAACAAGCAGGAAAATACCCTCAGGTGGACCAGATAAAGTATCAAAGAAAAATGGGTTCATTTTCTTCACAAGAGCTCTCTTCTTGAGGTATAACTCCATTCAGAATTCGCCCGGATGATTTCCACTGCTTAGGTATTTAAGAACATCATTACAGCTGTTATTACTGGAAGGTCAGAACTACAACTGTCACCGTCCTGAACTGACTGCAGATTACCCAAGAACAAAGTCTGTCCCTGTACAAATCACATTTAGGTCTTCTGCTGCTTTTAGCTGTTTAACTCTGAATGTCCCAACCTTCATCTGTATGGGTCAGATGCTAGGTGCTCTTTTAAAGCAGAGTTTTACTGTTTAATTTGTAAAACTGGAAAACAAGCAGAGGGGGAGGAAAATTTCCATATGGGATGGTCTTCACTAGAAAACTAAGTCACATCAAACCATGCCCTCGAGGAGCTGTGCTACCAAACAGAATGCTGAACACCGTTAAGTGGTCCAGGTTACAGGAACCACGATACTTAACACTGTGAGTAACACCTGCTAGAACCTAGGACTAACCACAACCAGCTGACACAATGTTAAGCACAACTTGTCTCTGTCTGCACTGACTCCAAATTGTTTTAATAGCCTGTAAGTTAACATGATTCCTGAAGCTCATGTTCTTATACGACCTAATTTTCTAGTGAGGACCAGCCCAGAGACAGCCGTAACAGCTTTCACAATGACCGAGCTGTTAGAAAGTCAATGCATGTGTATTAAGCCCGAAAAGATTCCTCATGGAAAACAGTATGTATGAGATCCTCCTGCTGTTGCACCTTATGATTACTGTATTTATCTTCCCATTTTTCATTTCTAGAGACTGGTGGAATGGAATGGTTATTTTAAGAGCTCATCCTTCACCCAACATATATGGCACTCCACTTAAGGTGAATAATATGCTTGCTTTGGCAAGTCTGAAAATTAGCATAATGGAGGCTGGAGTGACACCAGGAGTTGCTAATGGAGACTTTCACCCCTAGCTCATGAGTTCACATATGGACCAAATCACTAGTAACTTGAAGCCAGTATCAGCTGACAGCTATCTTGTGGCTCATATGAAATGGGTTGGTGGGCTCAGTCCAGTGCTACGGGAAAAGTGTCCATATCACAAGTGGTACTAACTGGCCCCTTTCTTGTCTGCAGCATTGTCATAGGCTTGATGGTGACTATGACTGGAGGGGTGTTAACGGGCCACTTCACCATGAGTGGTCCCTTGAAATGTGTTGCCTCCTTGTGCTACACAATCTGTTCCACCTTGTATTTAGCTGTGAAGCTCTGAGTACGTTTCCCAGATCCGAAGAAGAGCTCTGTGTAAACTCGAAAGCAGAAGCCGGTCCAGTAAAAGATATTCCCTCACTCACCTTGTCTCACTAATGGCCCCTTTGTTGACAGTCTCAACAGAAAGATCACAGATTGAATGAGCTCCAAAGACTGAATGCCCCTCTCTCTCCTAGAAGCAGGTTCTTGGCTTCAGGATTGGAGACTGGCATATCTGCTCCTTATGTTGCACTGTTCTCGAGACAAGCAGAGGACTCCACTCTCCAGTGCCGTTAAAGGGAGTCTTTGCACAGAAGGCCAAAAGGGGCCACTAAGATCCTCTTGTCTGAGCTCCTGGCAGAACACTGACCAGAAAATTCCATCCAGGCATTCCTGCAGTGCAGGGAAACGCACTGCCCTTTTGTAGAGCCCAATAACTAGTAGCCGAGCTGCAGCACCTTTCAGAATGAGATCCCATCTGGACTGAAGGACTCCAGGCGACGGTGCATTTTGCCACATTCCATGTCTAGCTGTCCCAATGGTTAACAACCCCCTATTAATAAGTTGTATCTTATTTCCAGTTGGAATTTTTCTAACTTCATTTCCAGCCATTGTGTCTGTCTATTCTTTTACCTGCTCATTTAAAGGTCTCCCTAATATCAGATGCCTTTTCCCCATGTAGCTACTTACAAACTGAAATCGAGATGCTTCTTAACCTTCTCTTGGAAAACTAACGAGATTGAACTCCATAACTGTCCGCATGCAAGGCACGTTTCCCATATCTCACTTTTCAGTAGCATGAAACTAAGGTACCGATTTAGGAAAAGATGGTTTAATAAGTAACAACCCCTGTAGAAAGCAGCTTTCCCCAAATTGCAAAATCATGTTATTAAGAATGAGTCACCGCGGGAAAGCTAAGGGTGGAGTGTACTGGAGGTCAAGAGGCTACCATCACTCTTGGGGGTCAGAGGACTTGTGTGTATCCAGAGTACCATGCATGGAATACACCATCTCTTGATGACACAGTTGTCTGGCAGAGCAATACAGGGAACTGTCCCATGCTACAATTTGATCAGTCACTGTTATCCCAATGTCTTAAAACAATATCATTGGGCAAAGGAGGGGAGAGGTCTCAAGAAAATTATTTTAAGTAACTTTACAAATTCTGGAGACAATACAAAGAAGTTACTAAACTGATCAAAAGATCAACATTAATGGCCTAGCGGATAGAGCACTGGACTGGGAGTCAGGAGCCCTGCACTTTATTTCTGGCTCTACTACTGGCCTGTTGGGTGACTTTAGTCAACTCACTTCATTTATCCATGCCTCAGTTTCCCCAGCTGCAAAATGGGGGTAATGATGCTGACCTTCTTTGGAACGTTCTTTGAGACCTTCTGATGAGACATACTAGGTATTATTGTCATCATCATCAGGAGGTCTTCCTATGACGTGAAGTGCTTGAGCCTATACAGCAGGGGACACCAAACTGTGGGGCACATCCCCCGCACTGAAGCCACAGCCCTGCTTCTGGCCCAGCTCCGAGAGAGGCAGGGGGGCACAACCAGCGGTAAGGGGGGGTGCAACCCTCAAAAGTTGGGGACCACTGCTATACGGTCTGGAGATCATATCGTCTTATTACAGTGCATAAGTGCAATAAGGATCACACAGACTGGAATAAAGATCTGTTTGAACTAAGTAGTTACAGGAGAAATCAACAATTCCAGCATTCTTTTCTTCTGAGGTTGATCGGTGTTTGGCATTCTCCATAGGTGCTGGCAGATTCCACCTTGTGGGGATTCCAGAAAAAATAACAACATCCATTGGGAGCAGCCGGATGAGTGCATGGCGCAGATGCTTAACAACACGGATTTCTGCTCCCATGGGGAGTTTTGCCTGCATCCAATCTGGCCCTGGGCAGCAATTTTCCCCACAGCCATACTGCCAGGGACTTCCTTGCTTGTCACTGAACATAGAACGTTCATTAAGATCAGGTGGGCAAACGCCTGTAATTACAAGGGGTCTCAGACAACTGTAATCCCTAGTCCTTCCATCTTCCTCCTCTGTGCTTCAGTAACCTCAGAAAAGGAGGGGGCTGGTGACCATCCTGCAGGGACCTGTGGGGGAGAAGGGTTGAGGGGAGTTGTTGCATGTGTGTGTGTACCTGTAAGCCTATGGAAAAGTAGAATTCATCCTTACGCATTGGGATGTGTGCGTTCATGATGTGTACTGGTGTTTCTCTTGTGCTGCAGTGACTACGTCTTGTCTTTGTCTTTGCTGCACTCACCTCAAGCTTGTTCAGGTTTTCCGGCTGCGGGATCATTTTCCCAAATCCCTGCATCAGCCAGCTAATCACCCTGCTGCCAGTCCTGCAGAGAGAGAGCACCCACCGTTAGGACAGTTCTCCTTCTACCCTCACTAGAGCTGGGGCAGATCCATTCCCCTCTCCTTTCCTGTTCTCTCCTCCGGGCCTTGGAAGATTGCTCTTGACAGCTAAGAGCCAAGTCCTCAGCTGCTGTGCAAAGCCCAAATAATCAGGATTTTTGCAGAGACTGGAGAAAGGACAGAATCTCTCTCCCCACCCTGCTCAAACCCAGAATTGGGGCATAGAAGAGAGACCTGAAGCATCTCCACAAGGTACTCTCCTCCACGTGCTACTGGCGTCTGCCAACCTCGATATCCCTTCTCTGTGGGTGTTCTGGCCAGCAGATCTCCATAGTTCACAGGACCAATGGTCATACCATTGGTCAGCTATGGCTCACCCCCAAATCACCCCCTTTTCCTGCATGGCAACATGGATTCACAGAGTTTAAGGTGAGAAGGGGCCATTAGATCATTCTAGTTGGACCTCCTGCACATCAGAGGCCAGAGAATTTCACCCCATTAACACAGGCAGTCACTGTGCAGCAATACTTTGCAGCAGGCAGAGAGAACCACAGACCCCCCCCCAGGCTAGATTAACTCATCTGGTCAGACCTCTCCACACCAGAGCTCAGCTGTTCCATTGCTGTCCAGACCACGTACCCCCAAGCAAGGGGCCCTAAATCCCTCTCAGTGTTATACACATACAGAGAATAGCTCAGGATCAATATAATAGAGCCTTATGTGGAGCTTTATACAGAGAGTAAGTGAAATTGACATGACAGACAGAAGGGTCAATCAGGCTCAGATGAATTACCTGAGACAGGGTAGAGCTGAGAGTGGGCAGAAGGCAGAATTCTCACCCTGGTCTACCAATAAATCTCAACCAAAGCCACCAGAAATACCAGTAACAGGTAAAATAAGCCCCATCACAAAAACCTTCATGCAAAACCAAAATGTCCGAGCCTTTTCTGGCAGTTCAGCCAAGTGCAGTTAGCGTCATCATCACTGTCTGCACCTCTGTGCTTCCCGCACAGAGAAGTACCAAAATACTATGCAAAAACCTATTCTCATAACATTACCAATCCAGTTTTGCAGAGCCAAGTGTGTGGATGTTTGGCTGGGATTCAGAAAAACCTGGAGCGAGCATTGTCCAGTGTAGCCGGGCTGATTATTGCAATTATAGAATTGCTTATTGGGGTGCAACGTACGCTTGTCGCAAACAACAGGTTCTTTATTCTGGGGGCTACTTAGAGTTAATTAAAAAGATGAAACTGGTGAAGCACACAGCAACTCCCTGAGATTTAGTTAATACAGACAAGTATAACTGAAGTCACAGAAAAATTAATAAATATACATAAATGTATGAATCAGATAACTACAGTAAAGTGCTTCCTACATTGTTCATACATACAGTCTTGCACTGTGCATACTTACAACCTTTGGAGACATAAGAAACAAGGATGGGAGGACCAGTCAGTGGAGCACATCAGAATGTTGGTCCTGATTCAGTTTACACCATCTCGAGAATCCAATGCACCCAAAATTTAGGGAATTAAGTCACGTCTTTTATACCCATTCTTTATGTAACCACTGAGATACAGAACCCTTTTTGATGCTCTTCTGTAACTATGATAAAGTTAACACCTGCCCATTAGCCATCTGTGGTAATCTGGGTGTCCATAATTATACTTCCAATCACTGACCAAACCAATATGAGTCAATCCAGCTCTTCATAGATCACATGCATCACTGTGGTTTAACTACCTCGTTACTATGGTACAAGACATTGGAGAAAATCCCCCAAACTCCCTCTTACTTGTGGTGTACCTGTGCTTCTGTGGTCACTTGTTTGTTTCAGCTAATAAGAAGGTATCGTCAGTGACCTAAGCAGAGGTGAAAGTAAGCCGGTATGGTACGGTATACCAGCAAGAGCCAGTACGCCATGCTGGACCTCACCAGCTTCCACAGCGCGGATTTAAAGGGCTCTGGGCTCCCCGCAGTCGCAGGAGCTCCGGCAGCCAGGCTGGGGCCGGAATTTAAAGGGCAGGGAGCTCCCGTGGCTGCACGGAGCCCAGAGCCCTTTAAATTCCCCCCTCCCCTCCCCAGCTCTGGCAGCTGGTCTGGAGCTGGGATTTAAAGGGCTTGAGGCTCCCCGCAGCAATGGGAGCTCTGGGCCCTTTAAATCCGGGTCCCAGCCCGGCTGCCGGAGCTCCCGTGGCTGCAGGAAGCCCAGAACCCTTTAAATCCCCCCCACAGCTCCGGCTGCCTAATCTGCAGTGGGGATTTAAGGGGCTCGGAGCGCCACGGCGGCCAGAGCACCGAGCCCTTTAATTTGCCCCTGAACCCCGGCTGGCTCCCAGCCACCTCTGCAGCTGGGAGCCCCAGACTGATTTAAAGGCTCTGGGTCTCCCAGCCACAGCCAGTGCCCCAGGGCCTTTAAATCTTAAGAAGCCCCGCCTCTTCTGGATGAGACCACACCCACTCAGGACTCCAGCAGCACTGGTAAATCCTGTAAATTACTTTCATCCCTGGACACAGGGTTCCTCAGGCCTGCACTGACTTCACTTAAAATTCAACCTGTGGCTGACAAAAAAATCAAGCTTTTTACACCGGGCCTTTTTACTCTAGCAAAGCCTAGTAACCCAGTTATGTGTGCTCCCTGCTTGCTGTTACCGCTTCAGTACTGCTTGTTCCATTATTATTTCTATGAGCAGACATAGCAGGCAGATTACATTTTACCCTACTCTACAGACCCTCCAAAATTAGATCAGGGTCCACACCCCCAGCCCTGCCACTGACAGGTCTTGAACAAAGGTTGTGTGATCTTGAGCAAATCACTAAGCTTCTCTGTGCTGCCAAATTAAACTCACCATGAGCTGGAAGGATCAGACAGGTGATGGGCTGGCATCTGCAAAGTAGCCTGAGGGACTTGGGTGCCCTCCTGTTGAATAGGGCTTAAGTGCCTCACTGCCTTAGGTGTCTCTGGGGAAATACTAGCCACACTTTTTAATGAAAATATATGGGCAGTGTGGAGCATCCATCTCTCCCTCTCCCGCACTGCTAATGAAACTGAAGAGAAATATTGGGCATTGCTTTTGCCTCCTCTAGGATGAGACTGTTGTTGGTTCTCCGGTGGCACCCTGCCTGTCCTGGGGCTCTGCTCTCCACTTGGAACTCATTGCATTCACTGAGCAAAATGCAGAAGTACATCAACCCTACAGCCAGGGACCAGCAGCATTGGAACAGAATGACACTGTCCGCGATAAAGTCTAGCAGACCAGAAGGCCATGGCGAGTCACAGGCGCCGGAGGCAAGACACCATGACAAGATTTCGAGGAGAAGTGGATTTTTAAACAAATCTCCATCACCACTCTGGAGACAGACTCCCTGTGGCAACCCTGATCCCAGCATTGCCCTACAGAGATTTCCCTTTTATGGGATGTGAAGAGAAATTCAGTCTCCGTATTCGTTCAATCCTGGGCACTCAAGCCAATATTGAAGGCCCACCTTCCCTTAGAGCAAGAGGTAAAGACACCTGCAGTTTTCAGTTCAGTGAATACAAAGGGTTGATTTTTTCCCCCTGCAATCTCCATTATCCTTCAGAGCAACACGCTACCCCAATCTACCCAGCTGCACAGCAGTCGTGAGCATATTAAATCCAATCGGGCTGCGAGTCAAGAGGGAAGGTGGCAAATCCGCTTGGGGTGGCTATTAGATGAGAGCTCCAATGGAGAACCTCGTGTGCTTGAAATAAAGGAGAAAGGGACTAAATCCATGCTACACAACTTTCGGGGGGCTTAAGGGAACTTACCCTTTTTCGGAGGCATTATTATCTGAGCTGGAATGCAACTCGCTATGATCCTGAAGCTCATCTTCATCTGGAGCGAGGGTAGTTATCTCTTGAGGGGAAAAGTAATGAAAAGACAGCTTCAGGACAGCTAACCTCAAACAACGGGAACTGTGCAAAACACAAGATTGCAAAGGACCCTTGTAGGTTTCAGCCACAGCTGATTAACCCACAACCACCCAATCAGGCACTGGGTTTGCTCTGCAGGTGGTGTTGGTGACCTGTTATATACAGGAGATCAGACTAGGTGACCTGGTGTCTCTTCTGGTCTGAAACTCTATCACCCCAGCGTTGCTCAGAGCTCAGACCTGGCATCAGTCCCAATGGGTTGGTTTAATGAACAATACGAGCTGACGGGGGAGAATGGAGACTTGACAGGACTGTACAGCCTGGCCTCCAGCAGCTGGTATTTATTATTTGTATTGTCTAGGCTGCAAGGTGCTAGGCACTGTACAAAGAGAACAGAAAGACAGTCCCTGCCCCCAGATCACAACCTAAGTAACTTCAGGCCTGCCCCCTATTGCCCCAAGACTGATTTTACAATCTGCGCGAATCAAGACAGGGGCATCAAGCAGGGAAACTGCTGTGAGGCCCCCAAAAGAATGGGTAATCCTCTCCCAGTCCCATCGCTTGTCGGGAGAGACTGGGGAGCGCTTTCACCTTCCCTGCCAGTCTTGCTGCTGAAGGAGATCAGGCTGTGAGTTACTTGTGCTTATGCAGCTCTCATTACTATAGAGCTCAGTATCGGGTATGTTTACAGGGAGCTGAGGACGTGCACAGCCCATGTCAGTCAGAGTCTCTCTCTCTCACACACACAGGCACCCTGACAGCTTGGGATCATCATTCGGAGCTGCTTGGAGTTCTCAGTTCCGGAGGAGTTACACGTGGGGTGGACAAAACAAGGTACACTGGAGTATGCTGAGGATGTATAATCCCTCCAAGCCCCTAAAAAGCAGCAGGTGACATGCTCCCACCTGCAGGACAGGTGAGTTGCTGCAGTTCATTGTGAGCCTATGATGACAGAAGAGGATATTTCACCATTTTGCATCTGCATCCACATTTAAGCAGAGTGGCCGAGTGGATAAAGCAGTGGACTAAGACTCTGGAGATGTTAGTTCTATTCTGGCTCTGCACTAGCTTGATGGGTGACCTTGGGCAAGTCATGTCCCTGCTCTGTGCCTCGGTTTCCCCATATGTCAAACATGGATAATGCGCTTGAACTCCTTTGTAAAGTTCTTTGAGCTCAACTGATGAAAAGTGCTATATATAAAAGCTAAGTATTAATATTCTGTCATTATTAAAAATTTTACCTAGTAAGTCGTCGTCGTCCTTTATGCTCTGGACTTCAGTCTGAAGAGAACACACAAAAGAATGATTAATGCTGCTCACAATAGGGGAACTATGGCAAGAAAATCAAACACCATTACTGAGTGATCCCATTGATCTGGTTCTGGTACATACCTGGTCAGGGAAGTCCAAACTGTTCTCGAAGCTCTTTCTGATGGTCTGGCGCATCCCTGGATTCTGGGCTGGCTGAGGGACTACCTTTCCCAGCTCCTGAGATAGCCATGAAAGTACACCCCTTCCAGCACTGCAAGAGAACGGACAAGCTAGGGTCTGCCAAGCTGTTCAAACCGCAGGAGACAGTTTCTCTCATATGCTTTCCCTTGTGGAGATTCCCCCACAAAGAAATGGGATTTTCCCTCCTCCATGGGGCAGATCACAAGATCCTCGAGAAACCTTGTGAACCCTGTGGAATCTGTAGGCGATCAGAGCCAGTCACTGAGAGCTCTGCTCCAGCAATGTGTCCCCATCAGTCCCTCTCCAACTCCCAGCCAGCCCAATGGAGCCATGCCAACAGACTCCCTCAAGGCCCAGAGACCCCAGCCTTACAAGGGAGATCCCCAGTGCATAGGGGACTCTGGGGAAAAGATAATGCCACCTCAGGCTGTGTCACCTTTCCTTAGTGAGTTCCACGGGTCTGGAAAGATGATAATGCTCCGTTGGCCCTGCCCCGGCCTGCCCATTTCTCCTTAGCATGCCCTTTCTCCACTCCCTGCCCACAAGAGGACCTCAGTGGAGAGGACTCCACAAGACCAGGGAGATGCCATGGAGGCAACCAAGCTCCTTTTGGTATGGAATTGGGGAGATCAGGGTGCAGAAGTTTCCTTCTCCACACAGATCCACCCCAGAGCCAGATGTCTAGCAACTATCTAAAGCCCTGCTTTCTATCTGAAGTCAGAATTCATATTTGTTAAAAGTCCTGTCTCAGCAGGTATTTCCAACCCTAACTCCTCCCTGCCACGAGTGCAAGAGAGAGAGAGAGAGAGAAAGTGAGAGAAAAAGACGAAGATACCTTTCAGCTGAAGACACTGAGGATGGGCCTGGCTCCTGGGTTGTGATGAATGTCACTTTCTTCCCTGCCCCTAAATTAAAGCAAAAAATAAATTTAAAAAAACCACTTGTTAGAACAACCCCTGGTGGCCTAAATAGCCATATCTTCTTAGCGCAAGCAAGACTGTTTGCTTTCAAGACATTTTTAAACACATTTTCAAATCACCATCTCTTTGGTTTTTCTTGCTGTGCAGAGATGGCAGATTCTACCAGGTAACACCAGCACCGATGTGAAACCCAGTCTCATGCAGCCTGACAAAGCTTTGCACACGCAGATCTTTGTTAACATCAGCACAGGCTCCTCCACTGCCTGGCGATGTGGTGACAGCACTGTGAGTACTGTGGGGGAGCCGCACCACGAACATGCTGTTGTACACCTCTACGACTGAGGCAAAATAGATGAGGAGAATCCCTGGGACCTTTATGGAATTCACATACATTAGTGATAGTTGCGGGTCAAGGTGCTGATTGGCTACCAGAGACACCACCCAGAGGGTGTGGTGTGGAGTAAAGGCATGGGCTGAAAGGTTGAGTGTATCTGGGCAGTGGTAAACAATGTACGTGTAAGAGTGACTTCTGGCTGAGAAATCCTAGTACAACTGTACTGGCATAACATGGAGGAAACTCCGATTTAGAGCTGGCGTCTCCTGGGCAAGTCTCAGCTGAGCTGGGGGAAAGGGAGCAAACACTGAGTCCTGCCATGGGACCATGCTGGCCGCTTAGTAGACTGCTACTTGGTGAAACCCACTCTGAATGTCTGGCTTCCAGTAGGGGAGAGAGATGAGCAGCCAGTAGCTGACCCCGGAGCCCTTCCCAAGCTGGCTGAGTGGCCATGCTCTGGAGACCTACCATAAGCTCTTGCTGTTTTCATTTATGAAGTTTAGATTTTGCAGGAATGTTGTTTTCAAGAACTCACCCTCTGTCTGACCGCTGTTGGAAGATTTTCCTGGACATGTGGAGTTTCCTTTTGGTAGCTTTTAGGGATTAAAACATTTAAAGGAAAGATTTCAGGTGAAAAGTTATGTTACAACATCCATCCCTGTACTCCTAAATCAACCGGAGCTTCTCAAACCTGAATTAAAATCTAAATGATTTCACCCTCTGTGCTCCTTTTCTACAGTTCCCACAGTCTGGACAATGACTATAGACTGGTCCCATTTCATCTTTGTTTATAGATGGATCCATGTACTGCATTCGGAACCACTTAGATGTGTAAGTTAATGGGTGTGAGTGTCTGCTCACACGCTTCCAGCTGGAGAATTGGGACCTTTGTTTCTAGTCAGTTTCACTTCCTGGTTCTCAAGAACTAACACAAAGGTGCAGCAATTTCAAACAGTGCCTGGAAAACTGCTCATGAAAACAAGAGAATGAAAGCTCCAGCTGGAGTCGTGTATTGTGCTGCTGGCATGCGCTCAGGGTGACCAGATGTCCCGATTTTATAGGGACAGTCCTGATATTTGGGGCTTTTTCTTATATAGGCTCCTATAAACCCCCACCCCTGTCCCAATTTTTCACACTTGCTGTCTGGTCAGCCTACATGCGCTGTGCAAGCCTCACTCACGCTGTTGGCCAAAACACTTCTTTTCTAACCCACATTCCCCGGTTTCGGCCAGTCTCCAGGAAGAGTCTCATCGATCACATCTGTTTGGTTGCGGATTGGGGTTGTTGTGGTTTGACAAGTAACCCCGCCTTCTATCTAACAAGTGAGCAGATGTGTAGCTGGATGTGCACGCATCGCACTCTTAGTGCCCCTTGTACACCCAGCCCAGCAGTGGCCAGCCCCTGAGCTCCCCCATCTCCCCTGGTTGCTCCCCGCTCACCTGCTCTGCCTCTCCAGACCTGGGTGTGACAGTTGTCACCCTGGGGTCTGCTTTTCTGTCTCCGTTCTCCACTAGGGGTGGCTGGTGTGGAGTCCCAGGAGGGTGAGGCAGCATTCTCTCTATCCAGCCAAGCATCCTGTTGCCTGCAGAGGGGAGGTTTGTATCTTTACTTCTTTCTAGAAAGGCCCATTGGTGAAGACTTGAAACTGCCAGGCGAGTTAGTAGGATACACAGCAGGGGGTTGAAATGTCATCAGGAGGCAGATAACAGCCAGCTCTGCATTTCCTTGATGTCAGTGCCACCCCCAAGTTGCCTGACGGCCTCTCTGAAACCAGCACCTGCGCAGGGCTGCCTAGAGGATTCAGGGGACCTGGAGCAAAGCAATTTTGGGTGCCCTTTCCATAAAAAAAAGTTGCAATACTATAGAATACTATATTCTCATGGGGGGCCCTGGGGGGGCCTGGGGCAAATTGCCCCACTTTCCCCCTGCTCTGGGTGGCCCTGGCACCTGGAGAAGAGCAGCTGGGTGAAGCTGAAGACTGAAGCGACGCTAGTGGGAAGGGAGAAGTGATTTGATGAGCTCTCATCCTCCATAATAATCCCTTCCAAAAAGGCATTTGCCCACAGATCATGAAATCACCTCGCAGCCTTGGGGTCCAACTAGACTCTGCACTGTCCTTGCATACCCAAATAGCTACAGCAGCAAGAAATGCTCACTCCCAGCTGCGGTGTCCAAGTGAATGCGCCTCATCCTACCGAATGCAGCCCTGGCCTCATCTAAGGTGGGCTACTGCAATTCCTTCTCTCCAGGAAGGAAGCCCATGCCCCGAGGAAGCCCCAGCTTGCTTCAGAACACAGCAATCCACCCGCGCAACAACACAGGTCACTGGGAACACAACACCCTGTTATGCCACCCTCCGCACCGGCTCCCCATTGAACACAGGAGCCAGTTCAAGGCTGCAGTCCTGATTTCCAGAGCCCTGCATGGCATTGGTCCTGGTCACCTGTGAGAGGTGGAATCCATTAAGGTAAGAGATAGCAAGTACTTCTTGGGCTATTGGGCTCCTTAATCCACACATACCGAGCAGGAAGGAGGAGAGTTTATCCCATGCACAGCCACAGTAAACTCATCCTGCTCACTGGAAACAACTCGGGGTTTGGAAGCTCACCCTAGCCCTCTGCTTAGCACAACAGCTTTTGCATGCTCAGGAATCTTTGGCTCCATAGTCAACATAAACCCATAGGGAGGCACCTGATGAACACTGCCCTCATTGCCACAAGTATAAATGTGTGTGGGGCGCAAAAAAGCACATTCAATTGCACACCTAATTTGTGCATGCAACTCTTGCCTCCCCCCACAAGTGCATGCACAGATTGGGCATTTTTTAAATTATAAGTGATACATGCATCCAACGAAGTGGGTATTCACGCACGAAAGCTCATCCTCCAATACGTCTGTTAGTCTATAAGGTGCCACAGGACCTCTTTGCTGCTTTTACAGGATAGTAGAGAGAACACACAACAGGGTTGTGTGACCTAGTGGTTTTAGCACCAGGAGTTTAGGGTAGTCATATCCCTCACAAGTGGCAAGGTCAAGAGAAAGTTATGCAACTCCTTCCAAAATGAGCATAGATAAAATCTTCCAGGGCTTGAAGTGAATGTTGGTTCCCACGGGAAAGCCTGAAATCTCTCTTCCCATCAAGGTCAAGAGACAGTAGAACGTAACCACCTCATCCCTGATGCAGAAAAGACTATTGCACCGAGCAGTTGATTTTTCAGGGGATGGAAGATCTGTGCATAGGGCGGGACTTGCACAATGGGAAGAACAATGGAAACATTTCCCTGTCAAGTTGCTTTAACAAAATATAGCAGCTCTTTGAAGCTGGTTGGAATGTCAGAGTTAGACCCGGCAGAGACAGATTGGTGGGCAGAGTGCTGGTGAGAGGGTCAACTGTGCAGGATAAACTGCAGATAAATTATCATCAAGTTTTGCAATTTATCATATTTATTATTATTATTTATTATTGTCATTGATGCCAAGCCCCGGCGCGTGCTAGGTGCTGTCCGGATATACAGCAGCACTCCCTGCTATCTAGAGCATAGGGGTGCAGTGCTGAGAAGACAATGGTACAATGCAGATGTGGGTTAAACATTCATGGATCCTATAAGAAGCTGGTTTTCAGGAGAAACAGGAATCACAAGAGGCCGCTGATTTGCCCGTGCAAGTAACCACTGGCATGGCAATTGTACTAATTGCATGAGCAAATGAGGTACACAATCATGCACTCATTTTTGCACACACATGCGTGGTTAAAAATAAGACACATGATGTCTGCTAGCCTCTCTCCCCACACACACACATCCAGTAGCAGAGTATCTCCATTCCATAGTGCTCCTTACCGCTGACCAAAATTTGTACACAATTCACGCCAGGCAAGCTTATCTTGGGATACTGCACCTGAGCTGAGAATGCCAGTGGCGGGACTTTGGTAGAGTTCCAGTAGAATGGCAGCAACAAGTGATCGCCTCTCTTTCACTGTACCCGCTCAGACTCCAGCCACCTGCTAGCCCTCGGTATGGTTTCTAAGCTATTGCTTTCCTTCCTTTGAATACCACATGGCCTTGGAACCGGCAGGAGACACAGAAATTCTTAGCAACTTTAAATAATCCGAGAGTGATTTTAAAGTTCCCTAGGGTGGAACTGAACTTGTGTCACTCAGTTAGTTACTGGTTAAGCACAAGTGGCCAAACTTCACTCTCTGCTACAGGCATCACCCACCTGCTGTTATTCCAGGTTCTCCCCTGGGCTTGGCTACACTGGCACTTTACAGCGCTGCAACTTTCACGCTCAGGGGTGGGAAAAAAACACCCCTCTGAGTGCTGCAAGATACAGCGCTGTAAAGCCTCAGTGTAATCAGCGCTGCAAGCTACACCCGTAGAGGATGTGGTTTACGTGCAGCGCTGGGAGAGCTCTCTCCCAGCGCTGGCGCTGCGACCACACTCACACTTCAAAGCACTGCCATTTCAAGTGTAGCCATACTAGTCACCTAATTACATGTCTGCCCCACTATCCCACACCCGCTTCCTGTATCATTCCGCTTCAATTATCCCTCGCACCTCTGGCTCATTACAGATCAAACACCTCCAGGACCTATACAAAGCTGCCATGATCCACAGTCTATCATCTTCCTCACATCTTTCACTGCAGATCAGAACTCTCCTTCATCCTATACAGCCCTGCTGTTATTCTGCCTTCAGTCACTGCTCGCGCCTCCCTCTCATTAGCGATCTGAACTGTCCACTCTTACTCACCGTTTTATGATACTCCTCATTGTTTCTAGTGAAAGAACCCAATTCCTTTCTTAGCAGAGATAGGGCCATGGCTGCAAAATTCAAATTAGGATCCACACTTTCCCAAAGTTTGAGGGTGTCTGGATTCAAGATGTTGGTTTGGGTCCATCTACCTCCTCCCCTCCATTAGCTAAATTGAACAGGGAGGGGGCTGGCATGCAATATCTGAGAGCTTGCGAGGCCACAGAAGCTTCAGCTACCCCATCCTTCTGAGACCCCATCTCCATATCCCTCACATGCTTGTGGATTCTCCTAGTGGCACAGTAGGTGGCTTCTGCCTTTCACCCCTCTGGTTCTTCCTGATCCCCAAGGGCGAAGTGCCAACCAGGATCCCAGAAGCTGCAGATTTAGGGACAAAGGATCTCTAAATCATTCCCAGTATGGGGTCGCTCCCATGGGCTACTGTCCAAAACACTCAGCTGGTCACATTTCAGAATGTAAACAGACAGGCTGTCACCCCTACTGCATGGTCCCTCTCCACGCAGATAAATCCCCAGTGACCCTCCTCCTGCTTTCCCTTCACCCACAACCTCACAGACAGAATTTCAACATCAAAACCAAAGCCAGAGAGTTGGATTCAGCCTATGGCTTCGGCCCTACAAGCTCCACAGGCTACGAACACCCAGAGCTGTTGCCCTGTCACTTCTACTACACATCAGCCTCTCCACTCATCTTCTTCCACGCTTGCTCCAGCCGCCCGCTAACAGGACTTACCGCAGGGTGTAGTCTGGAGTAATGCAGAGGGCCTAATTTTCCCTGTGTCATAGGAATTCTCCTGCCAAAATGCTTGAGAGGAAACGAATCTAAGGAAAGGAGTTTGTGTCCTTCTCTGCTTATCTTGTAATCTATTGTAGCAGCTAGCGCCAGTGCCTGGATTTGTTCCTGTTACATGGAGTCACTCTAATCCTGGCTGGGGATTAGCAGAGCACACGGTATGAAAATGGGATTGATGGGGTAGAGCTCTCCTATAATCCAGAGGCACAAGACCGTCTCATAACTCAGACACACCGAAGCGTGTGACTATTCCAGACCACAGGGGTGTGTAATGATGCCCCACATAGCTGACCATTGACCAACAGTCCAGTGTGGTCTCTATTTGCATCGCTTTCCACGCTGCATATCAGACACGGATCTCTGCTTCTTAGCTTGGCAGACTCTGGGCAGTGGGGAATCTGCAGATTCCTCTTAGTATTTGCCACAGCTGGACACATGAACATTATAAAGCACCGAAAAGACCCCCAAATTCAGAGATCTAGGGCTGCCCCAAAATGCAGGTACAGGAAACTACAGAGTTGTCCCAATTGATAGCGACTGCGGGTTTATCATAATGCTGTAGCAGGGGGTAAGCCCTGGAACTGATGCAAGACTGCATCCCAGCACAGAGGGACTGGACTCGGAGACTAGCTCCTAAACCAGGAGTCTGAAGGTGGGGGACTGTAAATATTAGGGGCACAGGAAAGAAGATCTGTCTAAAGCCAAAGAATAGGATGATGCCAGGCTCTGCCCCAACTCAAAATTTAAGAACACAGAGGGCTGCCCCTCCTCCCAAGGCTCCATCCCCACTATCAAACGGGGGGAGAGAGCAAGTCTGATGGTAGGCAGAGGATGTCATTGAGCTAATCCTGCCTTTGCTGAGGATGCCAACTGCAGGCTGATCCATTTACTGCTGACCCTGTGAGGCTAACAGGATTTCCAGGTGTCCCTAATCTCTCCCGCACTGTTTTTACATCCTTCTTCTGGAGAGCAGGGGCCACTGAGTGAGGGCGTAGAATCCTCACGTCCATGGCTGGATTGCCCAGGCAGACAATCCATGCCAAGCACAGCCCACTTTCTGCACTCCTCTTGCTGCCAGCGGGCAGGTGAGTGGATGCATTCAGGGTAAGCCTGTATCGGCACTGACTTCAGAGCTTGGCAGAGTGAAAGGCAGGTGGATTGTGGGAGCTGTAAATGCAACAGGCAATGGAAGTGGGATGCTCAGCCTACCTTGGATTAAATTTTCCCATGATGCAATAGAATCCAGGCCACTGTCCAAGAGTGCAGCTGTAACCCCTGTGCCTTGTGCTGCGATATTTGATGTTAAAGTCTAAAGAAAGGCAGAGAAACAGGTGGGGAGGAGATATGGACTTTTGTTTGAATCCTCTGCTCAGCAGCAGAGCTAGAAAGGCCTACAATCACCCACAAGAAGGGTCTAGGAGTTACTAGATATCCTTGGTAGCTGTTTCTGAAGCTGTATAGAAAGTTTCCATTAAGGGCAAGCAGGCTTGCAGGCCATACACATATTAACAATCTGACAGTTAAGCCACTCAGTGGGGGTAAAGTTATAAGTACAGGCAGGGCCGGTGCTAGGATTTCTGACCCCAAGCGCTGGACATTTCGCCGCCCCCCACGCAGGTTTTTGCGGCTCCGGGCCGTGCGGCAGGTCCACCAGAGCTGCGGCTCCCTGACCCCGGGGGGGGGCGCGCCCCGGGCTGCCGGACCGCCGCGGCGGCTCTTGACCCCGGAGCGCCCCGCTGCCGGACCGCCGCTGGCGGCTCCCTGACCCTGGGTAGCCCCGGGCTGCCGGACCGCCGCCGCTCCGCGGACCCAGCGCCCTGGGCTGCCGCGACCGCCGCGGCGGCTCCACTTTGACCCGGAGATTGCGCCCCGGGCTGCCGGACCCGCGCGGCGGCTCCATGACCCCGGGAGCGGCCTCCCGGCATCCGTGGCTGCGCGCTGGCCCCTGGGGCTCCCAAGCTGCCGGCAGACAGCTGCTGCCGCCGCAGCTCAGGGACTACGCAGCGGCGCTGCAACCATTTAAAAAAATTTGGAGGGGGGGGGCGCCGCTTTTTGGCGCCCCCAAATCTTGGCGCCCTAGGCAACTGCCTAGTTCGCCTAAATGGTTGCACCGGCCCTGAGTACAGGCAATAAAGACAGTCCTGTGGATTCAGTGGCTGATCAATACAGGATCAAGAGATATTTCTGCTATGAGGGCTGTATCCCAGTCCTGAACCACTTTAGATAAAGGCTACAGGTTTCCTATCTCATCAGGAGCTGAGGAGACCAATGACCTATTCACCCAATGCCTGGAATGCTGCTAGCTGGAAGGTGCCTCAGATTTTAGTTTGCTGACAAGATTTGGAAATGTTTGAACAGGAACAGATATGCTGCATCTTCTCAAACTCAGAAGAACCCCAGTGGCACACATTACACATTATGGCCACAGTATAAAGACTGAGAAGTCATCACTGAAAGATGAGAGGGGAATGTATTCATACATGGGTGCTGAAGTATTGAAAGTAAACATGTTAAAATCTGACACCGAATATCCTGGCAGCAGAGTGGTAAGATTCCGTATAAGGAGCACCAGCAGATTTACAATCTAATAACTTTTGTTTAAGTGCTTTTCATAAGCATTCCAAATACTCTCTGCAATATTTTTGCGTGTGTTAAATATTTGTGTACTAAGAATTGTGGGGTACTCAGTTTGAACTGGGGGCTGTGATTAACTCCCACATGCGGGGCCTTGCATACAAGAGCTCTGAGGCTTAACTCTGTTAAATGTTTTCCAAAAAGACAGAACCCTGGCCTGTGCTTCCAGAGCTGAGGTGCAGGAAAGGCAAGTGGAATAGAGTGGTACATAATATAATCCCCAGCATGCATTGCACAAATGGTGTCTGAATGCGGACTGCCACTTGTTATACAAGTTTCATGGTCTCTTTAAATACTGAAGCCAACCCCCTCTCCTGCACTGTGTAGCTGTGAGCACTATGTTGTACCAGATCACTCTTGTATGCGCTGAGCGCCACCAGCTCAGAGCATAGGCACCAAACTTCCCCGGTGCTGGTGGGTGCTCGTGCCCCCCCACCTCTCGCCCTGCCCCGATTCCACCCTTTCCCCATCCCGCCCCACCCCACCCCCATTCCAACCTCTTCCCCAAAGTTCCCACCCCAACTCTGGCCCCTCCCTGCCGTTATTGGACCCCTTCCCCAAGTCCCCACCCTGGCCCAGCCTCTTCCCTGAGCACTGCATTCCCCCTCCTCCCCACTCTCTCCCAGCCGCACAAAACAGCTGTTTTGCAGCACAAGCGCTAGAAGGGAGAAAGAGGACGTGGCAGCACACTCGCGGAGGAGACGGAGGTGGAGGTGAACGAGAGCTGGGGGGTGGGGCAGGGCCACGGGGAGCTGCCGGTGGGTGCAGAGCACCCATCAATTTTTCCCCGTGGGTGCTCCAGCCCCAGAGCACCTACGGAGTCGGCACCTATGGCTCAGAGGCACTGTGAGCACTAGACTCAAGACTCCAGCCTTCACTAGGTCCCCTTTAACACTCTCCATACGGAGGAAGTAGCAGGATTATTTGCCTAGGCCTGCCAAAAATAAAAGCTGTGAATACCCAACTAGGCACAATGACTTTAACACATACAATGGACACCCACCTGCCAGCTCCTAGCGCAGCCTCTACAGGGGGGGAATAGAGGCAACTGTGTCCATGGCATTCCTCAAGCCTCTCACCAGGGATGCTCCCTTTCCAGTCCATCCATCTCCCAGGTGAATGCAGGTCACCCCCTGGCAGAGCTCATCTATTTCGTCCATGGTCTCCGGGACCCACCTGCACTGCCCTCCTGAGGCCCACACGTGCTCTTGTCCACACATCTCCTGTCTGCCCACTGCAGAGGTGTCTTGTGGCTGCAGCTCATTCTGACCCTTTGCCCAGCTGTCAGCTTTCCAGACCCAGCTCCCAGGCAGCCAGCTCCTCAGCCTTCCCTCCACAACCGGTTCCCAGGCTGCAGCTTTCAGCCTGCTGCTCCTGCTCACATGCAGCCTTTGGCTGTCTGCCCAGCCTGGTGCCCTGTGACATCAGCAGGTGGTTCTTTTCCCTGCACTCTCAGCATTATGGACCCCTTGACTGGCCAGAACCTTTCCCTACGGCTCAGTCAGGTTCCAGGGGAGATAACCAGTGATACCATCCAGCAAGACAGAGAAAGGGCTGGGCTTTCACTTGTCTCTGTATCCAACGAGGGTGGGAAAGTGGTTTGTCTTTATTATTAGCTGATCACATAGGACAGAGTCTGGAAACAGAAACCCTTCATCAACACACAGGCCTAAAGTTTCAAGTCATAGATTCAAAGATTTTAAGGTCAGAAGAGGACAATGTGATCAACAATTTCCACCCCACCATCAACCTCAGCCTGGATCAATCCACACAAGAGGTCCAGTTCCTAGACACTACAGTGCTAATAAGCGATGGTCACATAAATACCATCCTATACCGGAAACCTACTGACCTCTATACTTACCTACGTGCCTCCAGCTTCCATCCAGGACGCACTACACGATCCACTGTCTTCAGCCAAGCTCTAAGATACAACCGCGTTTGCTCCAATCCCTCAGACAGAGACAAACACCTACAGGATCTCTATCAAGCATTCTTAAAACAACAATACCCACCGCTGAAGTGAAAAAACAGTTTGACAGAGCCAGAAGAATACCCAGAAGTCACCTACTACAAAACAGGCCCAACAAAGAAAGTAACAGAACGCCACTAGCCGTCACCTACAGCCCCCAACTAAAACCTCTCCAGCGCATTGTCAAGGATCTACAACCTATCCTGAAGAACGATCCCTCACTCTCCCAGATCTTGGGAGACAGACCCGTCCTCTCTTACAGACAGCCCCCCAACCTGAAGCAAATACTCACCAGCAACTACACATTACACAACAAAAACACCAACCCAGGAACAAAATCCTGCAACAAACCCTGGTGCCAACTCTGGCCACATACCTATTCAAGGGACACCATCATAGAACCTAACCACATCAGCCACAGCATCCGGGGCTCATTCACCTGCACATCTACCAATGTGATATATGCCAGCATGTGCCAGCAATGCCCCTCTGCCATGTACATTAGCCAAATCAGACAGCTTCTATGCAATGTGAATAAATGGACACAAATCTGACATTGGGAATTATAACATTCAAAAACCAGTAGGAGAACACTTCAATCTCCCTGGACATTCAATAACAGACCTCAAAATGGCAATTCTTCAACAAAAAAACTTCATAAACAGACTCCAGTGTGAAGCTGCAGAACTGGAACTAATTTGCAAACTAGAAACATCAAAATAGGCCTGAAATAAAGACTGGGAGTCGGTTGGGTCTTAAAAACCTAAGCCCTTAATGTCCACTTACTGTTACTCATTCTCTTGTCACTGGTTTGAAATGGGCCACTCTCAATTATCAATACAAAAGTGATGTTTCCTCCCTTGTATCCTACTCGGTTAATTGAAATTGTTCGTTTAAGACTGACCCTCCCCACTTGGTAAGCAATCCCACCTTTCATGTCTTATACCTGCTCCTGTATTTTCCAGCCATCATCTGATGAAGGGGGTTCTAGCGCCAGGAATGCTTATGCCCAAGTTAAATGTGTTATTTATCTAAGGTGCCACAAGGACTGTTGTTTTGCCGAACAACAACACGCTACCTACTCTGAACTAAATCAGTTTGGTCGACTTTCCCCCGTACGCCTTTTTCCGATTCCCTAATTTATCTTTTTTTGAGATGGGCGACCAAAATCGCACAATGGTATTCACGGTTGGGCGTACCATGGATTATTGAGCAGGCATCTATGATATTGCCTGTCTTAATTATCTACTCCTTCCCTAAGGTTTCCCTGATTCTCTATGTGTTTTGACTGTCACAAGCACATTGAGTGGATGTTTCAAGAACTATCCCACAATGACTCCAAGATCTTTCTGAGCGGTAAACAGCTATTAAGATTCCATTCATTTTGTCTGTAAGTTGGGATTATGTTTCCAATGGTGATTGCTTGCATTTGTCAGCATTGACTCATCCTGCCATGTATTCTTCTCTGGTGCAGCAGAGAGGCAGCCAGGTCTCCCCAGCTCTTCCCTCTCTCTGCTCCCCTTGCCAGCTAGTGAGAAGGACGCCACCGGAGCCCCTCGGTGCCCCCTGGCAGAGAGGAGAGAGGGCAAGGGAACAGGGTGGGGCAGAGGTGGAATGCAAACCACAAGGGTCGGGACAGATGGGGCATTGTTGGGATGGAGGAGTCCTGAGCAGAGGGGTGGCTGGAGTATGGGTGGAGCTTCCCTCAACTGTAATCCGTATATCAGCGGCTCCCTAGGCTCCAGGGTGTCCCTTCCCCAAATTTGCCCCCTTTGCCAGATCTTCCACTGTTTTATTCCCTGGTTCTTCCCACACACACTTCCCTCCACACATGCACCCACTCCTTGGGGGATGGAGTTCATGACCTAGTCTCATCAGGGGAAATGTTCTCACACAAGAGCTGCACAACAGCTTGAGCAGCTTCGGTGCCCTGAGTCCTGATGTGAGGGGCTAACTTTAGCTGCTGAGTTTGAAAGTGCTGCACGGCCAGCCTTGTTCTGCTGCGTGGCTGGGTGGCGTTCGCACTGGCAGGCCTGGCTGTTCTGACACATGAACGGTTCATTATTTGATCTAACGGATGCCCTTTGGGACACCCACCCAGCAAAAGCGCACAAACTGAGAGACCCATTCAAAATCAGCAACTCCTAAAAGTGAGCATTTACCTTAACCAGGTAGGGGGTGCCAGATCCTCTTCAATTCAGTGGGCAGCACTGATTACATCTCTCAGGATCTGACACATTGATGTAATTTTCTAGGCTGTCAAGTGATTAAAAAATTAATGTGATTAATTAGGCAGATTAAAAATTTTAATCATGAGTAAATCGTGTTGTAATCAAATAAACCATTTAGTTAAATATTTTGGATGTTTTCTACATTTCAAATATATTCCATTTCATTACAACACAATACGAATGAACAGTGCCTCACTTTATATTATGATTTTGGATTACTGTGAAAAAAAACCAAAAAGAAATGGTAAATTTTTCAATTCACTTCATACAAGTACTTTTAGTGCAAACTATTTATTACATGAAAGTTGAACTTACAAATGTAGAATGTATGTACAAAAAATTAACTGCATTGAAAAAAATAAACAATGTAAACCTTAAGCCTACAAAGTCCACTCAGTCTTAACTTCAGCCAATCACTCAGACAACCAAATTTGGTTACAATTGCAGGCCGATAATGCTCGCCTGCTTCTGTTTTACAATGTCATCTGAAAGTGATAAACAGATGTTTGCATGGCACGCTGTAGCTGGCATTTGCAAGATTAATTTAATACCAGATGTGCTAAAGATTCATAGAAATCAAGGGTTGGAAGGGACCTCATGAGATCATCTCGTCCAGTCGCTGCTCAAAGGCAGGAACAAGCCATAGACAGAATTTGTGCCCCAGATCCTAAAATGGCCCCCCTAAAGTTGAATTCACAACCCCAGGTTTAGCAGCCAATACTCATACGACGAGCTATCCCTCTCCCCTCCACCAGTCATGTCCTCACTCTTCACCCCATTCCAGAGGAACGTGGTTCTGCTCAAAACAATCCAAAGCAGAGCTGACGCAATGGCATGTCTTTTTATCATCTGAGTCAGATTGTCACCAGCAGACGATTAATTTTCTTTCTGTGGTTCCGGCTCTGTAAGTTTCTGCTCAAATGTTGCTCTTTAGACTTCTGAAAGCATGCACCCCACCACATACCTCTCAGAATTTTGGGAGTGGCACTTCAGATCTTTTAAAACCTTGGATCCGAGGGCTGTAGCTATTTTTAAAAATCTCAAATGGTCCTTCCCTTGCATTTTGTCAATCTCTTAAAGGTTCTTAAATCAAACAACATGCTGGGTCATGCATCCAAGACTGCAAAACATAATATATGACAGAATGAGAGAAAACAGAACAGAAGACATACAATTCTCCCAGACCAACGATATGATCACAAGTTAATAACACAATTATTTTAATAGAGCATCAATTCATCATGAACAGTCTCCGGAATGGTGCTGAACCATGAAAGGGGCATATAATATAGAGCATATCTGACAAAATACTGTCATACGCCGGCTACAAAATAGGCCGTGTAAACACCTGTCTCACTTTCAGTGACAATAGGGGTCACCAGCAGCATAATGTAAAAAAATCAGATGGGGTGTGGGGAATAGGGGGCCATATGAAGAAAAAGTCCCAAGAAAATGGGACGCTCCTATAAAATTGGCAAATCGGTCACTCTAGTGACACTGTAAATAAGAAACCAGGCAGCAGCATCTCCTGAAAGTAAACAAACTTTTTTGTCTTACTGGAGGCGAACAGCAAGCAGAACTGAGAGGACTGCAGCTCTATAAGTTTAAACTGCTGTGGTTTTGAAGAGCAGTTATGTAACAAAAAAAAAATACCTGCATTGGTAAGTTACACTTCCAGGATAAAGAGATTGCACTACAGTATTTGTATGAGGTGACTTGAAAAATACTATTTTGTTTATCATTTTTTCAGTGCAAATATTTGTAACAAAAAAATAATATAAAGTGAGCACTGTACATTTTGTATTCTGTGTAGTAATAGAAATGAATATATTTGAAAATGTAGAAAAATATCCAAAAATATTTAATACATTTCAATTGGGATTCTATTGTTTAACAGTGAGATTAATCGCAATTCATTTTTTGAGTTAATCGCGTGAGTTAACTGCAATTAATTGACACCCCTAGTGTTTTCCTATCCCAGGAGTGAAATATCAGGCGCGGTGTCCTCAGTTCTCTAAGGTGCATAATTCCATATTAGCTTCCCACTGAACATGGGTTATTGCACCTGGTACCACTGTGGGGTCCTATGTAACTCTGTGCTTGGGGATAGCTTTGGTTGTGGGGCAATGCAGTTTCCCACGTCAGCGCTCTCCACTAGTGATGCTTTCCAGTAGTTTGCAGCCACCCAGCCCTGTGACTTTTCTCCCTCTGCAAACAAACCAGCTCTTTATCAGGAAGCTGCAGCAGCTGGCTGGAGGCCTGCCGGCTTGGAACTTTCCTTTCAGCCAGGCTGAATGGGGGTCACCAGTTACTAAGTAACTACAGGGACACGGCTCTGGTTACTTGGCAACCCTGCCTTCATCACCTAACAACTACTTTTGATATTGGCTGCCTGTTGCCATGGGGAATAAGGGATCAGTAAACAGAATGACTGGAGTCCACCTCAGGCCTGAGACAATGCGAAGAAAGCTGAGAAAATAGGTATCGCTTCGGTTTAGGTATTTATAATTATTTACTATTTATACTGTGGCAATCCCCGAAAATGTGCTAGGCTCTGTACAGACATTTATAAAATCGATCCTAAAGCCGGGTGTTGCTTTTCCTTTGCACTATCTTTGTCGTGTCTTTCGGCCAACCCTGCTCACAGGGGAAGAATCTAAGGAGTCCAGCAAAACTTTGCACTTCCTGGGGCTGACGTCTCTCTCTTTAGATCTTCAGGGAGCTTTTCTCCTAGGAGTCAAATGTTCATCACACAGCTGCCGTGGCAGTGCAGTGAACTGCCTACCAAGTGTTCCCTGGATGCAGCAAGATGCAAATTTCAGAGATTCCCTCCTCCAAGTTCAGAGGGGTTAGAAGCCAGGATTTGAGTTCAGCCCTTTTTGGAGCTAGGGGTCTGCTGGGAGGTGGTTCAGAGGTGGATATGAACTTTCCCAAAGTTTGGGGGTGATCCAAACCAGAGTGTTGATTCCTGTGGACCTCTGGTATGTGGGTGATTGAGTCGTTTGAGAGTGAGATCAGCTCACAAGAGAGACTATGAATCCTGAACCAAAATAGTACATTTAATGGCTTAATTGTACCATTTTTCCTAGGCCATTTTCACCATTGATTTTACTGATTTCAGAGTAAGAGGTTTTCCATTGACTTTAACCAAGTCCTTCCCCAGCTTTGCCGATTAAAACAGGCTCCCAAGCTGCCATTGTTCTGTCTCTTCTCCCCGTCCTGCTTCAGAAACTCAGGGACGTGATCTACATTCCCCTCTTTCCTCATTTGCAGTCACCTACCCTCCGCAGATCCCTAGCACACTGTTATTTCTAAAGTGCTGGGCCATGACTCTTTAGCTGTCACTGGGTCAGGTGCCATACGAGACTGAAATCTCTGCCCTCCAGCCTTTACCCGATTCCACCACCTTTGCAGTGAGCATCTTTCAGTTGACAACAATGAGAGTCGGATCAGGCCCTAAAAAGCCCCGAGTGGATCCAGTACAGACCAATGCAAACAGAACAAAGCCAAGCTTCCTCCTGGACAGTGCAGCTGGGGCTATGGGCTCACATTAGCTAGGAAGCTGATCCCAGCATCCAGGGCAGCATAAGCAGGCGTGAAGTGAGGAGTGAGCATAGGGCACAGAGGACGTAGTCAGGAGGGAAGCATGGGTGCAAGGCAGGTGTTAAGGTATCTGTGGCTGAAGATTGGCACTGAAAAAGCATCTTAAAGTAGGAGCCACTTCTGAGAATTTGATCGTGAGTGATAAGGCCAGTGTTGTCCTGAGACTGCACGGACACCCATTCCTGTGCCTTCACCAGGACTGCACAGGGGTAGCTGAGCTCAGAGAGTGGAATGTTTAATCACCTGCCTGGTATGCCTGCAGCAAGCCCAAGACCCATCTGTGTTTTGAAGGGATTTATTTAGGGGCTCATGGAACACCTAGCAAACATTCATCGGGCTGTCTCCATTTGATAGGAGTGTGTGTTGTTCCCTTTGCTATGATACTGGCAACAAAACAGGGAAACAAACCATGCCTGATCTCTAGGGGATGAAGTGGACATCCTGTACACATCATGTTATCAGGACACACGATCTGTCAGTCAGGATGGATATAGAGCTGTTAGCAAATAAGTGCCATGTTTTTGCACTTGTCTGTTTCATTTTGTTCTCTCTTTGGCTTTGCTAGTTTACGGGAATGGCCCAAGTAATTGATTTGGTACCATGGCCTGAAGATGGACATCCTGTCTACACGGCCCCAGGTGTGCTACTGCCCCTGGACCCTAAGAAGGTCATGCTGGCTGGAGTAAAGGACAGGCTTTTCCACCCAGACCTGCCAACCTTACGGCAAATGGACATGGACTCAGCAGGGAACAAACTCCCAGATGAACATTCCAGGACAACCACTGCATGCACCAAAGGTAATGCCAGCACTGGGCTTTGATTACTCTGTTGGGAGGCAATACAGGCCTGGAGAGAGTGCACTGGATGGGGACTCCGGAGAATGGGTTTTATTGGTAGTTCTACCAATGAGTCGCTTCAGTTGGCCCATCTGTAAAATGGAGAAAATGATCCTCACCCCCTTTGTAAAGTGCTTTGAGATCCGGGGCAGAGGAGCGCTATATAAAGTGCTGGGTATCGCTGTTGCCTGTGCCAGATAACACCACTATTTCTCAAGCTCTGACATTATCCTATAAAACAGCAGCCTGGTTTTCACAGGTGCTGAGTCCCTGCAACTCCCAGGGAAGTTAACATGCGCTGCAGTTGCTCAGCACTTTAGAAAGTCAGGCCGCAAGGTCTCCGTCTACCTGCAGCTACTGGTAACCCAGAGCACTCTCGTAGCCTACGTCACATGGAAACTGCGGTGAGGAACTAAGGTGACCTTCTGTGATGTCGCGCAGTCTCTGTGCACCAGGCGAGTCCGGCATAACCCGAGGGACTCTACAAAATATGCAACCTGCCCTTGACTGCTTAACTGGTGCTAGTATGGAGTGTGCTACTGGTGCACAGACAGACAATTCTACTGACCTGTATTCCAGTTAAAATTCGATGGGTTTCAGTAATAAAGCCCTCCCATCCCAGGGTAACTCCTCACTTGTATGCATGCACTTGCAACGTGTCATAGCCCAGAGGTTCTTCTGTAATCTTTGCCCTGGCTCTATAGAAAGATGGTTTAGATAATCCTCAGTCCTGCCAGGAGGGCAGGGGACTGGACTAGACGACCTCTCGAGGTCCCTTCCAGTTCTACAATTCTATAGGCTCACCTGAGGTTTGCAGAGCTGTGCACCTTGTGGTCTCTAGGCTTATCCCTGAACCCACAGCCAGCAGCTTTTCAGTTCTCTTTGGAAGAGGAGATCCCATGGCCGCTCCTCGGAGGCAAGGCCTGGATTCCTTCTTACAGGAACAGCTCCCCATTCGCTATCTGCAATTCAGATTAGCAACAAGAAAACCAGGTGTGTTTGTTTTAGAAAAATGGAGGGCGAAACAATCAAAGCAAGTAAAAGTTAAGCAAAATAAGACACGACTGTCTAGACGTCACAAAGTCTACCCAGCCAGGCCAAATCCCATAATTAGTGTCTATTGATAAGTTCCTTTCAGCTCGGCAATGGCCTAGATTGCTCTTGCCAGCAGCAGGCTGGGTTCGGTCAGTTCCCATGCACATCTCCCCTTAGCTAAGGTTTGTATCCTCTCTATTTAATAGATTCCAGCTCCTTTGTCAAAGGCCTGGTCTACACTGGGTGGGGGTGGGGGGCGACGTGAGATATGCAACTTCAGCTACGGGAATAGCATAGCTGAAGTCGACCTATCTTATTTCAACTTACCTCCCATCCTCATGGCGCGGGATTGATGGCCACGGCTCCCCCTGTAGACTCCGCTACCGCTGCTCACTCTGGTGGAGTTCCTGAGTCAACGGGAGCGTGTTCCGGGATTGATCTATCACATCTAGATGAGACACGATAGTTTGATCCCCCATCGATCCGGCGGGTAGTCTGGACATACCCTTAGGGTGTCAAAATCCCTCCTTGCAATGTCAACCCTCCAACCCAGCCTCTCAATTAGCACTGAGACATCGTTCAATTAAGATCTTGTGATCCTCGCTCCCCCTAAACGAGAGTAGTCTCCTCCCATTAGGCAGCTGCGGGTAAGTATAGCATATCAGATATATGTCGACACACATCTAGGTCGGAGATACAACAGTGTAACAATAGTTCAGAAGAAGACATAAGAATGGCTGTACTGGGTCAGACCAAAGGTCCATCTAGCCCCATTACTTGTCTATCTCAAACAGTTGACCAATCTGCCAGTGCCCCAGAGGGATGAACCTAATAGGCAATAATCAAGTGATTCCTCCTGCCATCCATCTGCTATCACTCGGTGACAGCAGAGCCACATTCTTTTACACCATCCTACGCTATACATTGTGGACTTAACCACCATCGAATTACACATGAAGTAGCAGCCCATGTTTATTTGTATCTGCCAAAAGAACAACGAAGTACTTGTGCATCCTTAGAGATAACAAATTTAATTTGAGCACGAGCTTTTGTGTGCTAAAAACCACTTCTATCAGATGCATAGAATGGAACACACAGAATTCTCCTAAAGGTAATTTTTTGAGCTTCCTGGCAAGATACTGTTCCACTTCTGACTGTGAGCAAACGTCCCTTTGGAAAAAGAACTGTGTAGCATTTTAACAATGTACTGCCTGGTCGACAGTGCCTTTAGTTTTCCTGGCCTAAGGACTGGGTATGCATATTCCTTTACCTTGTCTATACGAAGTTTGATTTTGAATCAGCTGAACCGAAATCATTTAAAAACTGATTAGGGCTTGTCTAGATGGGAAATTTTACCACAATATATGAAAAAGCACATATAAAAGGGATTCATTAGCTTAAAGCGGAAAAAAGTAACACCTTCTGGATATAAGGGTGTGGCTTGCTTCCATCAGCATAACTCAGCACCTGAGTTACCTAGTCATGGGTATGGAACAGGTCACATACAAAGTCCTTACTGCGTACCCTATTCTGGGCTGACTCACCTGTGTGCGGATCAAAAACTCCTCAGCACATAGGTCTTTGTGGGATATGAGCGGCTGAACTGCTCTGTGAAGACTTCTCCCAGGTGAATTTGTGAAGAACTTGAGAACCACAGACTATCAGGGTTGGAGGGACTCAGGAGGTCATCTTGCTCCATCGCCCGTGCCAAAGCAGGAACAATTCCCAACTAAATCAGTCCCAGCCCAGACAACTTGTCTGTTTAAACTGGCAACAGGAGGGTTGGTGGGAAGGCCATTGGACAATTGCTCAGTGTCCTCCGAGGGTTTAGCCTGCATCCTCACTGCAATCCCATCCTACACTACATAGCCATATCTATGTAGCATCGCTGGGGAGCACCTTGGGGGGCAGGCGGCTCAAAGCAGTCTACGGCATACTGAGCCTCGCGGCCTCTGTCCTGTTGCTGAAGTCTAACATACAGTTTCTCGCTGAAGACTGGTTTTAAACACTTATAATTGTATTTGTAGTATTTTGTTCAGAAGAAGTTCCTAGAGCTCAACAACTATCAAGGGCCCATTGTGCTAGGTAGCTCTGTGCAGAACACACAGTGATGATATCACTCCCTGATTCAAACTAACGACAGATGCCAGTGTGGAAGAGAAACTTGAGGCAAAGGATCAAGGGATGTGAGCTTGCCCAAAGAATCACCCAACAGGTCAATGGCCATCGTAGCCAGGCAGACCAAGGTCTGACTTCTAAGCCTGCTGTCGTAGCCACTAACAACACTGCCCTGTCTATAATGCTTTATCGCTATTTCAGAATCTGATACCTTCAGAGTTCAGAAAATAAGATGCTAAGCAGCATGAAAACCTCCAAGACTTAATTATTACGACTTAGAGATCTCGGATCATCAGCTGCACCAGACTAGGTAATTTCAGTGCTGCCTCTCTCTGGTCTCTCAAAACCTTCCCTGGGGGAACCCCAAACTCAAGAATGGCCGAGTGCTCACAACAAAGGAAAATAACAACCACTTCCCTCTCCCTCTTACCCTCCCTCCGAGCTTCCTCCTGGTTAACCGCTGGAAGACTTACTGTACTATAAACTCCTGAATTACAAAACGAGAGGACAATCACCTTTCCCCCTCCTCTTTTTCCCTCCCACAATTCCCTGGTAGCTGCAGGCTCATCCCCCTGCCCGGCCACTAGAAAAATAATCCAACAGATCTTAAAAGAAATCTTTAATAATAAAAGAAAAAAAGACATAAATGGTCTCTGTATCAAGGATGACAGTATACAAGGTCAAATTGCTTAAAGAAAAAAATGAATAACAGCCTATCCAAACAAAATAACAATTTACAGACATTCAGCTAACTACACACAGTAAATCACAAAAAATATATAACAACCTATTATGTTCTTTCTGTATTACAACTGGAAACAAGAAATTAGACGCCTGAAGTAGAGCAGATCCTCTCTCAGGTCGGAAAGAGCACTAGCGTCACAGAACAAAAGACCCACACCCAAAATTCCCTCTACGCTGAGCTTTGAAAAATCCAGTTTCCTGATTGGTCCTCTGGTCAGGTGTTTGGTTCCCTTTGTTAACCCTTTACAGGTAAAAGAAACATTAACCCTTAGCTATCTGTTTATGATATTGCCCTATATCACCCAACAGGTCAATGGCCAAGCCAGGCAGGAACCAAGGTCTCTTGACTTCTAGCCTGGTGTCGTAGCCACTAGACAACACTGCCCCAGCATGGTTTTAATCAGCAGAGGTGGAGCCAAACTGTTTTAAAGCCATTTTCTAAAGCCCCATTCATACTGTTCCATTGCAGGACCCCAGGGGTAGCCCTTGGGATATAGGATCACTTCTAGTTTCCAAAAAATTTTGTAAAATAGTTTGGCCTTGTGCCTGCACTGGCTGGCCAAGCTGTGTCTGGGCCCAGTTCAAATTCAGTTTTCAAACAGGCTCCAAAGCCCAGTGCTTTGTCTTTGGATACACTCCTGGGCCAGACAGGTGGGCTAGGCCAAGCCTGCTCTCCACTCTTTGGAAGTGACCAAGAAGGCCATGGTTCTCATTTCTCTCCCTTCTGTTTCCTGCAGAGGATTTTGCCAATGCATCCTTCACTCTGGTGGGAGTCCCCAACAAGCGCCTCCCATCCCTGGTGAGTCACTTCAACCAAATGAAGCGGCATTATGAGGAAAACTTACACATCTGTTCACTTTCGGTCTAAGTCCTGGCATTCGTATAACCCACTTGTGCCTTCCCTGCCCTGTAAACTCAAGCCTGAATATCATCCAGATTCACCTCTGTGTAAGCACTGAGGGATCTTCAGACATGAGCCAGCATCAGCCGTTTGCTCAGCCCTGTGCAAACAAATAAAGAGGTACAGTCACTGTTCCAAGGCACATACAATCCAGAACAGGTACAGACAAACCAGCTCATGTCTACACTAGGATAATGTTTTGGAATTTAACAATCGGTTTCTACCACAGGTTCCCAGTTTGTCCTCCAACAGGGGATGAAAAGAATATGACTGCTAGTAGACAGAGCCAAATCAGTTTCAATACCAGCTACAAAAACAAGCCAAACACCTCCTTCCAACCAGGGCAGAGCATCCCGTCTGGCACAGGTGTCAAACCGATTGGTCCATTTGTTTTCAGCGTTGGTTGAAGGAAGATGTGGGGAGGGGACCTATGGCTGACATCTGTTGCCCTTGTCTATACTGGACTATTCAATTTTCCCACCATTGCAACCATCAACACAGTTCTAGCAGCAGGAGCCTGAGTGTAGACAGGGCACCTGCATCCTTTGGTATCTTAACCACCATGTTGGACAGGACCTGGGCAGGATTAGATGACAGGTAGTTAAAACACCAGCAGAGGCTACTGAAAAAGAAAAATAGTCCAACTCTAGGAGAATGGTTCAAAAAAATATGGGAGGTGGTTATTATGGAAAAAAATAATGCATCAATTACATACTGCGCTGGGGTGTGCTCCTGTGACAGATGTATAAACCCCTCACTGGACAGCAAAGGGTTAAAGAGCAGTTCTGAGCTCGGGCGATCCCGCCCCTGTGCCCTTGCAGAGCATGCACCAATTGGGGAGCCGGCCGGTTCAGTTGGGGTAGGGAGGAGTTGCTCTGAGAGTGCTGCAGGAGGCTGTAGCCGAATCGGGAGAAGGAATGGTGGTGAGCGGCAGTCCTTGCGGGCCGGAGCCAGGTAGGCAGCTCGTGAGATAGCACTTATGGGGACTAACAGCAGCATGCTGTAGGAAAGAGGGGGCTAGGAAGTGACCCAGGGAGGCTGGCTTGACATGTCCCAGGGTGGAAGATGCTGGATGGGCTTTACAGGGCCCTGAGTTAGAACCCAGTAGAGGAGGAAGTCCTCAGTTCCCCTAGCCCTCCTACTGCAGCCACCACGGACCCGGACCTGTTCTCAGCTCCCCACACTGGCCCTGAGAGAGTTGAATTAGGCCAGGTGGGTCCAATCAGCCAATTAAGCTGCAAAGCAAGGAGATTTAGGCTGTGTGAAGAGTGCTAATTAGAGGCAAGCTCACCTATGAGGGGACAGCAAGGCTTCTATAAAGCCAGGAGTCTGGTAACAGTGAAGGCTGCACAGAGGCCTGAAGTTTGTCTCCATGAGGTAGGAAGGAGGAACAGGAACACCTGAGAAAGAGGTTACCTAGCAGCCTTAAGAGAAGGGGTCTGACTAGGAAGACTTCACTGGAGAATGAAAAGCTTGGGGAAGCACGGTAGGACATAGTCCAGGGAAAAGAGCACTAAAGAAGATGTAACCATAACCTTTAACTACTTGCTGTAGGTATCTGGGCTGGAACCCAGAGTAGAGGGTGGGCCTGGGTCCCCCTACCTCCACTGCAGAGTGCTAGGGGCAGTGAATAGGAAGACTGCTGCGGTGTAAGGCCTTCCTGATGCTGCTTATGGAGAGAGACTTTGAAAGACCCGCCCTGGAATGGGGATCACAGTGAGACCTGGCAGGAGAGGTGAGCCACGAAGCCACATTGCAACTCTGTGAGCAAAAGAAGAGCTGCCAAAGTGGAGGAAGAGAAAGGAGGTGCTGAACCAGGTGCAGCTAATCCTCAGAATTGCCAGAAGGAGGCACCACCCAGCAGTGAGCAAAGTGCCCTGTGAGACATACCCAACAAAACAGAAGATAAATAGATACTCAGATATTTTGTTACCATTTATTCAATACTCAGAGTACACTCACTTGCCCAAAAAACAGCACATCTGTCCAATTTTTTTGAATATTAACATTTGACAGACATGCCTAGTCTGTTAAATGTGTGTAATCAGAGATTTCAGTCAATAAAAATCACACACAAAACCCCCACAAACAGCAGATGTTCCCCACTAGGACGCCCAAGTGGCTTGCACCGCAGGAGGCTGAACTGCTGGTGGGAGAAGTGGGAATTTTTAAGGGGAAAAAATGTCTAAGCCCTAATTCTCATTTGTACTAAGGCCACTTTCAGCTCTCTAGATCTTAAAGGGTTTTTCTGCTTGTTTAAGAACCCTTTGCACCATCTTAGCATAAATGAGACTCAGGGCTGTAATGTAGACACATTCTTGGACAACTGGTGGTGAATATCCCCTTGTGATAAGGACATCAGCTGCCACGTGGGGCAGGACTCATTGCTGAAAGGCTTTGGGGAAGAACTGTGTTGATAAGAAGGGATTTAAGGGAGGAGAGGGGGAGAAGGAACAGTGGGATTGGGAGTGTCAGGAGAAGAAAAGGTGTAATTGAAATTGTAAATACAGTTGTTTATGATAGATTTGGCCCAGATTTCTTGGGTTTGTGGGTCTTGTTCTCTCTTTGGGCACTGGGGGGCAGCTTCAGCTCAGTTTTGCTTCATGGCTCTCTCTGCCAAGGCTTAGCTTTCTCAGAAGCTAATTACGTGTGAAGAGCAAACAGAGATAAAGAGGGACTCGTTTCTAAATTCACCCTATGCCCCACTTCCCATCAGAGCTGGATCCATCTGGCTTTTACTCCAAGTTCTGTTAAGCTTCAGTCTTTCCTGTTTCAGAACAGGAGCGAGTAGCTTGCAGTTACTTTTCAGCTCACACTTTGACTAGTGAAATTGGTTGCCTCTGCATTTTTTGTTACCATGTGCCATATCCGTGGGTAAAAAGCTGTTTGCAGTGAATCAATTCACAGAGAACGCAGCCACTCATTTCAGATGCTCAAACCCCAGTTGAGCCCCAGAAATGGGATCATTTTCAGAGCTAGTAATATGATGCCAATGCCGCAGCTGACAGTCCTTGGCACAAAGGGGCTTCTCATTGCGTATTTATTGGCCTATTCAAAGATACTGTGTTGTGTACTTTTAGTAACCAATGCAAATACGAACATTTTCTCTGTGTAAACGCTGTGTGTGATGGAGTGGGCCGAGCACAGGAGCCAGGAACCTCCGATGTCTAATCCTGACTTTGATGCTGACTGGCTTTGAGCATGTCACGTCACTGCTCCTCAGTTGTTCGTATTTGTAAAATGGGGATTGTCAAGGTATCTTTCCCACTTTGAACTTTAGCATCCAGAAAGTGGGGACCTGCATGTACCCTTCTAAGCTTAATTCCTAGCTTAGATCTGATAGCGCTGCCACCAACCAGAAATTCCAGTGTCTGGTACACTCCCTGTCCCCCAAAACCTTCCTCAAAGAACCCAACCCCTGAGTCTTAAAACAAGGAAAATAAAACTATCCCCCCCTTTCCCCTCCAGACTTTCACCCCCCTGGGATTACACGTGATCCAAACTCCCTTGGATCTTAAACGCGAGAAATTAACCTCCCTACATCCCCTGGGAGTCAGACCCCTCCCTTGGGTTTAAACAAGGGAAAAAAATCCTCGGGTTCTTAAAAAAGAAGCTTTATATTAAAGAGAAAGAAAAATAAATAATTATCTTGTAACCAGGATGGAAATGTTTACAGGTCTTTCAGCTTATATCTAGACTAGAGGACTCCCTTCCCCTAGGCTAAAGATCATTACAGCACAAAGGTAAAAATCTCAGCAGAATACACATTCACAGTGAGAAACACAAACATAAGCCTAATCCCACCTTTCTGGCTCATAACTTACTATTTTACATGAGAGTCTGTTTCAAAATTGGAGAATCCAGGTTGCACGTCTGGCCCCTCTTAGTCCCAAAGCGAACAAAGACAAAACACAGCAATGCACCAACAAAGGATTTCCCCTCCCCAAATTTGAAAGTATTCTTGTCCCCGATTGGTCTCTGTCAGCGTATGTCAGCCAGTTTGCTATGGCTCGTAACCTTACAGTCAAATACAGACAACCTTAATGTCTGTTTATGACAGGGAATATACTTGCCCTGTTCACAGAGTTACCTAATGGCGTCGATGTACTTGACAGTTTGTACACTTCATGTGCAGGCTGCTCAAGTGCAGTCATGGCACTGTGCTGAATCTGCATAAACCCTACAAGCATTATTATTAGCAAGCTCATAGCAGTCCCCAATGGTGGACTGAAGCCCACGAGGTTTAATGAACATGGCTGTAGGTTCAGCTGAGGACTAAGCAGATTGCAGGCTCACTGTACTCTCCCTTGGCCCAGATCGCAGACATATAGTTACTCCCAACTTCCCAACTAAATCCCTTTAAGGATCTGGACCTTAATGCAAGATTGTTCTTCCCCCATTAAATATATAGGTTGACAGGCTGCCCAAGTCTATAGCATTACACATATTGCTGCACATAAAATAAGCCAACTAGCTGAGACCTTTGAGTCCGCCCTGCTCAGCGGATATCGGATCAGTCGCTGACTATAGCACGACTTCTGCCTCCCACTGGGTTCGACCTCTTCTGCCCCTGCCACTCCCACCCTCTCCAATCCCACCCCTGCCCTGCTTTTCCACCCTGCTCCGCCTCCCCCGCACCATTCCACCCCCTCTCCCCAATTGCCGCCACCCGCTCTCCCCCAGCATGCTGTGTTTCCGCTCCTCCCTTCCCTTCCCCTTCCCCCCAGCGCACTGCCACAGCTTCTTTGCACTGTGAGAAGTTGCTCGGCGGAGAGGGAGCAGGCATGTGCATCTCACAGGAGGATCGGAAGAGGGCAATTTGGCTGCCAGTGGGTGAGGAGCACCCACTAATTTTTCCCCATGAGTGTTCCAGCCCCAGAGCACCTACACAATCAGCGCCTATGATTCTGACTGTAAAAGGATACCATACGGCGCTGGATTTTCTACTTGCTGGTTGCAGATTAGGGGGAGCGGACTAACCTCTACTGTTGTATTGGCCTGCAGGTCAACAGCATGGATGGAATGCAAAGGGTTCAAAATGGTTGCTGAACACCCAGCTGGGAGTCTGGAGTAACCTCTCTCTTGTGCTTTGCTACTCAGGGGATGACCGAGCTGGGCCAGTCACTCACTCCAAGGTACCGAGCAGGGAAGATGGCTCCTCTCACTCCCAGCACTAACCACGAGGAATGGCCAAGCTACACACGGGCTATGGATGACTGGTCACGATTCGTCTCCTCTGCTGGAGAATTCAAGCTACCCAGTGTGAATAAGAAAGGTACAGCCAGGCACATGGTAGGGGCAAAGCCTCCCTTTGAAGGAAAGGAAAAGCCAGCGTCATTTCATCTCTTAGATAGGCAGCTCTGCGGCCTCCCTGCCTGCCTGTTTGGGAGACCAGTTCAGATGCTGCCTACTCCTTTTGAGGTCCCTATTGGGGTTTAAATGACTGGCAGCTCTTCCAATGAGCAAAGTGAAGCCAGGCCAACACTTCACTGATAGATTACAGCTGTGATATTGACCAACACGAGACCATGGGAGCTCCGAGATATTGTATGTGCCACTGCTGTCTGGCTCTGCCAGGGGTTGTAAGGGTGGCATTTCCACATGTGCACATGCTGCATCAGAGCCAACCCATACGCACAATAAACTATCCTCTCTTTTTGGAATAGCCATGCTGTCAGATCAGGACTACAGAGCCAGCTGGAAATACAGATGAGCCGGATGCAGAAATCCATTCCCTCTACCTGTATTTTCCTGAATGACTTGCTAATACCCAGAGCCCCGTAGAGAATGTGATTGTGCAGAGTTTTATTTTTAGTTGCCACGTCTGTGGTATTCTAGATTCTTACCTTTCATAGTAAAAATATTAAGTCTCTAATCCTGGTGACGGCAAAGAAAGCTTTCTGGGCGTGGAATGAATGTAACCAGTGCAGTGACTGAGCTTGCTCAGAAAGGTGCAAAAGCTCCCATTTGTCTCCATGGACTGTTAGCTCAGGAACTGAGTGATGACATGTCAATGCCAGTTTGCTGATCACTTTCGCAGAACGTGCTTCCTCCAAGCCACCCTCAGCAGAAGCCCCAGATGTAGTATAGAAATTGGCAGCAAACTGGGCAGGGCAGATTTGAAGGCAGTATAAAATAAAATGAAATTAATATGTGACTATATTAGACAAGGGTACCCAGATGCTCTGGTGATGGGCACCACAGCAGTACCGGGCTGGCTAGGGCAGTGAAGTGGAAAGGACAGGAGGGGCCACTGCTTTACTATTTCATTTTACACGGACACTGGCGAGTAGCTCTCTTGGCAGCACAAAGACCCTCAGTTTGGACATACTGACTGGAGCTCCCTCTCTCGTCCCGCAGCACACACGGGGGGGCAGAAATATGTTAGGCTCTTGCTGTCAACCTTGGAGGACAGGAGTCTAGAGCGCAGGTGGGAGGTTCACAATGAGGAAGTCACTCTTTTCGCATTCCCATTGGTTGCCATGCTGTGTTCTCCCAGGATGCTGTGCTGCCTGGGTATTGTGTAGGGCTATTGATTAAAGCCATAATGAAAATATTAGCATGTGAGAGGGCTGGGGTCACTAGTGATAATGCCATGTGCACCGTTCTCTCACCCCCAGTGCTCGGGTTCAGCTGTTATGCTGTTAGGCACTTAAAGCCAGATGTCTCTCAGACGTGGAGGGTAAGTTCTCCCTGCTACTGAATTGTGGTGCAGCTGCTGCCTGCTGGGAGCCCTGGGGGATCACACGGTGCCTGGAGGAAAGTGGGATTTATGTTTAGCCTCCTCAAGACAGGCATTTTGCATCAGCACATGGGATATCAGCCACGACCGCCCCGTCCTTTCCGTCCTGCTCACTCGGCTGGAGGTCCCAGCTAGAGGGGAGGGGGATTCTAGGAGTGGCCAGTATGGAGAAATTGAGACCCACTGGTTTAGTGGAACACTGCCACTGGCAGATCAGACTAGATGATCACACTGGTCCTTGCTGGCCTTAAAGTCCGAGTCTAATTCACTTCCAGAGCTGGGGGGCTGATGCTGGGGAAGGCTCTTAGTGTAGCTTCATAAACAGGGGAGAAGGAAAGGGCCTTTCCTTCCTAGCCTACCAGACTCCTAGCCCCCTCACATGGGGCTCTCAGATTTCTCTTTTACCAGCTAGGACTCGAGTTCATAGCCCATGCTGGGTTTTACCACTGCAGGGAATTCCACTTCACCATCCCCCACCCCACAGGCTGCCCTGGAATCCACTACTCCAACTCCCCCAGCCTGACTCTGCCCACGGGCTCAGTTACAGGTACGCTCATGCCCCAGTTTGTGTGCACTGGGGGGCTGCATGGATACAAGTCAGGCCCCTTGGGCAATTTGGGTCCAGAGATGTAGGGAAAAGCTGTCTGGCAGTTAGCATGGGGAAGGGGAGGTCAGGAGAAGGAAAGGAGCAGGCAGCTCCCAACTGGCAGGAGTATCTTTATAGTACCAACACCGGCTCACCAGTAGCAGCAGCGGTAACAGTCCCGGGCTGCCTAACTCACAGGAATTGAACAGGAAGCAGCTCAGAAGTCCTGCATTTCCTTCACAGTAATAAACCCCCACCACTCCCAGACTGGACCTTCTAGCCTGAAAGCTTCTAGCCTGCTCTACTGCACATTCCCTCGCCACTAAAATGCAGCCACCTCTGGGGTGGAACACGGCAACCCTTCTGCACCTGCCACAAGGTTTTTTGCTCTTGTTTCAAGATGGGGAGGTCTAACAAGACGTTAGATTTTACCTCTCATTTGAGCAACTGCGACCCTGGGCACCAGAGGCAGACAGACCTCGCAGTCCCTTCTAACCCTATGTTTCTGTGATTGGCTCAGGCCTGACTGAGACAAGAGCGCCACCTATTGAAACATATGCACCACTGCCTACATCAGCAGGATTTGCCATGATTATGTCCCATCCAAGGTGTGACCTGTTCAAGCACTTATTAGTTCCAGGTCTCACCGTGTTTTGGAAGGAGATCTTCCCCGGTCACAGAAAAGGTTTCTAGGTACCTTTATTCTTGGGAAATACAGTTTCAGTTCTTTCTCTTGAGATTAATGCAACCTGCCAATATAAATCAGATGTGACTCGATTGAAATCAACAGAACGACACTGGGGTAAAACAGATGGGAGAGGAGAATCAGGCTACGGGCCTAGGGGCCTATATTGGGCACCCAGCAAGTCATCCAAGGGCTGCTATGGAAACCAACAGGAAACTGGACATCCACACGTAGTGGGCAGGAGAGGCTGGACTCTAGTGCAGTGGTGCCCGAACCTTTCCTCTCACCCCCCGCCCCCTTACCAGTAATGGAACATGTCTGTGCCACCCCGGACCAGGAGTGGAGTCACGGCCAGAGGTCAAGCCCAGGGCAGAGTGATGCTCCCGCCCCACCCTCCCGTGGGGTCTGGCCTAGGCCCCACCCTGCTCCTCAGATTTTCCTCTGTGCCTCCCTAGGGGGGCACACCCCACAGTTTGGGGACCACTGCTGTGGTGGCTGGACAGGTGGCAGCAAAGGGGGTGCAGACGGGGGGGGGTGCTACTTGGCTAGAGTGGCCATCTCTGACCACCCTCCCTGCTCTGCACTGTCCCTCCAGTACTGCCTCAGCCAGAACCCCAGCCTGGATAGATATGGACAGAAGCCCCTCCCTTACAACAGCACGTGAGTAGCCCCAGGCTCCCCAACCCAGACCACCCTTGTAACCCCTCTGTGCCCTTCTGTGACTCACCCTGTCTTCTGATCCTTTGCAGCAATATCTTCAGGAGCTTTGGGTCAGCTTACAGGTAAACAGCAGAGATGCTTCTGAATTCAGCAAGTGGGCCAAGGCCAGTAGTAAAAGGGGGAAGATTCGGGGGGGGAAACGAGGGTGGGGAGTGGATGGAGGGAGGTAATGTGCTATCTCACCCTAGGGAAGTTGGCTGTAGGGAAGGAGGAGATTAATTTGCATACAGCCCTTTATCAGCCTCCCTCTGCCAGATATTCCCTGAGGGCCAGATGGTAAACTCCATACTCGCCCTGGGGGACTATGCAGCTGAATAACTGCTCGTCCCTGGAAGGAAGAGGCTCAGAGTCTGGCTCAGAAGCCAGCACCATCACTGGCCTCAGCTGGGGAGGAGACAAATACCCCATGCACCCCAGTTCTGATTTGCAAGTGCTAACTGGATTCTGCATGTGCACACACAATCAGGGGACCAGCTCTCCTACTTTGGCTTGCTGAGGGATGGGATAGTCCTAACCCAGCCGGCCTCTGGCCTAGCCTAAATTTGGATAACACAATGCTACTGTGCAGCTCTGCCACCACACTGGACTGCTGGCAAAAAACCAGTCCCCATCATGAGCCTGTGCAGAAAGCTGGCACACACAGGGAAAGCAGTTAGTGAATCATGCATCCCCCGCCGCCTTGCAGGTTAACATCTTTGAGCCTGTAAGAAGCACACGTGCATACCATGGCTGTAAAGACTTTACAAACAGCATTGTGGCTACTGAAGCAGAGTATATTAATACCACTCTGTGGCCGAGAAGTTTACAGCACAACACTCAGGGACTTTAAAAGTTGTGGTCCTTACACCAAGTGCAATTCCTCCTCCTTGGTAATCACTAGTATTCTGCTTTAATGTCCAGGACTGCTGTAACTCAGGGGGTTCTCAAACTTTTGTACTGGTGACCCCTTTCACACAGCAAGCCTCTGAGCATGACCACCCCTTATCAATTAAACACACTTTTTAATGTATTTAACACCATTATAAATGCTGGAGGCAAAGGGGGGTTTGGGATGGAGGCTGACAGCTTGTGACCCCCCCCTCATGTAATAGCCTTGCCACCCCCGAGGGGTCCCAAACCCCAGTTTGAGAAGCCCTGCTATAACTAAACCAGCATGTGGGTGCATCGAAGTGTAGCTTGTTGTGACTGCAGTCACAGATTATATGTTTGGGGGTTTTTTCATTTGCAGTCTCTTGCATTTCACTTCTCCGCCCCTGCATGCTATTAACCTAGCACGGGCTTTCCTGAGGGATTTTTTTATAATTGAAATAAATCCATTTCAGGTTACATGCTTTGCAATAAATCAGATGCCAATTCCAGATAACGCCAGTTAGGTGTATGTGCTCAAACACTGATCCACTGCCAACATGAAGTAATTTGCATGTATATACACAGAGCATCTACTTGTGTGTGCATGCAAGCCATTCGCATCAACACACGGGTTTCTACAAACTCCTGCTAGGTGAGAGAGAGGAGGCCTGGTATCCTAGGACAAGACAACAATTGCCTGACTAGTTGTTTCCAATATTAGAGGCAGGGGCATGTTTATTCTGCACTTTCGAGGAAGTGAATAGTTGTGCCATAAGCTGGATCCCTAAGAAGAATAGGGAGGAGAGGTGAAGTAGAAAGGACAGAGAAGAGACAGGGACAGGGCCACCCAGAGGGGGCAGCAAGTGGGGCAATTTGCTCCAGGCCCCACAGTGGCCCCGTGAGCCCTGGCCCGGCAGCGGTCTGGGTCTTTGGCAGCATTTCGGTGACAAGGGAGCCTTCAGTCAGAGGTGAAAGTAAGCTAGTACAGGCCGGTACGGCGTACCAGCAAGAGCCAGTACGCCGTGCCGGACCGTACCAGCTTCCACGGCGGGGATTTAAAGGGCTCTGGGCCACCTGCGGCTCCAGCAGCTCGACTGGACTGGAGCCGGGATTTAAAGGGCTCAGAGCTCCCGCGGCTGTGGAGAGCCCAGAGCCTTTTAAATCCCCCCCGCGGCTCTGGCAGCCGAAGCTGCGGTGGGGATTTAAAGGGCCCAGAGCTTCGCAGCGGCCCAAGCTCTGGGCCCTTTAATTTGCCCCAGGGGCTCCCAGCCACCTCTGCAGCTGGGAGCCTTGGATTGATTTAAAGGCTCTGGGGCTCCCAGTCACAGCCGGTGCTCCAGGGCCTTTAAATCCTGAGATGCACCGCCTCTTCCAGGTGAGGCCACGCCTCTTCCAGATGAGGCCACGCCCCCCTCAGGACTCCAGCAGTAAGAGTAAGTCCTGTAAGTTACTTTCACCCCTGCCTTCAGTCGCTCCAGGTCTTCGGTGGCATTTTGGTGGTGGGGGGCCCCATAGTGCCGCCGAAGACACAGAGCGACTGAAGGGCCCCCCGCCGCCAAAATGCCACTAAAGACCCAGATCACTGGGTGAGTACAAGTGCCACAGCTCCCCCGCTTTGCTTCAGGCCCCCTGAATCCTCTGGGTGGCCCTGGACAGGGAGGGGCCCTGGAGTGGCTAGAGAATGGGTGGGACGCGGGGAAGGAGAGAAGGATTCTCTTAGGAACAGACAAGGGGAGAAGGAAGTGCTCCGTGGGAGGAAGAAGGGCTAAGGCCTAGTAACAGGGCTTAGAGTGCAGGGGGGGGGATCACCCAGTTGAAGCCATTTGTTGTGCTTCATCAAATGCTGTGTCTGTTTTCCTTCCCAGCCGCTCTCACTACCTCCAGCCCTGGTGCTAGCCAGCAGAAAACAGGAACGGGTGTGGAGCAAGAGGTGAACCTACTTGGCCTCTGACAGCCAGCTCCAGCGGCCGAGGCGCACAGGATCCCAGGGCAGCCCTGGGGAAGGGCAGGAGATACACATTGGTTGCACTTCCTACCAAATAAAAACTGCTTTTAAAATGTCTAAATATAATGAAGAAAGGATGAGGGAGGGGCTTCCCAAGGGTTTTCAGACCTTTCTCCCCCCACCCTGCCATTCAGCCTGAGCTGTGAGGAAGCCAGGAAGGGAAAGTTGGTGTGAGCTGGAAAGAAAGATGTTTGCTGGATGTTGTCAGGGATGCACCAGTCAGTTATACACAGAAGCACTAAAAGGCCCCAGTCAAGGATCAAGTCACCACTGCGCTAGGTGCTGCACATATATCAAAGAAACAGACTCTTCTCCTTCCCTGCCATGCACATGTAGCTCAAAGAGAGAATGCTGGACACTGAGGCAACCCTTACCTTGTGTCCTGGCTGTTGGAGATGCTCATAGTGTCCCTCTTCCCTCTTTCTCCCCACCCATCTAACCTGCTGGCATTTACTTCCTCTCATTCACTGGGACAAGACTCATCTCTCCCGCACCCAGCCCCACCTCCAGAGCACTCTGTGCCTCCCAGGGCCAGGACGCTCTCCCTTCCAGCGAATACCCTGTCTGTCCAGAGTGCCAGAACTTCCCCGCCCAGCTCTCTGTGCCTGCTTGCTAGCTTCACTCCTAGCGCAGGACAGGCAGAGCAGATTGAGTAACAGTTGGAAGGTGCCTTTAAAATGGGCACAGGCCTAGACTGGACCCGTGGAGCTCTTTAAATTTGGGTGAGTCAGTCTCTCTGTGCCTCCCTTCCCACCTGTGAACTAGGGATGGATAGTCACACTGCCCTTCCCCTCGGGACTGTCCTGGGGATAAAGACATGAGTTGTGCAGTGCTCAGATGCTCGTGATGGGAGCGAGACACATACCCTAGGCAGTCAGACAAACTGGGGTAACAAAGCAAGTTACTGGAGAGCCAGGAGAAGCAGCACTGGAATGGGACCCCGGTGAGCAGACACAGTCTGCTGGTGCCCAGGCCAGAAATGCATGGCCCTGTTATCAGCTGGAGAGAAAATGGCCATTGCATTAAGCTTTACACTGACCCCTTGCTTAAGTGACATTCCTGGCCTATAATGCTACCCGGAGACAGGTGCTAAGGGAAGGCACGAAGCTGCATTATGCCAGCAAGAAACAGCCACTGTATGTTTGATTCCAAACCATGGGGCAAAAATAGATTCCTGCAACACTGCAGCATCTGATTTGCTGTTGGCTAATGTATTCTGGCAGCAGGGCTAGCTCCAGGCACCAGCTAAAGAAGCAGGTGCTTGGGCGGCTAATACCAAGGGGCAGCCTCCCGGCCGCTATAGGCACGTCCGGGTCTTCAGCGGCAATTCAGCGGCCGGTCCCTCAGTCCCTCTTGGAGCGAAGGACCTGCCGTTGCATTGCCTCCAAAGAGTGGAGTGGCGCGATTGCGCTACTGCGGCTTTTTTTTAGGTCGCTTGGGGCAGCAGAAAACCTGGAGCCGGTCGTCTGGCAGCTGTGCTTTGTTTGAAATTGCAACAAAGGGCAGCCGCCACCGTACAGCGACCAAGGGCATCAGCAGCGACTGAACACCGGAACTTCAGCCCCTGCCACCGGAGCTACTTTGACCAGAGTTGCAGCTGTTTGAGTGGCGAGGGTGAGACATCCTAACTAAGCCAGCACATTTCAGAATCACCTCATAGTAGAAGGGGCCTAACCGAAAAAAATTCTAAAGGCTCTGAGGCAAAGTATCTTAGTCTATAGTTTGGCTTGGAGAAGAGTGGACCCAGCCACAGGGAGGTAACGCCAGGAGTAGATTTATTCTTAAAAACCTACACCAGAAAAAGCCTGTATTAAGGTGGAGGATAAGGCATCAGAAGCTAAATGGCTCACTAAGAAAGACCAATAGCAGCAGATGGGAGCCTAGTGGTGTGCAGCGTCCTATACTCCCAGGAACTAAACTGGCACCTCTATGAAATGGGTTTAGATTGAATGTGGTTTATTCCTTCTGGTCCAGTATTCGGGGCCTGAACATTGATTAAAAACCAGGGCCATGCAGCTCACTGGGCGTTGTACAGGTTTTTGGGCTGGTGGCACAGTCCAGGGGAGGGGAGCACTGGCCTGGGAATCGAAAGACCAGGCTTCTTCTCCCAGCTCCGCCAAGGACCTGGTCAAGTCACTTCACCCCTCCATGCTCCTGCTTCCCCTCCCTTCGTCTTGTCCATTAGACTGAAAACTCCTCAGGACAGGGAGTGTTTCCTACCCTGCATGCACAGCCCCTAGCCCCAGGCTCAGCTGGAACCTCGCGGTTCTTGTAACAATGTGTGTGAAATAGGATGAAGCATCTACAGCCAAGGACAGGCATGGGGAAAGGATCATTAAAGAAACCACACCAGCAGGACGCTGTATTAGCTTTTAATAGAGCAATTGTACTATAGTGATGCAGTCCTAACCCAGCAACCACAGCCCTCCAGCCAGGGCCTGCAGCAGCAATGCTCGCAGGGCTGTAGGAAACTATGAAAACGATGCAGCTAGTTGCTCAGTCACAAGACAAGTAACAGCTATGAGGCAAGTTGGTGCCTGCAGTGTAGTTATGCTCTGGACCGTTCATGTTCTGCCTACCCTCAAACACAAGGACAAGTGCCAAAATCTTACCTGAAAGCTACAAATGTTTTTTTGGGACAACTAAAAAGCCATTCAATGTACATTAAGCCTGTGCAATTATTAGTTTTGAGGAAGGATGAAAAGAGTCTGTCAAATGAAGGTTATCCCTGCTCTGCCCCTGGGTCTTTCAAGTGGAAAGCACATCACATGTTTATACAGAGCTCAATTCTGTCACCTGTGCGTGGAGCAGTAGGATTTACCTGCAGAGGTAGGGGCGTCTCAGCGAGAGACTGGATGCCACAGTCAGGCCCAGAAAGAGCAGGCAGACACTCCAGCTGTCTAGTTGCTTGGAAGATCTCGTAGTACTTTCTTGTTCATTGATGAGACCCAAGAGTGGCAGAGAGGCTTCCGTTACCTGCCATCTCGCATCCCAGGACAACCTCACTGAACAAGGCATTGCCAGGGGTATTTAACAAAATGGAAAAATGGTGTTAAGAGGCAAACATGTATTTCTGTGTGGCAGGCCCCTCCAAGCAGGGTTAGAAGGGGCTTTTGGTACAGAAATCAGCGTTCACCAGTTCTAGTGTGCAGTTAAAACCTACATCAGAACTTTGTGGTGTTCAGCCCATTCACATTGCTGTATAGGCCATGTTCATTGCCTACAAGGACCCTATATCCCAGAGATCTTTATGGGGCACTAATATACTGACTACCACCAGCTTTGACTCCAAAAGAAGTTTCAGCTCATGCTGCCCAAGCCGCAGTGTGTTTTGGCGAGCACAGTAGTCTTGTGCTAGGGTCAGTTCAGAGTAGACAGGTTATGTTACTGGAGAGCAGGGCTTTAGAGGGAGGATAAGAGGGAGAAGCAGAGTTCTTCCCAGTCTATCCATGGAAGGTGGATGAAGCAGGTTAGGGGGGACGATCAAAAGGCAATTTACAAATAGCAGGACATATCCGTTTCTAAGACAATTAGGAAGCTGAATCAAATACCATATTTCACTTTGCAATGGGCTAGGAGTAACAGCACAGAACATTACCAGCTCCTGTCAGTAAACACCAACTCCAGTCCTGAAACAGAGGGAAGCCTCCATGATCTGTGACGCAGGCCCAATTAAAGGGATCGCACAGAAAGGTGGAAACAAAAGACACAAGCCGAGAAATAAAACAAACAGCCCTTCAGTACTTTCAAAGCAGCATGAAGCCTTTCAGTTGAGTGGATTTCAACCACTCGTATGGGTAGCCCCCCCCCCCCCCCCCCCCCCAGTACTACTTCTGATTGCTACCGAAAAGCCTGCATCACAGATAGGAGGTCAGATATGCCTATAGATTAAATAGCCTCTGTGGGCTACTCACATTCCCACCTGTGTGACATGCTGGTTAAAGTTGAACTGAGAATGACTTAAAGGAGAGGTTTCTATGCCGATAGAGCCAGTGAAAAGATTAGGAGTGCCTACCTTACAGAGGGACAACATGAGAGCGAACGTGTGAACAATATACAAAACATCAATGAGTCTCGGACACGCTACCCACACCCTGCAAACATTTAAGATGAGGAAAGTGAGGCCACGAGGTGAGTGGCCAGGTCACTCAGCTATAGCATGTGTCAGAACCAAGACAGAACTCTGTGTCTCTGGATTTGTGGAATGGGAATAGCACTAGCCCTTAAACAACTCAAAGCAGCACTGAACAATGCATAAATCCATCACAGGCACACAGCTGGCAGGAGAATTCCAGAGTAGCACCATTGAGTATTAAGGGTGGTCTTTTTTTTTTTCTTTTCTTTTTTTTTTTTGATGTGTGGAGAACAGATAATTGTTTTCCTCCAATTCACTTTTTTCAAAAACCCGGTTAGGTGAGAAATTGTCACATCGGGGATATTCTCTCTTTTCTAAACATCTTTCCATGACATCCTTATTCATTTCTCAAAGATGTTTTCTAAATTCCTGAAACTCCTCATTGACCAAATGCCAGTTTGCAGCAACAAAACACAGTTTTTGGTAAACGACAAATGGCTATTGCAGTTTCAAAAGCTATTGCAAAATTTAAAGAAGGGGGGAAGGGGGCTCCAACTTTGAACCCTGTGAAACAGGAACCACTTCAACATTTTGGGCAGTTGTCATTTTCCCACTGTTTGGCCAGCTCTACTTATTAGTCCAGTTAGGATTTAACTAGCTCTTAGCCCTCTGATTTATGCACATTTCTTGGTTTTATTGCTATTTAATGAATTCCAAGTCAAAAGACACTGTGCAAAGCTGCTAGTGTTTTGGGGGGTGGTGAATCTGCCCCAAAGAGACAGACTATTATCTGATGCTCTAGAACAAAGTTCAAACCGTTCTATAATTCAAAATCCTAAGAACACAATTTAACTTCCCCGCCCCATGTCTGGCTTGGAAGTAACCTTACAAAGAATAAGGAAGCCAGGCAGTGGTGAAGGGCAGCCCCCACTTACCTCAATAATTGAACACAAGGCTTGAAAAACGTGACACAGACTTTTTAATGGCATGTGGTCAGAATCTTGCTTCTCTCTCTCCTCCAAGAGCCAGGAACCCCAGCAGCACAGAACCACTCATTCAGTACTGACCCAGAAGGGAAGATAGCCACCTCGCTGAATTGCCAGCACTACCTTCCTGAACGATCTAGGCCAGGGGTTCTCGCAACAAAATTTTTGGTGGCCCCAGAGTGCGGCCACCAACTCTTGCTGGTGGCAATTAACAATTTTTCCTAAAATAATTAACTTTAGGGAAAACAAATAAGTATGCACATATACACGTCCATATCACTGTAATTCATTTACGTAGGGTTTTTTGTAGATTCAGTAAAAATAACATGCAGTTGTTCCTAGTCTTTACGGGACCTAAACAAAATAGAAACACAAATGAGGTGCTTTGCGTGTTTTGCTTCTTTTGGTTGATTTTTTGAAGACTTGCTAGCTAGTAAGTCTGCTATTGTGAAAAGTGATGTTTGTTAATATCACTTTTCACAGCAAACTTACTCATCCCCCGCAAGCTGGAGGCCAAATTTAAACCCTGGCTGGGGAGATGGATATGGATGCAGGAGGGCATGGGGTGAGGGAGGACTGGATGGAGAGGTAGAGGTGGCAGTGAGGGATGGGGTGTGTCCAGGGCTGGAGATTGGAATCCTGCTGCATGGATGGGGCTGGAAGAGGCAGCGGGAGCCAGGGGCAATGGGGGAGGGGGATGGGCCCAGGGCTGGAGCCTGAAGCCCTGCAACTGGGGGACAGAGCCTGCCGCCCACCACTCCAGGGCTGAAGCCCAAAGCCCAAGCCCCACCGCCCCCAGGAAAGTGGAGAACTCTCACTGGTTGCCTGCTCCTACAGTGTTTGTGGTTCCAGAAGGAGGCAGGGACCAACCCCTGCTGGCGACCCTGGGGGAGGAGCTGCTGCTTTGCCCTCCTACCGCCCCACAATCACCGCCCAGGAGGCTGTGGCCACAAGAAAAGCCAATGGTGGCCACATTTGAGAAACGCTGCTCTAGGCCTCAATTCAAAGCATTCCCAGCCATGTATACGATGCTGCCCTGCCCAGGTTAGGGGGTCACAGTCTCAGGCAACTGTCACGTTTACAATTAGAAATCTCTCTTGACAATAAAGGATCTAAGCATGCAAAAGCTCCAACTTCTAGGATACAGAATTGGAAGATTTTCCCTGCCTCTCAAAACCAGGAAAATGTAACATGCTGTCCACATAGTACAGTGTTATGGGCTGTTTCTAGTGAGCAAAGAATTTCATTCACTGATACAAGTGCTTCTTAACGCAGACCTGGGTTCTGTTCCCAGCTTTGCCCCTGGGTGATCTTAGGCAAGCCGTTTTCCCCTCTGTGTGCCTCCTTCCCCACCACCTGTAAAATGTAGATACTACTTACCCCTCTTTTGTCATAGCACTTTGAGATCTATGGGGGACAATGGCTGTATATTTATAAGCAGGACTATTTAGAAGGGAGAAATGTTTTGAAGGTGCTACTGCTGCAGGATAGGATCACAAGGGAGACACCTAAAAATGAGGAGGAAAACAGACTACATTTGATGTCAAGAGATCCCTCATTCCTGATCAGAGTCTCACATTTTCAGAGTTACGTAGCTCTGCCAACTCAACCCCCCCAGACATTAATCGTGTGCTGGTGGACTGGATGGTCTCTCTCAGTTTTAGATCTCAAGGGGAGTAGGGAGGAAGTGAGGCCACAAACAGGCCTAACTATTTTCCTCTTTGCATTTCTCCATTATCTGGTCAAAATAACAAAACCCGCATGACGGAGTGGGTGGAGGGGAGAATAACTTCATGCACTTGAGAATTTCTGTGCCTGGTTTCTGCCCAATTCACTTCCAAAGCACAGAGTTATTACAATGCCATGAATAGACGAGTGTTGAGTGAGAAGCAGAGCTCCTTTTGATGCTGTGGGAGCCTTCCGTGGACTCGGGATCCTTGGAGCAGGAATCGATCCATTTCACCAGTTAAACCATTGCTAACTGTACTAGATAGACCAGGGGTAGGCAACCTTGGCACGGGTACCAAAGGCGGCACGCAAGCTGATTTTCAGTGGCATCGCACTGCCCGGGTCCTGGCCATCAGTCCAGAGGGCTCTGCATTTTAATTTAATTGTAAATGAAGCTTCTTAAACATTTTGAAAGCTTATTTACTTTACATACAACAATAGTTTAGTTCTATATTATAAACTTATATTTTTAGAAGGTCTCTTTCTGTATCACTGGCATGCAAAACCTTAAATTAGAGTGAATAAATGAAAATTTGGAACACCACTTCTGAAAGGTTGCTGATCCCTGGGATAGACAGAGCACCTGTAGCTGTTGCTGCTAAGCTCGTGGCAGTGGAAGCCTTTGGCCATAACCTTCCATCCAGGGAAAGCCAGCAGATAAGAGAAATGTGCTCTCATTTCTAGCAGGAGTGGAGCACATCACAACTTTGTCCTCTTTTGTTTTAGTTTTAGCAGCTTGAATCCTAAACGTTTTCCCATTTTGTGACCTTCTGTATCAGCAGCACAAGCTATTGTTTTTCCCTCCACAGCTGCTCAAAAACAGGAGCAGCCCCAGGAATAGATTTACCAAAAAAAGGGTAAACGCTTAAGGTAACAGGGGTCATGTGTGATGTCCCCCTCTAGAAACCTTACACACCCACAAGAAGGTATAAATAACTATAAATTTATTAGTAAAGCAAAACCATTTGACAATCACACAGGAGAGCTGGACAGGTTAATACAATATATTTATACACACACACACGTATGGGATACAGTCTTATAAACACACGGAGAGCAGTGTTAAAGGCACTGCAAGCCACACAGAAGCCTCATCGCTCACGAGTACAATCTCACACAGCCCTGCTAATTCACAGGCATGGAGTCACAACCATAGGTTACGCGGATCCACCTATATCCTCACCCCATCAGAGACTGTGGGTGGGCCAACAAGCCCTCTGCTACTGACCCGGCTCCACTGCAACGAAGAACTGCCCCTGAAAAGAAATCAGATCCATGGATCATATAAAACTTTAGAGACAAGCACCTGGAGTTAGGGGTTAGAATTCCACCTTGGGGTTCTGGCAAAGGGATTTGCTCTCAGAGGTCTAGGGATGTCGGGAGGCTCAGCTCCTGGATATCTTTAAGATGGCCAGCAGGCAACATGCCACGGAGGAACAAAGTGGATCCCAAATCACAAGAGACACTCAAGTTGCCAGAACCCAAGATGGAGTGGTAGCCCAAAATTCATACTTGCCTGTCCATTTCTATGGGATGTCTGCAAACACAGGAACAGAAATCTTCCTGAGAGTTAACTCAGCATGTCACAGCTTGATCAAGAATAGTTAACATTCAAGGTTAAGGTTTTTGCTTCATTAGTTAACACCCAGTTACCAGTTGTAGTCCTGGGTTGACTGTAATGCCTGAAGGAAATAAAAAAGTGCTCTTCTCCTCCTAAAACACATCACCCAGGCAAGTTATTTCAGCAGAGAGCCAGGAGACTGCCAACCCATTGTCACAGGCCGCTTTGGGCTCATCCATCCTCCAGGTTTTCCCATTAGTGCTCACTTTCATCAGCACCAACTTCTCCAGAAGCTGCATGGCAAACCAACGCTGAGCGCACACATCAGCACCCAGCTCTGAGAGGGACCCCCTCACTCTGCATCACGCCCCTGAACAATCACTGAGTATGGGACCAGGACCAGACAGCTGTACTCAGGGCACAGGCACGAAACAGGTTGTACCCCTCATGGTGAAGCCAGGATATCCTTCCACCTTGAGAGCTACAGTGTGACAGCCCCACAGGCAGTAGTAGGAACAACCATTTAAGGAGAGATTGAAGTTTTTTAAATTCCATATGCACAGTGTCCGTGTGTATCACGATACACTGCTAACTCACCATTCCTACCCCGTGAACCCTTTAGGGCCCTGCACTAAGTTACTATCAAGATTTGCCTTGACAGTGTCAATGGACATAATTTACTGGAGAAACTGCAACTCATCAGGCTATGTCTACACTACCGCGGTAACCTGACCTAAGTTGCACAACTCCAGTGATGTGAATAATGTAGCTGCAGTCGACATAGCTTAGAGTCTATTTACTGTGGTGTCTACGCCGCACTGGGTCGATGGGAGACATTCTCCCATTGACTTACCTTACTACCCTCATCCCTGGTGGAGTACGGGGGTCAACCGCATACCGCTCTGCCGTCGATTTAGCAGGTCTTCACTAGACCCACTAAATCAGCCCCCAGTGCATCCATCACCAGAGCATCGATCCCCCGTAGTGTAGACATAGCCTCAGGCGGGCGCCTGTTTTACACCTATGCTGACCAGTCTCCTCTTGGTGCCGCAACCTCAGTTTCCTACACAGGAGCATTGGGACACGCTTTCCCCACACTTTGTTGCAAACACCCCCACACGTAAGGCTGAATTGACGTGCCCAGGATGGAACTGACCCTAAAAATGAACAAGAAATGTGGCTGCGCAAATCCTTTCCTAGCTTTGGCTGTGCCACTCAGGCTCTACAATGGCTCTGTAGACTGCAATTGAGTTAGCTGCTTAAATCCCACAGGAATTCAATGGAACTGGGCACCTTATCCATCAGGGTCCTTTAAAATCCCATTAGAGGTCTTGAAGTAAATGAGAACTACCATTGGTCTCCGAAAGGCATTTATTTCAAAGAAATCCATAGTAGAAAAATAATCAAAATGGCAAAAGGGAAAAAATCTACCATCCTTTACAAAGAGCAAAGCCAACATAAGAGGTGCAAAGAAACCCAGAGGTGGTTATAAAAGGATAATCCCCAAAGACTGCTGAAGAGTGCACAAGAGACACGGGGAGGGAGAAAATAAAAAGATGTCAAGGCATCCTGTGGCTACGTTGAAGGAAGGGAAACAGGAAAAGGGAGAAGGACAGAGAGATGGATAAGAAGGAATCTCTCCTTGCTGGAGGTAAACATACAGCTATGAAGAACTGAATGCATTGACTGCAAGTCAGTTGCTTGGCTGCAGAGGTACAATGTAGGCACCCCCCCTCCCCCGCACCATCCCATCTTTGTAGTTTCCAAAAGTTCCGTCTTATCATTCCTGTTCTTCTGATCTTCTAGGGCTTCACGCTAGAGAAACTGCCACACACAAGATGGACCCCCGTCTAGCCAATAACATCTTGCAGCTATTGAGCTATTGTGCCTGGCTTCCCGCACTCAGGGCGGCTAAACTCATCGTTGAATAACATTTCATCAAGACTGAGATAAAGCTGGCCAGGACTGCTAGGTACCATGAGCAGATGAAGGAGTATCTTTTGAAACCAGAGGGTGGGGCTATGGATACCCCAGCCGTCTCTCTCTAAACGTCAGAACGGAGGAGAAAGGAAGTGCAACACAGGTAGAGTTTAACACATTTTACCCCACAGAGGCTTTGGCCACATTTGCTCTTTGGTTTGAAAGTAAAATGTCAACTGAAAACAGTCAGTAGCGGATAAGCCCTTCCGCCCTGTAGGATGGTGTCACCATAACCCACTTTGGAAAGGCAGCCATTGTATCAGCTGCACAAGCCGCCCCAGAAGCAGAACCAGGGAGGTTCTCTTGCAAGAGGATGTTCTACTATTTCTACCACTTACTCCAGTTTAAAAAAAAACACCCGACTCTGAAAGGCACAGCTATGTAAACCAACTCTCTTCTGCCCAAGCTAAACATCTTTAAGGGAACAGCTTGTAGCTAAACAATTTTCTTTTCCTAATAAAAAATCGAGGGCTATAGCACCAGTTCTACCACATAACTTGTCCCCACCCTGCCCTTGTCCCAGGAACAGCATTTTAACACTTCTGATCACAGGTATGGCCACATACACCTGACTAGTAATCTGCTCCTGCAACAGATGCTGTCATCAGCTGTTAGGACATCAGCTTTTTAAAGTGCAACTGGACTGCACTGTTACCAAACAGAACAAGCCAACTATAGTCCTGAAGCCACACACAGAATCACAGAAGTGAAGGGCTGGAAGGGACCTCAAGAGGTCATCTAATCCAGCCCCCTGGGCAGAGGCAGGAACAGACAGCTATTTGTCCAACCTCTTCTTAAGAACTCCCACACTCTCCCTTGGAAGCCTATTTCAGAGCTTAATTTCTCTTATAGTTAGAAAGTTTTTCCTAACAGCTAACCTAAAATCTCCCCTGCTGCAGATCAAGCCCATTACTTCTTGCCCTACCTTCAGTGGACATGGAGAACTGGCGACCATCCTCTTTATAGCAGCCCTTAACAACTCCCCCCTCAGTCCTTCAAGACTAAACATGCCCAGTTTTTTTAACCTTTCTTCATAGGTCAGGTTTTCTGAACAGTTCATCATTTGTGTTGCCCCCGCCCCCCCGGACTCTCTCCAATTTGTACACATCTTCCCTAAAGTCAGGCACACAGTACCCCAGCTGGGGCCTCACCAGTGCCGAGTAGAATGGGGACAGTTACCTCCTGTGTCTGAAACGTGCACCCCAGAATGAGATCCGCCTTTTTTGCAGCTACATCACATTGCTGACTCAGTCAATTTGTGATCCGCTATAACCCCCGGATCCTTTCCCGCAGTCCTGTCACCTCAACATTTACCATCTATTAGGGCTCCTGGGATGCATCTGTGCTACCCGAGAGCTGGGTAACAGCCCTGGGTGCGTACAGACTTGAGAAATGCACATCTCTAGCTTGCAGGGTTGCAGCTATGAACTGCATTTCCACAGATTGGACATAGATTCAACGGATTTTGGGCCTGATTCCATTACACTAAGACCCTTTTATGGTGCTCTGGCAGGATGAAGGTGCCTTACGGTGGGTAGAAATGAGCAGCCCCCATGCAAAGGGCCTGCCCAGGCACTGCTGCACAAACCTAACCCTCCTGTAACACTGGCATCAGGGGCAGGCCTCGGTTGTGACTTACCAGCTGTTTACTTTACAAATGAAGACCCTCTGGTGACTCCAGTTGTACATCAGCATCCTCCATCCCTTAACTGTGTAATTAAGCATTCCCATCTCAGAAAAGGACCAGATCTCTCAACTATGCAATACAAACATCCTCTCCGTCCCCTTCCAGTTCATCACCAACCATCCCTGTTTTGGGGACTACCCTAGAAATAACTCACACAGCAGGAAAGACAGAACTGCTGTCTTCTGCCACTGCTGAGGTCAGCTGCCCACTCCAGCACAGAGCAGCCAGGGTACCAGCTCCATGCTGTGCTGCCTAGCTACCTGTTCCTGCCCTGAACAGTTCAGCAGCTCACTGATTTCCCGGCTGGAGCAGACAGCATGAGAGTGCACCAGAGCCAGTGGGAAACGCAATGAGGTTTAGCCTGGATTCACAGGCTCCTAAATCGGTTACAAAAACCAGGGAGAGGTACTAAACTGAAAACAGATCCTTTGCATCCAGAGCTAGCTGGTGCTCTGAAGCGGACGGGACAGAAACCAGAGTCGGAGGAGAGGAAGAGAGGAATAAAAGTAGTATTGCAGAGCTGCAACAGGAGCCTGTTTATTTGGCCAATAATTTCTCTCTCTACTTGAAAGGGGTTAGGAGACTGTTGGTGCCACATCACTGCTGCCTACTATGCATTCAGATCCGCCTCTACAGCACTCCTCTGATCTCTTGAGAAGGGTGTGGTATTTGCCACAGACGATAAATCTATTGTTTGCTGTTTAACAATAGCAGAACCTCATTAATCCACTTTCTGGTGTCTCCACAAAAAAGTTGAATACAGTACCTGGCAGAGCACTACCAGCAAGGTCTGTTACCCAATCTTGGTGGCGCAGTTTCCTGCAGAACATTTACCTGTAGGTTCTGAACTATCAATACTTCTGGCCGTCAAAACAAAACGAGGGAGGACACTGGGAGCCATTCTTGATCTTTAATTTTAAATGTGTTTATCACCTTATGAGCAAATTCACCAGCATTGGTGGTTTCCAATGGATGTCCCAAAGGCATTAGTGCAAAACGTAAAATGATCTGCAGCTGGATCAAAAATAGTCTCTATAGCCAAATGTATTGCATGTTGAACAAGCTGGTTCCTCAGTTCTCCCCCCATATCCTGAATTTCAACTTCCATTAGCGATGTCCCTCCAACGCCACCTCTGACTCTCCCAGTCTTACCCACTTATAAAGACAACCTGAACAAGACTAGCTTTTCTTGTTTTTGTTTCAGTTTTACTCCTATAGTTCAGTGTATCTTTAACTCCATATATTAACATCAAAAACCAGCTACCTAGAACGGAATCTCTCTTTTTAAAGATCCAAAATGACATCAAATTAAACTATACAGGATTTCTTTTAATGAATATTAACAAACTGATTTTTTAAAAAAGCAAAATGGAAAATAAACGCAGACAAAAAACTTGGTAGAAGTCGGTTCTACATCTTTGAGGCAGCGCGAAATACAAAGAGCACTGACTGAGTCCTCACTCCTCAGGTGCCAGAGGTTCATTTAAACGCCTTAAAGCTGCTCGTGAGGAAAACTCAGCCCTGCTGGGACCTGTTCATTCAGTTTGTCCAGCCCCCTGTGGAAATAAGCTCTGGTCCTCTTTATGGTGCCGGAGGTGGACATGGAGTGGGGGATCCTTTGAGAGAAAACAGGCATGACTTAACCTTTTACAGGGTTAACATGGGTGTCTGTCGCCCACAATGGAACTGCTTTTGTGACCCTATCTATTTGGGCAGCATGCAGGGAGTCTGACCAACATCCTGTTCTCACTAGTTGCAACCTGTGTACCCCCAATTCAAACACTAGCCAGCCAGGCTGGTGGCATGGGAAGGATTTTGGTTAATGCAGCAAGCACTCCTCTGGCCTAGGAAGTGCCAAACTTTATCTGAAAAACCCTTGGTCGTGGGAAGCCAACAATATTCTGTAGACAACAGCTTTTGGGGCTGGATCTGCCCTGTCAAATGGGAAAACAGCTTATAGTGATTTTTTTTAAATGGTTCCTAGTCGCAATATAAAGATGCAATTCCCATGAAGGATACAGATGGGATAAAGGACCAACGAGAGGGGTCCACAGGGACACGCAGAAAGGAAAACATTCATCCCTGACCCTCTGCTAACCAGCCCTTCCCAAGAAGCCAATTACACAGGAGAGAATTAATTCTCCCCTACCCACTGACTGAGCAGAATAAAGAGGTCATGCCCCGTAAGATCACAATTTAATGCCACAGAATTTGAACCTGAGTTACAGGCTCCTACCTCCCAATTACAATCCCAAATCCTCAAATTCATTTCTAAACAAACTTCTCTTTCGCGGATTTTTTTCCAAGTTGTATTTTAATAGTAGTGTTTCCCCCACCCCTTAGTGTTTTACTGCTGATCCCACTCAGAGACCTCTCTTTATTTCAGCACAGAGGCCCCTGAGGCTGGGATTGTATGCCTTGTCCAAGGGCATCACTGAGTAGCCCTACGAGAGAAGGGCTTGTGTTGGCAGCAGTTTTAAGACTTAATAGCAGAGCTATGCCTCAAGCCAGCTGAACTCTTAGAAAATTCAGAGAGTCTCCCCAGGTGAGCAGCTTCCAGACTTAAGGTTCTCAACCAATAATAGCCAGGACTACTGGCAATCTAGAGGCTTGACCTAGCCAACTTCTCCAAATACCATGCAGCACTCATGTAACCCTTAGACTGCACCAGAGATCCTAGCGGTCATGTGAGAGGGAAAGGATCCTTTGCAGACTTCTACAGCCAGCAAAGAAAAGCAGCAATGGACTTAGTGCGTTTGGAGCACAGCAGTCCTGATGCTGTTCCCTTCTGCTCACTGTTGAAAAGTACGTCTGGGGAGCTCCAAGGACCTTTTGGTCAACCAGTGCTACTAACTCAAAACTGCCTTTAAGCAACTTAACTGTGTTTGGACTAACAAGCAGGAAGACTCCCAAAATGGAAGCCTGCTGGTTCACTGCAGAGCAGCGATGCCTGGGGAGAAAGTCATGCCTGGGTCTGGATTGTTCCTGAGCCTCTCTGAATGACAGGGACAGTCAGCCGACTCTCTCAGGGAACCTCGTTACTAGGGGGAGTGGGAAAGGGCTACAGTCCCTGGGGGCAGCTGAGCAGAGACCTGCAAACTCACGTCCCTCTGAACTGCAGGTGCAGTGTGAACTACAATCCAGAAGAGGATAAGCAGGTATTTGATTTGCTTTCACTATTTGCATCCCTTCTCCTCCACCCCCCTGGACTCTTCACACATTGTCCGTCAGATCATAAGACACTAATACAAGTGGACTAGAACAAAGTGACCAGAGCATTATCAACCAGGCCGACAGCCCATCTCCCGCTGCCCCACCTAGGTATGGGTATCGATCCTGTATGATCAGGGAAGGGAAGAGGGCGGTTGAGGAGGTTTGCATGCACGCTGAAGCCTGCCAAGAAGCCTCACGGCAAACAGGCCGCCACCTGGTACGCCCCCTCGGCAGTGTGCTGGACACTGTGTTCCTGCAGCAAGCCCAAGTCCAGGAACCTCTCCCCACACCACATGCACTTGTACTGCTGCTCCCGGGCGTGCACGCTGTGGTGCTTGTTGAGGTGCTCACGCTGCTTGAAGGCCTTCTCGCACGACGGGCACTTGTAAGGCTTCTCGCCTGTGTGCACGCGCCGGTGCCGCTGCAAGTCGGAGGCGTATTTGAACCGCTTCTCGCAGTCGGGGCACTTGAGGGGTTTCTCGCGCACCGGGTCGCAGCGGTGCTGCACGAACTCCGAGGAGGAGAAGAAGCGTCTCTCGCACAGCGTGCACTTGAGCGGCTTCTCGGCACAGTGCGACAGCTGGTGTTTCTGCAGGGCCGAGGACCTCTTGTAGGACTTGTTGCACACAGTGCACTTGAAGGGCCGCTCGGCATTCTGCACGCACTTGTGCCGCAGCAGCTCTGAGGACTGATTGAAGCCCTTCTGGCACACGTTGCACTTGAACAGGTTCTCTATGCCATGCACATGTTGGTGATAGACCAGGTGCGAGGGCTGCACGAAGCCCTTCTCGCACAGATTGCACTTGAAGGGCTCCTCCACCTTGTGGGTGCGGCGGTGACGCATGAGCGCGTACTGCTGCTTGAAGCTCATCTGGCACAGGTCGCACTTGAAGGGGCGCTCCTCGCTATGCGTGCGCTCGTGCTGCCGCAGGTCCGAGGGGCGCTTGAAGGACTTGTGGCACTCGCCACAGCGGAAGGGGCGCTCCCCGCTGGGCGTGCACTGGTGGTGCAGCAGTTCCGACGACTCCTTGAAGTGCAGCTCGCAGACGCTGCACTTGAAGAGGTGCTCGCCCGAGTGGGCGTACATGTGGCGCACCAGGTGCGAGCGGTGCTTGAAGGTCTTCTCGCACACCGTGCACTTGTACGGCCGCTCTGAGCTGTGCGTCCGCTTGTGGTGCACCAGGTGCGATGACTGACTGAAGCTCTTGTCGCACAGGGTGCACTTGTAAGGTTTCTCGCCAGTGTGGATGCGCTCATGCCGCGAGAGCTCCGACAGGTGCTTGAAGGTCTTCTGGCAAATGGAACAGGTGTAGGGCTTCTCCAACGAGTCGAGGGCCTGGGAGTGCTCCGCCTCAGGTGGCTTGTAGGTCTTCTCACAGATGGAGCACTTCATGGCGCTGCCGTTATGGACGTTGTGGTGCTGGGCTAGGGAGGTCAGCAGGGAGAAGCCCATCTTGCAGACCCCACACACGAAGGGCTTCTGTTCCACCTGGATGCACTGGTGCTCAAGCAGGTCAGTGGCCTGGTGGAAGATCTTCAGGCACTGAGTGCACTGGAAGGAGCGGTCGTGTCCTGGCAGACACTGGTGCTCATGTGGGTTGGACAGGTGAGTGAGGTCGTGACCGCACACGCCACATTTGTGGGACGGCTCTCCAGCCTGGATCGAGGGGGGCTGGTGATGCTGCGGATTGGGGTCTGGCTGGATCAGAATGCCGTAGACAGCGCAACCCAAAGGGTTTTCAGTTGTGCTTGAAGGGATCGAGTGCTCTGGGAGAGCTGCTGTCCCGGCGTGATGTTGTTGCTGTTGTGGTTGCTGCTGCTGCTGCTGTTGCTGCTGCTGCCAGCTTTCTGACATGCTTGGGAGAAAGAAATGGGGTTTTAGCAGACGCAGCTTCAGCTTCTCGGTCGAGGGGATCAATTCAGAAGATACTGATTCCCAGCAGCTGGTCCTGAACTGGGGGTGGGGAATCCAGCCCACTCTCTAGGTATTAGCAGCAGGGAGAGCTTTGCGTTAGAGCCTGTCTCAAGTTTTTTGGATAAACTAAATGGAAATCAGAAGCAAGAGTGTCTTGAAGACAAGAGGAGGCCCTTGTCCGTGTTGACCCAATGCGCTCACATTGGGGAAGGTGAGGAACACACTCCAAGGAACAACTCTGCAAGGAAAGAAGACAGCTCACATCAGTTCCCACAGGTAAGCAAGACAACTGTGCGTTCAAGCCTTAAGTTTAACCCATGGATCAAACTAAAAATCTCTTCTATCTAGTCTATGCAAGCCACACTTACGCAAAAAGGGGGGCAAACTAACTGAACACACAGTCTGGGGCAAGTTTTACCTAGGACCAGAAGGGACCAAGTCCTGCCCTGACAGTCCCATTAGACTGACCTTGTCCTAAGGACTGGCAGCCATGTTTTTTGGCTCCCTGCATTTTCAATCAACTGTGGTGGCCCAGAAAGGGAAGCTTGTGTACTTGTGGCTGTTTCAGTTTACAGAGGGTCTGGGGAGTCTTTGTCCCCATTTGGGGCACAGATTGAGACTATCAGATGACCTGTCACCATCTCGTTCCTAAATTCTCAGCAGAGAAGACTATATCGTCAACTGGATTAATTTAACCAACATTTCGATTTCAAATCCCCACACATTCACTTGTTATGAAACCACTGGCTAGTGATGGTAAAAGTGGCTTGCTCGCCAAAAGCCAAGTCCAACCTTTCTAGTTATTTCACATAAACCTCACTCAAGCAGACATACAGCCCCTAGTCGGGCTAAAAATACTGCCCTCCACAAACCTTGATAAAAAAAACATACATCACTGCACAGGAGCAAGACAGGCTCTGCTGAGGTTCAACACATCTACTAAAACTAAAACATCGTCTCACTGTTGTGCAGCCCAAGGGGGTAGATGCACACGGCTGTATGCGAGGAGCCAATCAAGTTTTACACTGAAATCTAGCCTCACAAGTGGAGTCCACTCTGATCCAGTTAGGACTAGCTGAGTACCACAGGCTCACTTGGGGAAATAGTCTCTGATATCTCAGGATTTACTTCCAATCCCCAACTCTGGTAGCGTACCTGACACCACAGCTGTAGAAATGAAACAGCCTCACTGAATAAGATATCTGCTTATTTTGAGACTAGGAAGAACAAGAGGGCTCCAGGGAAACAACTACTCGGCTTATGACGGGTCACACAACATTAACCCATTGGACTGGAGCAAAGGCCCACTTACAGACAGATCACAGTACTCAAAAGTGTTTGTAGCCATACAGGTCTCTTAGCAAACGTGGCCCGAGTACATAATGCGATTGTTTGGTTACAGAGACTACCAACCTGCTGAAGGGAGGATCACTGGAGCCTACAAACTTGTGCATAATTTACTCATTGTCCCAATGAAAGGTATCATGTTTTCTACCTTACAAAGGCGGCTTCACAGGAGTTGGAATCCTCTAGATGCATAACACAGAACTAAGAAAATGTACCTCCTAGTAAGACTAAATCTATTAGCCAGAAGCAGATACAAGACAAAGATAGTGACTGGTAACAGTGAGGCCCAGGAGCAGGCCAATCCTGTGGCAAGAATTCCACCACCACCTCTTAGGAAGAAGGAGGGTACCAATATTCCTACTGGACTACTATCCCAGGCCCTGCTCAAAAGCTCCAGCTTTCATATGAGGGTATGGCTACACTTGCAGCTGTACGGCGCTGATGCGGGAGCGCTCCCGCGGCAGCGCTTTGAAGTGCGAGTGTGGTCACGGCGCCAGTGCTGGGAGAAAGTTCTCCCAGCGCTGCAGGTATTCCACCTCCCCATGGGGATTAGCTTACAGCGCTGGGAGCCGCGCTCCCAGAGCTAAGGCACTGTTTACACTGGCGCTTTACAACACTGTAACTTGCTGCGCTCAGGGGGGTGTTTTTTCACACCCCTGAGCAAGAAAGTTGCAGCGCTGTAAAGCCCCAGTGTAGCCAAGGCCTTAGTTTCCCATTAACAGATGACTTTGGATTCAGCAGAAACTGATGGGTTAGTCTCCCACTCATTGCTGCAACTGTCTCACACATCAGTGGCAAAAAAAAAAAAAAAAAACACCCCAAAACTTCATATAGGCCTGCATGGCATTCAGCTCACATTGAGTTGCACTATTCTTGGTACTCAATAGGATGCTCCACTATCAACACAATGCTGCACTAACCGATTTGCCTTTACAATGTTCTATTTAATGGTGCACTATTCAGAGAAGCCACCAAACTCCTTCGGGCTGGCAGCTTCACTGGGAGCTCCCTTTCCAATCCTGCATATTCCAGCCTATCCCCAGCTTTAATTCAGAACAATTGATAAAGAATATCTGCAGTTTCACTAGCTGGACTAAGACTTTAAGAATAGATAATCTCATGTTTCAGGGTATAAGCCAACCACTAACTGCCCAGGAAGAAGGAAAAAAAACTTCCCCCGTGGGCAAGTTTAATCTCTAGTTGGCTGTTATGCAGTCTGATAGATAAACCGAGACAGCACTCTGGGATATGGCCTGATGCAGTATGGAAACGGCAAGATACTACCCATATAAAGCTGTCAGGCAATACCCACCTTGGTACATTGCTATATATAAACAAGTTAATGCAGATGTTCAGTCTAGCTCATCCCTTGGTGGGACACAGAAGATGACGACACTATAATCTCTCTCAAACTGGAGAAGAGGATGGCAAGGTAGCCATCTGAAACATAATCTGATCCACCTTCTGCTTATCATTTCTCTTGCCTTTCTGTTACAAACCTATTTGTGTTCTGATCAGCACCTCTCCATTTCAGGCCCAGGTTCACTTCTTGCTCAGCCTCCAAGCCACAATCACAGCACCAAATTCAACCAAATAAAACATCACAAAGAGAAGAATAACTCCAGAGTGCAGGCCAGCAGCAGAGGCTACATGCAAGAGCGAAGGGCTCAGATTCCAACCCAAGTAGTTTCACAGCAGCAAGGGGCAAAGAGCAAAACAGAGCACAGGCACGCGCCTTAATTAAATGGGCTGTTCCCGCAGGTTTACTCCAGCATAAGTGTTCCTCTGAATTTCCTGGCATTTATCGCCTGCAGCGTACCCTTAAGGTTAATGTGCTTATTAAACACGTTTAATAATTCACCATTAGAAGATACAGCTAGATCTTCAGACAAAACCAAGCACCCTCAGCTGCTACCTGTTCCTCAAAGACATCTTTACCTGTTTACTGTATGATCTAGTAAGCTACCTCACACACAGTCCCATCCGAGTCCTCCACTGGGCTTTCACTCTGGTGGGATCAAAGGAAAGCCAGTGCTGACTAAAACAACCTACACCTTATGTTATGGAGAACTCACAAGGTAGTTAAAATATGTGAAGAGAAACAGGAAAAGCTACGAATACCCCACTGAAAGTCCTCTTTGTAATGAGCCTATAAACATGACAGGAAATGAAGCTTCCCCCTCAGTCCCATTCATATTACATCCCCTGTTCAACCAGACCTTAAGGTGAGACATTCAAACCACGAAGTTTAACTTGCAGATCCTCAAAAAAAATAAGTGTTTAGTTAACTTAGAAGTAACCCCCACCCCCCTCCAGACCGTGCCCTACGTGTGCAGCTGGAGACATTTCCAGCTGGGAGGAACAAAACTGCAGGGGAAGGTGAAGGGGGAGACACGAGACAAAACTGGGAGTAGAGCTGGGGAGAAGGGAAGAAATGAACAAAACAGCCAGAACTAGATAACGGGGCTCGGTCTCAGGGGGGCACAGCTCCCGTCCCGGGGTGGGAGGAGGAGGCGAGACAGGGCTCCCGGGACAGGGTCCGTGGGGGGCAGGATGGACCCGAGGAAGCGGGTCACGGAACGAGACAGCCCCTAGCGCTGGCTGGGGAGGGCCGGGGGCACCCCCAGGATTTGGGACACGCCCGCCAGGAGAGGGGAGGGGGATCCCCCAGCCCTGGCGGACGGATCTGGGCAGGGGAAGCCCCCCCGGAGAAGCGGGGGACACACCGGGCTACGGGACGCCCCACAGTGCCGGGGACCCTCCAGCACTCGGGGCCCGGAAGCGGGGGATCCCGGGGGCGGGGAGGGACGCTGCCCGGCCCCGGCGCTCCCGGCTCCCCTCTCACCTGCAGGCCGGGCCCGGCGGGGGTGGGACGGCCTCTGTCAGCCCGGCTCATCCCTGTGGTGGCCGCGGCGCGCGGTCTCCTCCGATTCCCGGGACTCTTGCGTACGTTAGCGGCCGCAGGCCGCGGAACGCAACCCGGCCATTAATATGATATAGCGCGGGACCGAGGCGTCGCGGCGGCGCGGCGCCGAGGTAGGGGCCGGGGCCACAGGCGGGCAGGCCGGCGGCTGGCCTGCGGGGGTGGCGGTGCCTCGGCCTGAGGCTCGGCTACGGCTCGGTGGGCGGCGGCTGCGAGCCCGGACGGAGGAGTCGAGGCGGGGCAGAGGGAGGACCGGAGACTGGGGCTGCCCCTGCCGGACGCAGGGGGAACAGCGCCCCCGACACTGCCCCCTGCCGGACGCGGGGGAACTTGCGTGGGGGCGTGCAGAGGCGGGGCTGGGCAGGCTGCCCCGACCTTGGAGGCGGTTGCCCCCACATCGGACTGGGCAGGGACAATTCTGTGGAAGTCTTGACCCGTGACAAAGTCCCCTATTGATTTCATGGACCTAGGGTATCTGCATATCTCAAGCCCCTTTCCATCGGCTGAGGCTGTTCGAGGGTTCCCTCCCCGCGCCCAGTGGCCAGTGCAACAATTTAGGCGGACTAGGAAATCGTCCTAACGGCGCACGAGATTGGGCACCCAAAAAGGCCACCCCCAATTTTTTTAAATGGTTAAGCAGACCCTGCTAGCTAGTGAACAAGAGGAGTTCCTGGGTCAAGGGCGCCGCTGCGGCAGCTCGTGCAAGCCCAAGGATTGTCCGGTGTGTTCGGGGTTGCCGCTCGGCAGTCGGCAGCCAGGAGCCCCTGGCGTTCGAGGGTGCCACCGCAGCAGACCGGCAGCCCACGGGTGTTCTCTGGGTCAAGGGGCAGCCAGAGGGGCGGATGCAGGCTCGGCCGTGGAGCGCCGCAGTGGTGGCCTGCGGCCGGCAGTCCGCCTGGTCTGCAGCTCAGATGGAGCTGCCGTTAGTCATGCCTTTGAATCGGTCGTCTGCTCCGGCGGCTCCGGTGAACTGCCGCAGGCAACACTGGACCCTCCACAGGCACACTGTGGGCAGCTCCCACGCGGAGCCGCAGACGAGCGCGCGGGCGGCGAAATTGCCGGTCCACCTGGGCGCTCAAAACCCTAGCGCCTTGGTCTTGCCGCACCCGCTCTGTATAACTGGCTGCAGAGGGCTAGCCACTGATTCTCTATTAAAGCTCACAGGTTTATCAGGATCCAACCCCACCGCCAATCCCCGCTCGCGCTTTGCCCAGGTCTGACTTGTGGGCTGATTATCTCAGCCATGGATGCTTGGTCCCCGCCACGCAGTCAGGCTCCGGGTGGAATTTGTGATATTACACTCAGTGGTGGGCTGCACACTGCCACTGCATGGCCGTTGCCCGCTCTGCTGAGCTGCTAAATGGTGTGTTCCTCTGTGGTACAGAGAAAAGCCTTCGCCTCCTGGAGCTTCTGTTGACCAGTGAAAGTGCACCTAGCCCGGAGAAGGGTGTGGTATTAGACCGGGCTGGGGTGCCATTTATGGGAATGGGGGGGGAAAAAGTATTTAAAAAAAATTATCCACCTCCCCCACTCATCTGTAAAAACAGAAGCAGAAGAGGACCTGGAATCCCTTGTCCCGGGCTCACTGCTCCGCCCTATGGGTGAGACTCCTCTGCCCACCTTGAGCCAGGCCCAAACCTCTTTCCCCACCTTTTCGGTGTCCCCTGTCTATGTACGTCAGCTTGAGTCCGGGAATAGCTTTCAGGTTCTACACACCGGGAGACCCAATTTCCTTTCTCCACCCGCTTCCTCAGCATGTGATTATTCCCCTTCTGCTGCCCGTCCTCCTGCCATCCTATTGGAGGTCAGCCCCAGCCCCATTCCGCATTCTCGCCAGTCCAGGCGCCTTCCGGCCTTCTACACCCTCTGGGGCCTTGCCCACGCTTCTCTGATTCTGCAACCTCCTCCGCCTTGCTGCACCTCTTTCCGCCACCGGTCCCCGCAACGAGCCCCCGGGGCCCGGGCCGGGCTCGAAGGCCGGCTGCAGTCCCCCGGCGCTGGTAACCGCGGCGGCTGGGGTCCAGGCGAGGCCGTGGACTCCCTACGCTTTGGTTGTGAGGAAGGGAGGGTCTCTCGGCCGCTGTGGCGGAGGTGATCCGCTGCCGGCCCCATGAGCCGGGCTGCCGTTGGTGGGCTACATGCAGCAGCTCTCCTGATTTGAAGCCGGCGGCTCCCCGGCAGCTGCGGGGAGAAGAGAGGAGGGGGCGGGGGAGCCGCGGACCCACGGAGCCGGCCCCGCCCAGCCCAGGTGGGTTTGGTGCCGGGGGGCTGCCTGGTGGAGGGGGGCCCCGGTGCGTGCGGCCGGGCACTGGCACAGCTCCGCGCGTTTCCCCGCTTGGTTTCTCTCCTAGGTTTTGCTTCGAAGTGAAGTTTGGAGGTGAGAGGAAAATCGGGATCGAGGGGGGCTCGCCCCAAGTCTGCCCTGCAGCGGTCCTCTGGACCCCACACAGCTCTGCCCATAGCCCTCAGCCCAGGGGTTACTCCTGAGCCCCCACCAAGGCTTGTCTGCACGGGGTCAGAGCCCAAATATCTGGTGCTTAATAGCCCAGTCCAGGCCTCCTGAAATCAGGAAGTGCTGCAGGTCTGGAGAGAGCACTGGCAGATCTAGGGGCTTGTCTACATGGGAACTATTGTGAAATAAACTAGAGTGTGAATCTCCCCCCTGCAGACACAATTATGTCCCCCCTGTGGACACAGTTATTCTGCACTAAGGGCACCTTTGTCCCGTTTAGTTTAACCCACTTTGGAAGATCTGCTAGTTCCCCTCAGTCCTGACCTGCAGGACCTCCAACCCTAGGCCTGGACTCCCCCTTAACCAAACACATCCTAACCCTGACCTGTAGTGAATGTCCCTTCCTGTTTTATTTCTGGATCTCTGCTAGGTGGCCTTAGGGTGACCAGACAGCAAGTGTGAAAAATTGGGACAGGGGGTGGGGGGTAATAGGAGCCTATATAAGAAAAAGACCGAAAATCAGGACTTTCCCTATAAAATCAGGACATCTGGTCACCCTGGGTCACCTGCTGGTTGTGCTGAATTGTGTAGTGGTTTTTCAGTGTCGGTGAGTAGGTTTGACAGGCCGTTTGGAGCTGCAGAATGTTTCGTGACTGTAAGATGCAGGACTGACCCAGGGCCAGGTATGTGTCACTTTCCAGTTTGTCAGTGGCAGCCAGAGTTTGGTCGTCCGTGAGTGATGTTGCATTTGGTAACTGAAGTGTTCTCCCTCATTGAAGTGTTTGAAATATAGCATCATGGAAGTGTCTTCAGGACAAGAGTGAGGGCAAAGCCTCTGTTAGGGGAAGAAATAAGAATTGGTCATGGGGGCACAATAGGACTGTGTGGGATTATCTGTCCTCTGCAAAACCACAAATATTATTAGCAATGGGTAGAGCAAAGGGAGACCTATTGGGCTTCTGAATGGAGTCAGGGCTTTAGGTTTCATAAGGGGAGGAAGGGGAAGAGGGTTAAAACTGATTGCACAGGACAGGGCCAGCCACAGGAACCTAGGGCTAACAGATGGAGGCCGTTGCGTTGAGAGGGGGAACCCTCCCTGGCTCCAGAACTCGCTATAGAAGCTCTCCTTGCTGGCTGACTTTGGAGGAGTCTAGAACACATCTGTGCAAATGAGGAAGGATGAGCCATTGTCTGTGGTGCACCTAGCCGAGGACACTTGCCTCTCTCTGGGGTTGGCCCATACCTGTTAATTTCCTCTTCTCCTCCCCCCATCTCCCCTGCAGCATGCCAATTCCTCGCCTCCCTGTGCCGGACAGCGTCTTAAACATGTTCAGAGACAAGGAAGAGGAGGTCACAGATGACAGCACAAAGCATGGTGGACGAGTGCGCAGCTTCCCGCATGAGCGGGGCAACTGGGCGACATACGTCTACCTTCCCTGTAGGTAACTTCAGGCCTGTCCCCTCTGTTTCCCCTGTATGGGGACAGTGAGTGCTGGAGCAGGGGAAGAAGTGAGAGCACTGGGGAGAGGAGCTCTCTGTACCAGTGTGGGGCTGGTGTTGGCAGGAACAGACGCATGACAGAGACCCCTGGGAGTGGAGCCCTCCATGTCCCCAGTGTGGGAGCAGTGTAGGCAGGAGTCGGATGTGCGGACCCGCATGGGTCGCCCATGGAGCAAATCTTGTGAACACCTGTCTCTGCACACTGACAGCAAGCCCGGTCCCTAGTGAGAGCCTTCGCTCCCATTCCTCACAATGGGCTTGGACATCTCTCTCCAGTGCCAGCTGCTTTCCAGTGATATGGTCAGTAAATGCACTAGCCTGTTAGATGGGTCTGGCACACCCTGACATTCTGTCCATTCAAACAGAGCGGGTAAGAGAGAGGCCTCCATTAGACCAAAGGAGTCAAAAGGGAAACGTGTGTGTGTGTATATTCAAGTTCCCATGTGATGTATATTCTCCCTTATCTGCGGCTTGGCAGTAACTGCTAATTGATGCCTAGGTTGGTGCTGGTTACCTTTGTAAAATAAGGAGGCAGGGCCATGTAGAGGTTAGAACAGGAGACTGGGAATTGGGACTCCCAGGTTTTATTCCCAGGTCTGTGCCTTATTTCCTCCTGGGGAATAAGGATAATGATGATCCCCATTTTCACAGGGCCAGTGTGAGGCTTCCTTAGCGTGTGTAACATGTACGAGAATCCAGGGCTTGTCCCTGCTTTCTAGCTCATCACCGGCCGACCGATCAGGCCCTCTGCACGGGGCCAGGTGCTATGCGGGAGGGTCAGGCTCTAATCCTGCTGCTCTTTTCCCTGGCAGGTGAAATCCAGGAGGAATTGCTGGAACTGCGGGAGCTCCTGGTTTCCCGTGCCCGCAGGTACGCGGTGTCGCTCACTGCCATGGAGGAATTCCACATCAGCCTCTCCCAGAGCGTGGTTCTGCGCTACCACTGGATAAACCCCTTGGTCCAATCCCTCAAGGAACGTGTAGCCTCCTTCTACAGGTAGGAGCAGCAGAAAACCCTGGAGGCTCACACCCCTCGTGTCCCTTTCTCCTCGGGTCACTCCAGCCATTCCTAACATCCCAGCCTGCTCTGACTCTGGGACTCCTAGCGATTCCCCGTGACGGGCTGTGAAGCCCGATTAATCCAGTGTCTGCTCTCGAGACCCCTACACAGGGGCTAGATCCTGCCCCATTGAAATCAATGGGAGTTTTTCCTTGGATTTGAATGGGTGCCAGATTAGTCTGGCAAGCAGGGCAGTGGCCCAGGAGGCTCTGGGTTCAGGAGCAGTGACAGTGTTGTATCGTCTGGCCTGGAGGCTCCCCAGGCACAGCCTCATGCTATTTTGATGTCTAGGCTTGGGAAGTGCACAGCAGAGTGGAACCTCAGGGAGGTAACGACTGATCCAAGCCCCAGGAAAGTTCAGTTTGGACTGATTCACCCTTGATAGAAACAGGCCTTTGCCCAGGCGCTTGGCCAGTGAGAGAAGCCCTGCTGCAGCAGCTTAATGGCGGGGCACTTCGCATCTCCTCCTTTGTTTCTTGCCCTAGTTAAATGTGCTTCTTTCCCCTATTTCAGGTTCTTTTGTACGGCCAGCCAGGTTAAGGTGTATACCAACCAGCACAGAACCAGGTGAGCGAGAAGCACAGCTGCCAACCCTTTAAAGAGCACTGGGGAGTAGGGGAAAGCTGGCAGTAGGGGGGGTGGATGAGGATGGTTCATGCTGTGCACAGACCCCTTGATCAATGTCAAGCAGCTTGGTGGCTGTGTGATGTGATATCATCTCCATTTGTCCCCAAAACCTGCTGCTGTCGGTTTTCATAGCCGTCCTCCCAGTCCCCGCATCACTTCCAGGCTGGCAGCCCAAAATATACTGATAAATCCAGTTATCTGACTGGACCAGTTCATGACAGCTCATTGAGCAGGTACCTTTCCCTGGTGGTATCACCTTGCACAGCAGAACCTCAGCTTTCATTCAAAAAAATAATTTAAGCCTCTAGCCCTTTTAGCTGCAAAGGTGACTTCAGTGTAACCAATGCAGTGACATCTGCCTGAGTCTGCAGGCAGCCTGTAACAATAGCCCTGACAAGTAAGAGCTATTCCAGTCATCTCTGTTGTATGTTAACTCTGAAGCCTAACAACGCCGATTTAAAATGTTGAGATTGTTAACCATTTCATTGCTGAACAAAGCACATGAAAAAGGAGGACAGTAAAAGCTAGGAAAAGTTGCCGACTCCACTGTGGGTTCTGGCTTGTGTTGGTGTCATGAGCAGATGGAACTTGGATAGCAGGTGGAGTTTAGGAGTGTTCCACTACTTTTTTCCCCTCAGTCTGACATGACTCTGGGAAAGGATGGGGACTTAGTTGCCCTTAGCATCCTGCCCAAATTCATAGGGGACTCTGAGTTAGAGTATTAACACTGCTCTTCCTGCGCAACAAAAGTTTGCTCGGAGGCTCTTCTTGCACTCCATCTTTCCCCCCATCTGTGCGCAGGACCTTTGTGGGCTTGGAGGTCTCGTGTGGGCATTCTCAGTTGCTGGAGCTGGTCTCGGAGGTGGATAAAGTTATGGAGGAGTTTGATCTCCCAACATTCTACAAGGTAATGGTTTGTATCTTGTCCTCTCCTGCTTCTCTGCCTGTCCAAAACCTCAAAGGGAGGCCAGAGCTCTTAGCTGCTCCCTTGGCTTTAATATGGAGGCTGTGGGAACAAGTTCATAAGGGGCTTGGATTTCAGATGCAGCAAATAAAAGGGAGTGGGAAAACATATCACAGTGTGAACTCGCCACTTGTGCCCCCTCCCAAGGAGGAGCCTGGTTTGTCTGCTCTCATGTCACTCATTTGTGCTGCTTTCCCCTTGGTGGCCATGCTGGTCATTAATTACTGCCTGCAGTAGCACCAAGCTTTCAAGGCCCTGTGCAGGGCATTTCCCAGGGGTCAGTGGCTGACTGGATCCAGGGCCTGAGGTCACTCACTGCCGGTAGTGCCTGGAGGTCGGTATTGCCAAATGAGAATGGGGCGAACACAAGCCCTTCACGTCAAGATCGTATCCCGCCCAGGACTGTAGTGATTTTTAATCATTACCGTCCAATGGTCCGTCTGTGAGATGCGTTTTCTGGGTCTGAGCCCCATTCCCAGGGGACAGGGACGTGTCACAGAAACCACCACGAAAACTGGCCCCTTGTTCGCAGGAGAACGGCCTAGGGTTGTATGGGCCATGGAGAGTCCCACCCCGGTCATCTCTGAGGCACATTGGCGGGGCACTGTGCAGGAATCTGGCACTGATGCTGCCCGTTCTATGGACAATCTCCTGAGCTGCTAGTCCAGTGTCTTTCACTGTGCCTAAATTCACTTACAGGGTTTGGGGGGTTTATTAAATAAATTTTGATCTCTGAGTCTGTGGGCTGAGTTGTGTGCTTGCTTCTGTCTCAGAGGTGTCAAACTACGTCTCAGATCTGTATCTGTGTGCGAGGTGTTTCTCTACACGTTATGAATACATCTTGCAAAGCTGAGAGATGCTAGGCGGGGAAAGGCAGCCTTTGCTACTGATACCAGAGGCAGGCAGCCTGAGAGCCAGGATTCATGGTATCTAATTCCCTCCCTGACACTGACTCGCATTGGGTCCCTATCTGTAAAGTAGTGATGATGATGCTTACCTATTTCATGGTGGGTTGTGGGGCTTCACACATGTAAAGCACTTGGAGATTCTGGGTGTTGGGACCCTGCAGGGCTGAGTTACACCAGCTCTCTGACTTTGCAGCCACTTTGCACTGAGCTGCCATTCCATCGCTCTGTCTGAGCTTCTGTATCTCTCTGTACAGAACCCATCATTCCATATCAGCCTGGCCTGGTGTGTCGGGGACCTGACTGACAAGCTGGAAGGGCAGTGCCTCCAGGAGCTTCAGGTAACTCCCCATGCAGCTGTCTCCCAAGATGAGGGTGGTGGTGGGGGAAATGCAAGTAACACACCAGCCAGGTGTCTCCAGGGACGAGGAGGGATTCAGGTAACTTCCCAGCCACTTATCGTCAGCTGGGAGCCTTCAGGTGGCTGAACTGTAAACCTTAGAGAGATGAGGGAAGATAACCTTTTAGGTGGGAGTTTGTGTTTAATTCCGCTTCTCTAAGGTGGTTACATTATGAGCTGCCTGGGAAGCCTGAGGACCTCCAGCTGCAACCTCTTCAGAAGGTGAGCCGTGGTCTGTGTGCTGTGAGTGGCTGACTTGATCTGCAGGCAGCCTCCTGAGCTCACACACAGTGACACTTCCCTTACAGACCCTGGGTGTGTTTTCCAGGAGATCGTGGATGGGTTTGAGGACTCTGCATTCCTGCTGCGATTCCAGTGGGATCAGATCCGCTGCAGATCTGGGAACAAGTTCTTCTCCTTCCCCTTGCGGTAGGAGACGGGAAGCCGTGCACTCCAGCTGCCCTGATGCCTCTGCTAACTCTTGGACAGTTTGGAGTTTCACATGCATGCCGAGCTGCTGTTCTCAGCTCATCAGCCTAGGGAGGTTTGTAGCCTCAAGCCAGGCTGCTTTTGTTTGAAGCCGAGGGCCCTAGATGTGTGTATATGTGAGGCTTTTAGGTTATTGTGCTGTGTAGACTGCTGTCAACACAGGCCGTTCTACGCTACCTGTGGTTGCCAGATGTGCTGATGTTTTAAGCCCTAGTCACCTTCTAGTGCAGAGGCGAGGGAGGTTGCTAAGGGAAGATTGTCACACAGCTGGAAATTGCACTGCATTGCTAAGGGGCTCTAGAGCATAGTTACTGTCCTGAGCTCTGAGTCGGTAGCTATTAACAGCAAGATCCAGGGGTGCAGAGTTAGGTCCTTCTCTGTTAGGACAGATCATCTTTCTGCCTACAGCTGACTGGGGACAGGTGCCCCTATAAAACTCCTCCTCCCCGATGTCTTTATTGCCACACTGGAGAAATTGAGCATGAAATCCTCAGTCCAAGTCCAGGTGGGATTAAATCTGGCAGAGAGGGGGAAGGGCCTTGACTTTCAATGCTAAGCAGCCTCACTCCAGTTTGGGACTAGTGGAAAGTGTTCAGTTTAAACTGATCCACAGAGAGACCTTGGGGAGGAGAAGAGCAGCAGGGCACCGATTTTAAGAGAATTTTAAAAGGCACAGGGCAGGTTTTTATCTTAAATAGGAGGCTTGTCATACTGCCAAATGCCCAAAAGAGGGCAGTGTTGATTTTACCGTGTGAACTGGCTAGCAATTCGGTATTTGGCCAAGTCCAGAATTACCTGCTGTTGTTTAGCTTAATTTGAGCAAGCCAAGGACATCGGTTTCCAGGGTGGGGTGCACCTTGCACCAGGACTAACTCCACTTTCAAATGAATCAAGGTAACTGGATCCTGTAATGACCTCCCTGGACTTCAGCTCCTGAGGAGATCCTGTGCAGACTGTACTTTCCTGCCCGTGACAGGTGCTTTGGTCTCTCAGATATTCTGGACTTGGCAGGCAAGTTATGTCCATCATTCCATATTTATGTGCCAGAAGAACCCAAGGCTTTTGTTTAGTATCAAACTCTGGTTTCTAGTTGCCATAAAGTTGTTTTCCTGGTATATTCTGGACATGTTCTGGATTCTTGGAAGTGCTGAGCATCTGCAGCTCCCATGGACTTCAAAGGAAATTGTGGATATTGAGCGCTTCTGAGACTCAGCCCCTCAGTGGCCCTTCTCTCCACTGAGATGGCCAGTGATACCCCCACCCTGCTAACGCAGCTTTGAGAGACCAGTGTCGCAGGGGATTCATTGCCATTTAAAATCTTGCTAAGAAGTCCTTTATGTTTATCAACTTCTTACCTGCAATATTTGATTTCCAAAATTCTTAATGGACTCCCTGAGTGGGTTTGTAGGGGCCAGAAGATGAAATTCACTGTTTAAAATTTTGTATTAAATATATAGCTAAATAAAACCTCCTATTTCTGCCTCTGGTCCCCGTGGCTGTGTTTTCCTACAGACCGAAGTCTAACTGTTCTACCATGCGTTCGTTTTCTTCCAAGCCAGTAACCTGTCTGAGCTCAGTTCTGTCAAAGACCACTTCAGTCTATGCAGCCTTGCACTGAGTTACTTCTGGGTGGTCCATGGAGTTTAAGGGTAAGATCCTGGGATCAATGGACATTTTGATTCTAATGGGGCCAGGATTTCATCTCAAGCATGCAGTTACCTTTAGCGGAAAACACTTCAACTCTCTTTCCTCCCTAAAATAATCCAGGTATCAGGATCTTCCAGCTGTTCCCAAACAGTGATGTCTTGAGAGATCACGCTCCGTCACTATTCGTGATTATGAGGAACACTGCCCCACCACTCCCCCCATACACAATGTAGTAATAATTTTTAAAAGCCTTGGTGAAATGAGCTCTTTATTCCACCCTGGTGATGGCGTGGCCGTGCTAGGTGGGATGTGGTGGCATCGACCTCTGCTCACACTGGCTCTCTGCCCATGTGAATGTGGCTTGCCCAGTGATGCACAACTTCATTGCTGGTGCTGCATGCTTGGTGTTATTAACAGGTTTCCCTGAGGGGGACAGCACCTGGCTGTTGTGGGGGAGGGAGTACATTGCACATCTCTATGGCCTGCCATTGGAGGATCTCAATGTGCTTTACAAACAACAATAACGTAAAACTAACCCCCCTCTCTACTCTCATGGGTGAGTATCCTTAGCCACAATCCTATACATAGGGAAAGTGAGGCTGGATGAAGCCACTTGCCCAATGTCTCCCAGTGAGTCAGTTGCAGAGCTGGGAATTCTGTCCAGATCATGTCCCCCTCTCCTGGGTTTTAACTTCATGGCCTCTTCCCCCCTCATCCATTTGGCCCTCTTTGTAACCTGTTAGCCACAGAGGGCAAAATTCTCTCTGTCCCATTTGCAAAGTGTCTTAGACACTTAGCAGCCCAAGACCCACTGACTTTCAGGGAGATGGCAGCTCAGCAGCCACTTCTGAACAATGTACCCCTATCAGCTTTACTCATGGCTTGTCCCCACTAGCAATGTTCAGTTGGTAACCAGGACAGCCCCCACTCAGAGGCCAAAGCCAGCACATAGGCTTCATGTACTATTTTTGCAGTGTAGGCAGGATTCCCTAACTGCTTCTGTAAATGGATCGGCCACTCCTCTGTTCTCCCAGCTCTCAGTGTGGAAGGGCATCCCAGAGGTCATTGCTCCATGTGTTGCTGGTGCCTGTCTGTGCACGTCTCCCCCAATGAAGCACTATGGGACAGCTGGCCAGGTTTCCCAGGAGGCACCAATACAAACCTGGTTAGGTGGCAGGGTGCTTGGCGCAGAGTGCGCACACAGTTATCGCAAGGTCGTTGGGTTAACAAAGCTGCTGTTGTCCATCCTAAACTCCTGGGTGTTTGTTGTCATCAGGCCAGCAGAGGGCTGCAAAGGCCCAGTTGCACTTGCAGTGTAGAGGAGGCATGAGACGTGATAGCGATGGTCTCCTCAGTTGCTGAAGGCCATGATGGGAGTTGTATTGCAAGGTGAATGGGGAGAGCTTTCAGGGGACGACCGCTAAGAGACCCCTGTAGGATGGCGAGAGGCTGGCTTGGTAGTGATCAGGATCTCAGCAAGGCCGTGTCTTGCTCAGTGTGTAGGTTGGTGGCCTGTGAAATGTAAGAGGTCAGACTAGATGATCTGGTGGTCCCGTCTGGCCTTCAACCCCATGACCTTGTTCATAGGAAGCCCTTGATACCTCACAGGAGCAGGTTGCAAAATCGGGTTTGGCTCAGTGTGCAATAAGCATTTCCTTCACCACCGTCAGTGCAAATACTCCTGTGCTAGTGCCTCCCTTCCTAGCCCTGCAGGGCTGGGGCGTGTCCCCTCCCCAGCCTCCCAGCTTATCCTTGGCAAATGGTGCTTTCTTTCCCTTCTAGCCTCTCCTGGATTCTAAGGGAGGGAGAATGAACCTGGCTCCCTTATTTGCTTCCTTGTCAGTTCACCAGCCTCATTACTGCTGTCTGCTCCAGCTGGAGAAGCAGAGCTGTTTAATTACAAGTGCCACGCTGGAGCCAGCAAGGGGAAGACACCACTCCCTGGCTGATTGCTCTGCTCTCTGTGGGCACGTCTTTGGCAGGGCAGAGCAGTGCTGCCTCCCAGACCAGGGTTCTTGCCGGTGAGACAGAAGCAGGTCTGGATCTCAGCCACACACAGTAAATAGAGTGATGTCCATGAAGGCAATGGAAATGTTCTGGATTTACGCTAGGGTGACTAAGCAGAGTCCAGCCCTGCCACTGGAGTGGTTTGCTCCAGTCACTTGGAGCTGGGTCCTCCAAAGACACCAATTTGTTACAACCTCACTCGAGCACTGAGAGCATTTAGGTCAAGGACTGGAGCATCATCACCGCTTGAACTCATCCCTAGGATGTTCCAGGGCATTTATGCTTGGGGTGTAATTGGCCCAACAAAGGCAATTACTGGAAGTAAATAGCCTTGTGCATCCAGAGGGTCACACGCTGAAATAAACCCGCTGGGAGATGGCTCCGCAGGACGTCAGTGATACGTGCGAGAAACAGAACAGTTGTGTTGCGAGGCATGGTCTGCGCCTCATACAGCCTTGGCTAGGGAACTTCCTGCAGAACTGGACTCCAGCGTCTCAGCTTTCATTTTATTAAAAGCTCCATTTCCAGCCCTAATGGTTGAGAAGAAACCTTCCAACTGTTACTCAAGTGTGAGTGAGGCAATGATGCCTGGGAATCTGCAGAGAGCCTCAGCCAATAGCCTAGGGAGGTTTGAGCTACTCCCATTTGTCTCGCTGGGGTGTTGACTCTGGAACGTATTAATGACGCTTTACATGTTAACTATTTCACTGCCAAATTGTTTAGCAGAAGTGGCCAACCAAACAGTACCAAATGTCCACACACACACATTGCACCAGGCTGTCTTTACCCTGTGACAGCTCCTACCCTTCAGGTCTGTGTTTTCAATACAGAGATCTACAGCCTGTTCAAATTGAAATTGTGGGGGCAAGATACATTAAATGGACTCCAATTTCAAACTCCACACCAGACTGATGCTAGAGTAACTGTATTATTCAGGCTTGTATTTAATTCAATAAATCCCATTTTAAATATATAAAAAATTCATTTTTATTTTGTCTGAATCTCCCCCAGAATGCAAGGGGTCTGTGCACCAAATTTAGGTCAAGCTTGCTGCAGGTTCTGCCTTGGATTCAATTCATTATTGGTTGTAAAACGCTTTGAGATCCTCTGACACGTACATTAAAGTGAAATAAACCTTAACTTTACCATTATAACCAGAGAGGCATTCACTGCCTCAATTGCTGCCTTGTTCCCTGCTAACAGAAAACCCTATCCCAAGCAGAGCTTCTGAGAACCAGGAAAGGGAACACAAGCCAGAGACTCCATGCAGTCTCCTGCGGTACTTTGCTGTTGGTAATCTATTTACGTGGAAGGTGCCTAGATACAACACTGACAGACAACAAGGCAAAAATCCTTAGAGAGAGAGAGAAAAGTGCAAGGTTTAATTCAGCGCACATGGCATGTCCCTTGTGCGTGACACGCCAGAAGTTTTTGCCCATATGGAGGACAAAGTCCAGGCATTTAAAAAACAGAGTGGAGGTTATACAAACAAAGAAACAGTCTTTACAGCCAGAATGCCCCTTTCCAACCTCTCCACCCTCCCATGCACACATGGGGATAACTTAGCACCCACCTTAATGGAATGTTAACATTTTCAAGGGTATTCACCTTAGAGAGGGCAATCAAGTTGGCACATCAGCCCACGCTGTTCAATGCACATGACAAGAGTTTGTAATGGAAAAGCCTCCTCCTTAACTGCTGGGTCACGACCACTGCACCCTAATACCTAGGCAATAGCACCTGTACGGTTCTGCAGACACCAGGCAGCCATTTTCAAAAGTGACCACTGATTTCAGAAGGCTTCAATTTTTCGCTGCCCAAATGAAGATACTTTCAGAGTTGCTGAGCAATGGCAGCTCCTACTGACTTCAACTGGATTTTTTCAGTGCTCAGCACCTCTGAAAATCTGGCCCAAGTTAGACCCAAATATTTGAGACTCTCAGAATCAGTGACAGGTTTCGGAGTGGTGGCCATGTTAGTCTGTATCAGCAAAAAGGAGGAGGAGTACTTGTGGCTCCTCAGAGACTAGACTCCAAGCACTCCTCATTCTTTTTCCAGAATCAGTGGCCATTTTCAATCATTTTGGCCAGTGTTTATGGTCTCATTGGTTCCTTCTCATATGTTACCCAGGATCTGAGCCATCTACTCTATCCCTTATACTCACAGTTATGGTTATGCCACGATAACCTCATAGTGTAGCTGTGGACTGCAGTGAAGGAAGGGGGTTTTCCAGCACTCTAGGAACTCCACCTCCCTGAGCGATGGTAACTAGGTCCGAGGAAGCAGTCTTCTGGGGAGGGGAGGTGGATTAAGTCTGCATAGCTCATGGGTGCTGGAACAATTTGTATAGTGGGGGTGCTGAGAACCATTGAACCAAACTGTAAACCCTGCATATAATGGAAAGGAAACCCCTTCAAGCCAGGAGGTGCAGCAGCAACCCTACTTCCAGCATCTGTTGGCATAGCTATGTCATTGTAGGTTTTGAGAGTAGACTGGCTCCTGTCCAGTATCTCTGAAGCCTAACTGTATCTGTGTGTTTGCACGTAGCTTTGGCTGTGTGCATATGTGTGAAGAGCTGCAAGATTTATAGGTGTGTGTGAGAGTGACTGGGGGTCTGGGTGTAGGGGCATGATGGGGAGAGTGTGTATGATTATGACTGTCTGCGAGTCTGGCTGTGTTACTAGGTCTGTGGGTGCCTGTGTGTGTGTTGCTGGGGCTGTGTCTCTGTGTGTAGGGGTTTCATGGTGTGTGTGAGGGGTATGTGTGTAGGGATATGAGGGAGTCTGAGGTTGCCTCTCTGTGTGTATAGGGGTGTGTCAGTGTGTAGTGGTCTGAGGGTGTGTGTATTTGTTTATGTAGGGGTGTGTGTGTGTGTGTGTGTACGGGTCTGAGTGTGTATCTGTGTGTGTGTGTGTGTGTAGGGGTGTGTCTGTGGC